>NC_064931.1:3724749-4037454 GCF_023897955.1 Schistocerca gregaria | reverse complement strand
TTACTACTGGTCTTCCAGGGAACGATCAAAGCGTAGACGCTTTGAGACATTACTCAAATGGAGGAAAGTGCGAGTATTCACTGTTGTATTCAATCCCGTTGCAATTTCTGTGTTTCATCAACACTCTGGTAGTCCACAGATTACAGAATGCCATCAGATGTGCATCGGAATCTACTACTGGTATTCCTGGGAACGATCAAAGCGTAGACAATTTGAGATATCACTCACGTGGAGAAAAGTGCACATTGTGACTGTTGTATTTAATCCCGATGCATTTTCTGTGTTTCATCAACACTCTGATAGTCCACAGATTACAGAATGCCACCAGATTAGCATCGGAAACCACTACTGGTCTTCCAGGGAACGATCAACGCGTAGACTGTTTGAAACATTACTCCCATGGAGGAAAGTGCGCATGGTGACTGTTGTATTCAATCCCAATGGAATTTCTGTGTTTCATCAACACTCTGATAGTCCACAGATTACAGAATGCCACCAGATGTGCATCGGAAACTACTACTGGTCAACCAATGAACGATCCAATCGTAGACTGTTTGAGACATTATTCCCATGGAGGAAAGTTCGCATGGTGACTGTTGTATTCAATCCCGATGCTACTTCTGTGTTTCATCAACACTCTGATAGTCCACAGATTACAGAATGCCTCCAGTTGTGCATCGGAAACTACTCCTGGTCAACCAATGAACGATCCGATCGTAGACTGTTTGAGACATTATTCCCATGGAGGAAAGTGCGCATGGTGACTGTTGTATTCAATCCCGATGGAATTTCTGTTTTTCATCAACACTCTGATTGTCCGCAGATTACAGAATGCCATCAGATGTGCATCGGAAACTACTACTGGTCTTTCAGAGAACGATCAAATCGTAGACAGTCTGAGACATTACTCCCATGGAGGAAAGTGCGCATGGTGACTGTTGTATTGATTCCCGATGCTATTTCTGTGTTTCATCAACGCTCTGATAGTCCACAGATTACAGAATGCCACCAGATGTGCATCGGAATCTACTACTGGTATTCCAGGGAACGATCAAATCGTAGACAGTTTGAGATATCGCTCACGTGGAGAAAAGTGCACATTGTGACTGTTGTATTTAATCCCGATGCATTTTCTGTGTTTCATCAACACTCTGATAGTCCACAGATTACAGAATGCCACCAGATTTGCATCGGAAACCACTACTGGTCTTCCAGGGAACGATCAACGCGTAGACTGTTTGAGACATACTCCCATGGAGAAAAGTGCGCATGGTGACTGTTGTATTCAATCCCGATGCAATTTCTGTGTTTCATCAACACTCTGATAGTCCACATATTACAGAATGCCTCCAGATGTGCATCGGAAATTACTACTGGTATTCCAGGGTACGATCAAAGCGTAGACTGTTTGAGACATTACTCCCATGGAGGAAAGTGCGCATGGTGACTGTTGTATTCAATCCCAAAGGAATTTCTGTGTTTCATCAACACTCTGATAGTCCACAGATTACAGAATGCCACCAGATGTGCATCAGAAACTACTACTGGTCTTCCAGGGATCGATTCAAAGCGTAGACTGTTTGAGAATTATTCCCATGGAGGAAAGTGCGCATGGTGACTGTTGTATTCAATCCCGATGGAATTTCTGTGTTTCATCAACACTCTGATAGTCCACAGATTACAGAATGCCTCCAGATGTGCATCGAAAACTACTACTGGTCTTCCAGGGAACAATCAAAACGTAGACTGTCTGAGACATTACTCCCATGGAGGAAAGTACTCATGGTGACTGTTGTATTCAATATCGATGCAATTTCTGATTTTCATCAACACTTGATGGTCCCCAGATTACAGAATGCCACCAGATGTGCATCGGAAACTACTACTGGTCTTCCAGGGAACGATCCAAGCGTAGACTGTTTGAGACATTACTCCCATGGAGGAAAGTGCGCATGGTGACTGTTGTATTCAATCCTGATGCTATTTCTGTGTTTCACCAACACTCTGATAGTCCACAGATTACAGAATGCCACCAAATGTGCATCGGAAATTACTACTGGTCTTCCAGGGATCGATCAAAGCGTAGACCCTTTGAGACATTACTCCCATGGAGGAATGTGCGAATATTGACTGTTGTATTCAATCCCGATGCAATTTCTGTGTTTCATCAACACTCTGTTAGGCCACAGATTGCAGAATGCCACCAGATGTGCATCGGAAACTACTACTGGTCTTCCAGGGAACGATCAAAGCGTAGACTGTTTGAGACATTACTCCCATGGAGGTAAGTGCGCATGGTGACTGTTGTATTCAATCCCGATGCTATTTCTGTGTTTCACCAACACTCTGATATTCCACAGATTACAGTATGCCACCAGTTGTGCATCGGAAATTACTACTGGTCTTCCAGGGAACGATCAAAGCGTAGACGCTTTGAGACATTACTCAAATGGAGGAAAGTGCGAGTATTCACTGTTGTATTCAATCCCGTTGCAATTTCTGTGTTTCATCAACACTCTGGTAGTCCACAGATTACAGAATGCCACCAGATGTGCATCGGAATCTACTACTGGTATTCCTGGGAACGATCAAAGCGTAGAAAGTTTGATATATCACTCACGTGGAGAAAAGTGCACATTGTGACTGTTGTATTTAATCCCGATGCATTTTCTGTGTTTCATCAACACTCTGATAGTCCACAGATTACAGAATGCCACCAGATTAGCATCGGAAACCACTACTGGTCTTCCAGGGAACGATCAACGCGTAGACTGTTTGAAACATTACTCCCATGGAGGAAAGTGCGCATGGTGACTGTTGTATTCAATCCCAATGGAATTTCTGTGTTTCATCAACACTCTGATAGTCCACAGATTACAGAATGCCACCAGATGTGCATCAGAAACTACTACTGGTCTTCCTGGGATCGATCAAAGCGTAGACTGTTTGAGAATTATTCCCATGGAGGAAAGTGCGCATGGTGACTGTTGTATTCAATCCCGATGGAATTTCTGTGTTTCATCAACACTCTGATAGTCCACAGATTACAGAACGCCTCCAGATGTGCATCGAGAACTACTACTGGTCTTCCAGGGAACAATCAAAACGTAGACTGTTTGAGACATTACTCCCATGGAGGAAAGTACTCATGGTGACTGTTGTATTCAGTATCGATGCAATTACTGGTTTTCATCAACACTCTGATGGTCCACAGATTACAGAATGCCACCAGATGTGTATCGGAGACTACTACTGGTCTTCCAGGGAACGATCAAAACGTAGACTATTTGAGACATTACTCCCATGGAAGTAAGTGCGCATGGTGACTGTTGTATTCAATCCCGATGCAATTTCTGTGTTTCTTCAACACTCTGATAGTCCACAGATTACAGAATGCCACCAGATGTGCATCGGAATCTACTACTGGTATTCCAGGGAACGATCAAAGCGTAGACAGTTTGAGATATCACTCACGTGGAGAAAAGTGCACATTGTGACTGTTGTATTTAATCCCGATGCATTTTCTGTGTTTCGTCAACACTCTGATAGTCTACAGATTACAGAATGCCACCAGATTTGCATCGGAAACCACTACTGCTCTTCCAGGGAACGATCAACTCGTAGACTGTTTGAGACGTTACTCCCATGGAGGAAAGTGCGCATGGTGACTGTTGTATTCAATCCCGATGCAATTTCTGTGTTTCATCAACACTCTGATAGTCCACATATTACAGAATGCCTCCAGATGTGCATCGGAAATTACTACTGGTATTCCAGGGAACGATCAAAGCGTAGACTGTTTGAGACATTACTCCCATGGAGGAAAGTGCGCATGGTGACTGTTGTATTCAATCCCAATGGAATTTCTGTGTTTCATCAACACTCTGATAGTCCACAGATTACAGAATGCCACCAGATGTGCATCAGGAACTACTACTGGTCTTCCAGGGATCGATCAAAGCGTAGACTGTTTGAGAATTATTCCCATGGAGGAAAGTGCGCATGGTGACTGTTGTATTCAATCCCGATGGAATTTCTGTGTTTCATCAACACTCTGATAGTCCACAGATTACAGAATGCCTCCAGATGTGCATCGAAAACTACTACTGGTCTTCCAGGGAACAATCAAAACGTAGACTGTTTGAGACATTACTCCCATGGAGGAAAGTACTCATGGTCACTGTTGTATTCAATATCGATGCAATTTCTGATTTTCATCAACACTCTGATGGTCCACAGATTACAGAATGCCACCAGATGTGCATCGGAAACTACTACTGGTCTTCCAGGGAACGATCCAAGCGTAGACTGTTTGAGACATTACTCCCATGGAGGAAAGTGCGCATGGTGACTGTTGTATTCAATCCCGATGGAATTTCTGTGTTTCATCAACACTCTGATAGTCCACAGATTACAGAATGCCTCCAGATGTGCATCGAAAACTACTACTAGTCTTCCAGGGTACAATCAAAACGTAGACTGTTTGAGACGTTACTCCCATGGAGAAAAGTGCGCATGGTGACTGTTGTATTCAATCTCAATGCAATTTCTGATTTTCATCAACACTCTGATAGTCCACAGATTACAGATTGCCTCCAGATGTGCATCGGAAACTAGTACCGGTGTTCCAGGGAACGATCAAATCGTAGACTGTTGAGACATTACTCCCATGGAGGAAAGTGCGCATGGTGACTGTTGTATTCAATCCCGATGGAATTTCTGTGTTTCATCAGCACTCTGATAGTCCACAGATTACAGAATGACTCCAGATGTGCATCGGAAACTTCTACTGGTCTTCCTGGGAACGATCAAAGCGTAGACTGTTTCAGACGTTACTCCCATGTAGGAAAGGGCGGATTGTGACTGATGTATTCACTGCGGATGCAATTTATGTGTTTCATCAACACTTTGTAGGTCCACAGATTACAGAATGCCTCCAGATGTGCATCGGAAACTACTACTGGTCAACCAATGAACGATCCAATCGTAGACTGTTTGAGACATTACTCCCATGGAGGAAAGTGCGCATGGTGACTGTTGTATTCAATCCCAATGGAATTTCTTTGTTTCATCAACACTCTGATAGTCCACAGATTACAGAATGCCACCAGATGTGCATCGGAAACTACTGCTGGTCTTCCAGGGAACGATCAAAGCGTAGACTGTTTGTGACATTACTCCCATGGAGGAAAGACCGCATGGTGCCTGTTGTATGCAATCCTGATGCAATTTCTCTGTTTCATCAACAATCTGATAGTCCACAGATTACAGAATGCCACCAGATGTGCATCGGAAACTACTACTGGTATTCCAGGGAACGATCAAAGCGTACACTGTTTGAGATATCACTCCTGTGGAGGAAAGTGTGCATGGTGACTGTTGTATTCAATCCCGATGCAATTTCTGTGTTTCATCAACACTCTGATAGTCCACAGATTACAGAATGCCTCCAGATGTGCATCGGAAACTACTACTGGTCAACCAATGAACGATCCAATCGTAGACTGTTTGAGACATTACTCCCATGGAGGAAAGTGCGCATGGTGATTGTTGTATTCAATCCCGATGGAATTTCTGTGTTTCATCAACACTCTGATAGTCCACAGATTACAGAATGCCATCAGATGTGCATCGGAAACTACTACTGGTCTTTCAGAGAACGATCAAATCGTAGACTGTCTGAGACATTACTCCCATGGAGGAAAGTGCGCATGGTGACTGTTGCATTCAATCCCGATGCTATTTCTGTGTTTCATCATTACTCTGATAGTCCACAGGTTACAGAATGCCACCAGGTGTGCGTCGGAAATTACTACTGGTCTTCCAGGGGACGATCAAAGCGTAGACTGTTTGAGACATTACTCCCATGGAGGAAAGTGCGAATATTGACTATTGCTTCAATCCCGATGCAATTTCTGTGTTTCATCAACACTCTGTTAGTCCACAGATTACAGAATGCCACCAGGTGTGCATCGGAGACTACTACTCTTCTTCCAGGGAACGATCAAAGCGTAGACTGTTTGAGACATTACTCCCATGGAGGAAAGTGCGCATGGTGACTGTTGTATTGATTCCCGATGCTATTTCTGTGTTTCATCAACGCCCTGATAGTCCACAGATTACAGAATGCCACCAGATGTGCATCGGAAACTACTACTGGTCTTTCAGAGAACGATCAAATCGTAGACTGTCTGAGACATTACTCCCATGGAGGAAAGTGCGCATGGTGACTGTTGCATTCAATCCCGATGCTATTTCTGTGTTTCATCATTACTCTGAGAGTCCACAGGTTACAGAATGCCACCAGGTGTGCGTCGGAAATTACTACTGGTCTTCCAGGGGACGATCAAAGCGTAGACTGTTTGAGACATTACTCCCATGGAGGAAAGTGCGAATATTGACTATTGCATTCAATCCCGATGCAATTTCTGTGTTTCATCAACACTCTGTTAGTCCACAGATTACAGAATGCCACCAGGTGTGCATCGGAGACTACTACTCGTCTTCCAGGGAACGATCAAAGCGTAGACTGTTTGAGACATTACTCCCATGGAGGAAAGTGCGCATGGTGACTGTTGTATTGATTCCCGATGGTATTTCTGTGTTTCATCAACGCTCTGATAGTCCACAGATTACAGAATGCCACCAGATAGGCATCGGAAACTACTACTGGTCTTCCTGGAAACGATCCAAGCGTAGACTGTATCACACATTACTCCCATGTAGGAACTGGCGGATTGTGACTGATGTATTCACTCCCGATGCAATTTCTGTGTTTCATCAACACTTTAAAGGTCCACAGATTACAGAATGCCTATAGATGTGCATCGGAAACTACTACTGGTCTTCCAGGGAACGATCAAAGCGTAGACTGTTTCAGATATTACTCCGAGGGAGAAAAGCGCTGATGGTGACTGTTGTATTGAATCGCGATGCAATTTCTGTGTTTCATCAACACTCTGATAGTCCACATATTACAAAATGCCTCCAGGTGTGAATCGGAAATTACTACTGGTCTTCCAGGGAACGATCAAAGCGTAGACTGTTTGAGACATTACTCCCATGGAAGAAAGTGCGCATGGTGACTGTTGTATTCAATCCCGATGCAATTTCTGTGTTTCATCAACACTCAGATAGTCCACAGATTACAGAATGCCACCAGATAGGCATCGGAAACTACTACTGGTCTTCCTGGAAACGATCCAAGCGTAGACTGTATCACACATTACTCCCATGGAGGAAAGTGCGCATGGTGACTGTTGTATTCAATCCCGATGGAATTTCTGTGTTTCATCAACACTCTGATAGTCCACAGATTACAGAATGCCATCAGATGTGCATCGGAAACTACTACTGGTCTTTCAGAGAACGATCAAATCGTAGACTGTCTGAGACATTACTCCCATATAGGAAAGTGCGCATGGTGACTGTCGTATTGAATCCCGAAGCTATTCCTGTGTTTCATCAACGCTCTGATAGTCCACAGATTACAGAATGCCACCAGATGTGCATCGGAAACTACTACTGGTCTTCCAGGGGACGATGAAAGCGTAGACTGTTTGAGACATTACTTCTATGGAGGAAAGTGCGAATATTGACTGTTGTATTCAATCCCGATGACATTTCTGTGTTTCATCAACACTCTGTTAGTCCACAGATTACAGAATGCCACCAAGTGTGCATCGGAGACTACTACTGGTCTTCCAGGGAACGATCAAAGCGTAGACTGTTTGAGACATTACTCCCATGGAGGAAAGTGCGCATGGTAACTGTTGTATTCAATCCCGATGCTATTTCTGTGTTTCATCAACACTCTGATAGTACCCAGATTACAGAATGCCACCAGATGTGCATCGGAAACTACTACTGGTCTTCCAGAGAACGGTCGAAGCGTAGACTGTTTGAGACATTACTCCCATGGAGGAAAGTGCGCATGGTGACTGTTGTATTCAATCCCGATGCAATTTCTGTGTTTCACCAACACTCTGATAGTCCACAGATTACAGAATGCCACCAAATGTGCATCGGAAATTACTACTGGTCTTCCAGGGATCGATCAAAGCGTAGACCCTTTGAGACATTACTCCCATGGAGGAATGTGCGAATATTGACTGTTGTATTCAATCCCGATGCAATTTCTGAGTTTCATCAACACTCTGTTAGGCCACAGATTGCAGAATGCCACCAGATGTGCATCGGAAACTACTACTGGTCTTCCAGGGAACGATCAAAGCGTAGACTGTTTGAGACATTACTCCCATGGAGGTAAGTGCGCATGGTGACTGTTGTATTCAATCCCGATGCTATTTCTGTGTTTCACCAACACTCTGATATTCCACAGATTACAGTATGCCACCAGTTGTGCATCGGAAATTACTACTGGTCTTCCAGGGAACGATCAAAGCGTAGACGCTTTGAGACATTACTCAAATGGAGGAAAGTGCGAGTATTCAGTGTTGTATTCAATCCCGTTGCAATTTCTGTGTTTCATCAACACTCTGGTAGTCCACAGATTACAGAATGCCACCAGATGTGCATCGGAATCTACTACTGGTATTCCTGGGAACGATCAAAGCGTAGAAAGTTTGAGATATCACTCACGTGGAGAAAAGTGCACATTGTGACTGTTGTATTTAATCCCGATGCATTTTCTGTGTTTCATCAACACTCTGATAGTCCACAGATTACAGAATGCCACCAGATTTGCATCGGAAACCACTACTGGTCTTCCAGGGAACGATCAACGCGTAGACTGTTTGAAACATTACTCCCATGGAGGAAAGTGCGCATGGTGACTGTTGTATTCAATCCCAATGGAATTTCTGTGTTTCATCAACACTCTGATAGTCCACAGATTACAGAATGCCACCAGATGTGCATCGGAATCTACTACTGGTATTCCTGGGAACGATCAAAGCGTAGAAAGTTTGAGATATCACTCACGTGGAGAAAAGTGCACATTGTGACTGTTGTATTTAATCCCGATGCATTTTCTGTGTTTCATCAACACTCTGATAGTCCACAGACTACAGAATGCCACCAGATTTGCATCGGAAACCACTACTGGTCTTCCAGGGAACGATCAACGCGTAGACTGTTTGAAACATTACTCCCATGGAGGAAAGTGCGCATGGTGACTGTTGTATTCAATCCCAATGGAATTTCTGTGTTTCATCAACACTCTGATAGTCCACAGATTACAGAATGCCACCAGATGTGCATCGGAAACTACTACTGGTCTTCCAGGGGACGATCAAAGCTTAGACTGTTTGAGACATTACTTCTATGGAGGAAAGTGCGAATATTGACTGTTGTATTCAATCCCGATGACATTTCTGTGTTTCATCAACACTCTGTTAGTCCACAGATTACAGAATGCCACCAAGTGTGCATCGGAGACTACTACTGGTCTTCCAGGGAACGATCAAAGCGTAGACTGTTTGAGACATTACTCCCATGGAGGAAAGTGCGCATGGTAACTGTTGTATTCAATCCCGATGCTATTTCTGTGTTTCATCAACACTCTGATAGTACCCAGATTACAGAATGCCACCAGATGTGCATCGGAAACTACTACTGGTCTTCCAGAGAACGATCGAAGCGTAGACTGTTTGAGACATTACTCCCATGGAGGAAAGTGCGCATGGTGACTGTTGTATTCAATCCCGATGCAATTTCTGTGTTTCACCAACACTCTGATAGTCCACAGATTACAGAATGCCACCAAATGTGCATCGGAAATTACTACTGGTCTTCCAGGGATCGATCAAAGCGTAGACCCTTTGAGACATTACTCCCATGGAGGAATGTGCGAATATTGACTGTTGTATTCAATCCCGATGCAATTTCTGAGTTTCATCAACACTCTGTTAGGCCACAGATTGCAGAATGCCACCAGATGTGCATCGGAAACTACTACTGGTCTTCCAGGGAACGATCAAAGCGTAGACTGTTTGAGACATTACTCCCATGGAGGTAAGTGCGCATGGTGACTGTTGTATTCAATCCCGATGCTATTTCTGTGTTTCACCAACACTCTGATATTCCACAGATTACAGTATGCCACCAGTTGTGCATCGGAAATTACTACTGGTCTTCCAGGGAACGATCAAAGCGTAGACGCTTTGAGACATTACTCAAATGGAGGAAAGTGCGAGTATTCACTGTTGTATTCAATCCCGTTGCAATTTCTGTGTTTCATCAACACTCTGGTAGTCCACAGATTACAGAATGCCACCAGATGTGCATCGGAATCTACTACTGGTATTCCTGGGAACGATCAAAGCGTAGAAAGTTTGAGATATCACTCACGTGGAGAAAAGTGCACATTGTGACTGTTGTATTTAATCCCGATGCATTTTCTGTGTTTCATCAACACTCTGATAGTCCACAGATTACAGAATGCCTCCAGATGTGCAT
Source organism: Schistocerca gregaria (assembly GCF_023897955.1). Classification (NCBI taxonomy): domain Eukaryota; kingdom Metazoa; phylum Arthropoda; class Insecta; order Orthoptera; family Acrididae; genus Schistocerca; species Schistocerca gregaria. The sequence continues at coordinate 4,027,035 of NC_064931.1, read as the reverse complement.
CGGAAACTACTACTGGTCAACCAATGAACGATCCAATCGTAGACTGTTTGAGACATTACTCCCATGGAGGAAAGTGCGCATGGTGATTGTTGTATTCAATCCCGATGGAATTTCTGTGTTTCATCAACACTCTGATAGTCCACAGATTACAGAATGCCATCAGATGTGCATCGGAAACTACTACTGGTCTTTCAGAGAACGATCAAATCGTAGACTGTCTGAGACATTACTCCCATGGAGGAAAGTGCGCATGGTGACTGTTGCATTCAATCCCGATGCTATTTCTGTGTTTCATCATTACTCTGATAGTCCACAGGTTACAGAATGCCACCAGGTGTGCGTCGGAAATTACTACTGGTCTTCCAGGGGACGATCAAAGCGTAGACTGTTTGAGACATTACTCCCATGGAGGAAAGTGCGAATATTGACTATTGCTTCAATCCCGATGCAATTTCTGTGTTTCATCAACACTCTGTTAGTCCACAGATTACAGAATGCCACCAGGTGTGCATCGGAGACTACTACTCTTCTTCCAGGGAACGATCAAAGCGTAGACTGTTTGAGACATTACTCCCATGGGGGAAAGTGCGCATGGTGACTGTTGTATTGATTCCCGATGCTATTTCTGTGTTTCATCAACGCCCTGATAGTCCACAGATTACAGAATGCCACCAGATGTGCATCGGAAACTACTACTGGTCTTTCAGAGAACGATCAAATCGTAGACTGTCTGAGACATTACTCCCATGGAGGAAAGTGCGCATGGTGACTGTTGCATTCAATCCCGATGCTATTTCTGTGTTTCATCATTACTCTGAGAGTCCACAGGTTACAGAATGCCACCAGGTGTGCGTCGGAAATTACTACTGGTCTTCCAGGGGACGATCAAAGCGTAGACTGTTTGAGACATTACTCCCATGGAGGAAAGTGCGAATATTGACTATTGCATTCAATCCCGATGCAATTTCTGTGTTCCATCAACACTCTGTTAGTCCACAGATTACAGAATGCCACCAGGTGTGCATCGGAGACTACTACTCGTCTTCCAGGGAACGATCAAAGCGTAGACTGTTTGAGACATTACTCCCATGGAGGAAAGTGCGCATGGTGACTGTTGTATTGATTCCCGATGGTATTTCTGTGTTTCATCAACGCTCTGATAGTCCACAGATTACAGAATGCCACCAGATAGGCATCGGAAACTACTACTGGTCTTCCTGGAAACGATCCAAGCGTAGACTGTATCACACATTACTCCCATGTAGGAACTGGCGGATTGTGACTGATGTATTCACTCCCGATGCAATTTCTGTGTTTCATCAACACTTTAAAGGTCCACAGATTACAGAATGCCTATAGATGTGCATCGGAAACTACTACTGGTCTTCCAGGGAACGATCAAAGCGTAGACTGTTTCAGATATTACTCCGAGGGAGAAAAGCGCTGATGGTGACTGTTGTATTGAATCGCGATGCAATTTCTGTGTTTCATCAACACTCTGATAGTCCACATATTACAAAATGCCTCCAGGTGTGAATCGGAAATTACTACTGGTCTTCCAGGGAACGATCAAAGCGTAGACTGTTTGAGACATTACTCCCATGGAAGAAAGTGCGCATGGTGACTGTTGTATTCAATCCCGATGCAATTTCTGTGTTTCATCAACACTCAGATAGTCCACAGATTACAGAATGCCACCAGATAGGCATCGGAAACTACTACTGGTCTTCCTGGAAACGATCCAAGCGTAGACTGTATCACACATTACTCCCATGGAGGAAAGTGCGCATGGTGACTGTTGTATTCAATCCCGATGGAATTTCTGTGTTTCATCAACACTCTGATAGTCCACAGATTACAGAATGCCATCAGATGTGCATCGGAAACTACTACTGGTCTTTCAGTGAACGATCAAATCGTAGACTGTCTGAGACATTACTCCCATATAGTAAAGTGCGCATGGTGACAGTCGTATTGAATCCCGAAGCTATTCCTGTGTTTCATCAACGCTCTGATAGTCCACAGATTACAGAATGCCACCAGATGTGCATCGGAAACTACTACTGGTCTTCCAGGGGACGATCAAAGCGTAGACTGTTTGAGACATTACTTCTATGGAGGAAAGTGCGAATATTGACTGTTGTATTCAATCCCGATGACATTTCTGTGTTTCATCAACACTCTGTTAGTCCACAGATTACAGAATGCCACCAAGTGTGCATCGGAGACTACTACTGGTCTTCCAGGGAACGATCAAAGCGTAGACTGTTTGAGACATTACTCCCATGGAGGAAAGTGCGCATGGTAACTGTTGTATTCAATCCCGATGCTATTTCTGTGTTTCATCAACACTCAGATAGTACCCAGATTACAGAATGCCACCAGATGTGCATCGGAAACTACTACTGGTCTTCCAGAGAACGATCGAAGCGTAGACTGTTTGAGACATTACTCCCATGGAGGAAAGTGCGCATGGTGACTGTTGTATTCAATCCCGATGCAATTTCTGTGTTTCACCAACACTCTGATAGTCCACAGATTACAGAATGCCACCAAATGTGCATCGGAAATTACTACTGGTCTTCCAGGGATCGATCAAAGCGTAGACCCTTTGAGACATTACTCCCATGGAGGAATGTGCGAATATTGACTGTTGTATTCAATCCCGATGCAATTTCTGAGTTTCATCAACACTCTGTTAGGCCACAGATTGCAGAATGCCACCAGATGTGCATCGGAAACTACTACTGGTCTTCCAGGGAACGATCAAAGCGTAGACTGTTTGAGACATTACTCCCATGGAGGTAAGTGCGCATGGTGACTGTTGTATTCAATCCCGATGCTATTTCTGTGTTTCACCAACACTCTGATATTCCACAGATTACAGTATGCCACCAGTTGTGCATCGGAAATTACTACTGGTCTTCCAGGGAACGATCAAAGCGTAGACGCTTTGAGACATTACTCAAATGGAGGAAAGTGCGAGTATTCAGTGTTGTATTCAATCCCGTTGCAATTTCTGTGTTTCATCAACACTCTGGTAGTCCACAGATTACAGAATGCCACCAGATGTGCATCGGAATCTACTACTGGTATTCCTGGGAACGATCAAAGCGTAGAAAGTTTGAGATATCACTCACGTGGAGAAAAGTGCACATTGTGACTGTTGTATTTAATCCCGATGCATTTTCTGTGTTTCATCAACACTCTGATAGTCCACAGATTACAGAATGCCACCAGATTTGCATCGGAAACCACTACTGGTCTTCCAGGAAACGATCAACGCGTAGACTGTTTGAAACATTACTCCCATGGAGGAAAGTGCGCATGGTGACTGTTGTATTCAATCCCAATGGAATTTCTGTGTTTCATCAACACTCTGATAGTCCACAGATTACAGAATGCCACCAGATGTGCATCGGAATCTACTACTGGTATTCCTGGGAACGATCAAAGCGTAGAAAGTTTGAGATATCACTCACGTGGAGAAAAGTGCACATTGTGACTGTTGTATTTAATCCCGATGCATTTTCTGTGTTTCATCAACACTCTGATAGTCCACAGATTACAGAATGCCACCAGATTTGCATCGGAAACCACTACTGGTCTTCCAGGGAACGATCAACGCGTAGACTGTTTGAAACATTACTCCCATGGAGGAAAGTGCGCATGGTGACTGTTGTATTCAATCCCAATGGAATTTCTGTGTTTCATCAACACTCTGATAGTCCACAGATTACAGAATGCCACCAGATGTGCATCGGAAACTACTACTGGTCTTCCAGGGGACGATCAAAGCGTAGACTGTTTGAGACATTACTTCTATGGAGGAAAGTGCGAATATTGACTGTTGTATTCAATCCCGATGACATTTCTGTGTTTCATCAACACTCTGTTAGTCCACAGATTACAGAATGCCACCAAGTGTGCATCGGAGACTACTACTGGTCTTCCAGGGAACGATCAAAGCGTAGACTGTTTGAGACATTACTCCCATGGAGGAAAGTGCGCATGGTAACTGTTGTATTCAATCCCGATGCTATTTCTGTGTTTCATCAACACTCTGATAGTACCCAGATTACAGAATGCCACCAGATGTGCATCGGAAACTACTACTGGTCTTCCAGAGAACGATCGAAGCGTAGACTGTTTGAGACATTACTCCCATGGAGGAAAGTGCGCATGGTGACTGTTGTATTCAATCCCGATGCAATTTCTGTGTTTCATCAACACTCTGATAGTCCACAGATTACAGAATGCCTCCAGATGGTCAACCAATGAACGATCCAATCGTAGACTGTTTGAGACATTACTCCCATGGAGGAATGTGCGAATATTGACTGTTGTATTCAATCCCGATGCAATTTCTGAGTTTCATCAACACTCTGTTAGGCCACAGATTGCAAAATGCCACCAGATGTGCATCGGAAACTACTACTGGTCTTCCAGGGAACGATCAAAGCGTAGACTGTTTGAGACATTACTCCCATGGAGGTAAGTGCGCATGGTGACTGTTGTATTCAATCCCGATGCTATTTCTGTGTTTCACCAACACTCTGATATTCCACAGATTACAGTATGCCACCAGTTGTGCATCGGAAATTACTACTGGTCTTCCAGGGAACGATCAAAGCGTAGACGCTTTGAGACATTACTCAAATGGAGGAAAGTGCGAGTATTCAGTGTTGTATTCAATCCCGTTGCAATTTCTGTGTTTCATCAACACTCTGGTAGTCCACAGATTACAGAATGCCACCAGATGTGCATCGGAATCTACTACTGGTATTCCTGGGAACGATCAAAGCGTAGAAAGTTTGAGATATCACTCACGTGGAGAAAAGTGCACATTGTGACTGTTGTATTTAATCCCGATGCATTTTCTGTGTTTCATCAACACTCTGATAGTCCACAGATTACAGAATGCCTCCAGATGTGCATCGGAAACTACTACTGGTCAACCAATGAACGATCCAATCGTAGACTGTTTGAGACATTACTCCCATGGAGGAAAGTGCGCATGGTGATTGTTGTATTCAATCCCGATGGAATTTCTGTGTTTCATCAACACTCTGATAGTCCACAGATTACAGAATGCCATCAGATGTGCATCGGAAACTACTACTGGTCTTTCAGAGAACGATCAAATCGTAGACTGTCTGAGACATTACTCCCATGGAGGAAAGTGCGCATGGTGACTGTTGCATTCAATCCCGATGCTATTTCTGTGTTTCATCATTACTCTGATAGTCCACAGGTTACAGAATGCCACCAGGTGTGCGTCGGAAATTACTACTGGTCTTCCAGGGGACGATCAAAGCGTAGACTGTTTGAGACATTACTCCCATGGAGGAAAGTGCGAATATTGACTATTGCTTCAATCCCGATGCAATTTCTGTGTTTCATCAACACTCTGTTAGTCCACAGATTACAGAATGCCACCAGGTGTGCATCGGAGACTACTACTCTTCTTCCAGGGAACGATCAAAGCGTAGACTGTTTGAGACATTACTCCCATGGAGGAAAGTGCGCATGGTGACTGTTGTATTGATTCCCGATGCTATTTCTGTGTTTCATCAACGCCCTGATAGTCCACAGATTACAGAATGCCACCAGATGTGCATCGGAAACTACTACTGGTCTTTCAGAGAACGATCAAATCGTAGACTGTCTGAGACATTACTCCCATGGAGGAAAGTGCGCATGGTGACTGTTGCATTCAATCCCGATGCTTTTTCTGTGTTTCATCATTACTCTGAGGGTCCACAGGTTACAGAATGCCACCAGGTGTGCGTCGGAAATTACTACTGGTCTTCCAGGGGACGATCAAAGCGTAGACTGTTTGAGACATTACTCCCATGGAGGAAAGTGCGAATATTGACTATTGCATTCAATCCCGATGCAATTTCTGTGTTTCATCAACACTCTGTTAGTCCACAGATTACAGAATGCCACCAGGTGTGCATCGGAGACTACTACTCGTCTTCCAGGGAACGATCAAAGCGTAGACTGTTTGAGACATTACTCCCATGGAGGAAAGTGCGCATGGTGACTGTTGTATTGATTCCCGATGGTATTTCTGTGTTTCATCAACGCTCTGATAGTCCACAGATTACAGAATGCCACCAGATAGGCATCGGAAACTACTACTGGTCTTCCTGGAAACGATCCAAGCGTAGACTGTATCACACATTACTCCCATGTAGGAACTGGCGGATTGTGACTGATGTATTCACTCCCGATGCAATTTCTGTGTTTCATCAACACTTTAAAGGTCCACAGATTACAGAATGCCTATAGATGTGCATCGGAAACTACTACTGGTCTTCCAGGGAACGATCAAAGCGTAGACTGTTTCAGATATTACTCCGAGGGAGAAAAGCGCTGATGGTGACTGTTGTATTGAATCGCGATGCAATTTCTGTGTTTCATCAACACTCTGATAGTCCACATATTACAAAATGCCTCCAGGTGTGAATCGGAAATTACTACTGGTCTTCCAGGGAACGATCAAAGCGTAGACTGTTTGAGACATTACTCCCATGGAAGAAAGTGCGCATGGTGACTGTTGTATTCAATCCCGATGCAATTTCTGTGTTTCATCAACACTCAGATAGTCCACAGATTACAGAATGCCACCAGATAGGCATCGGAAACTACTACTGGTCTTCCTGGAAACGATCCAAGCGTAGACTGTATCACACATTACTCCCATGGAGGAAAGTGCGCATGGTGACTGTTGTATTCAATCCCGATGGAATTTCTGTGTTTCATCAACACTCTGATAGTCCACAGATTACAGAATGCCATCAGATGTGCATCGGAAACTACTACTGGTCTTTCAGAGAACGATCAAATCGTAGACTGTCTGAGACATTACTCCCATATAGGAAAGTGCGCATGGTGACAGTCGTATTGAATCCCGAAGCTATTCCTGTGTTTCATCAACGCTCTGATAGTCCACAGATTACAGAATGCCACCAGATGTGCATCGGAAACTACTACTGGTCTTCCAGGGGACGATCAAAGCGTAGACTGTTTGAGACATTACTTCTATGGAGGAAAGTGCGAATATTGACTGTTGTATTAAATCCCGATGACATTTCTGTGTTTCATCAACACTCTGTTAGTCCACAGATTACAGAATGCCACCAAGTGTGCATCGGAGACTACTACTGGTCTTCCAGGGAACGATCAAAGCGTAGACTGTTTGAGACATTACTCCCATGGAGGAAAGTGCGCATGGTAACTGTTGTATTCAATCCCGATGCTATTTCTGTGTTTCATCAACACTCTGATAGTACCCAGATTACAGAATGCCACCAGATGTGCATCGGAAACTACTACTGGTCTTCCAGAGAACGATCGAAGCGTAGACTGTTTGAGACATTACTCCCATGGAGGAAAGTGCGCATGGTGACTGTTGTATTCAATCCCGAAACAATTTCTGTGTTTCACCAACACTCTGATAGTCCACAGATTACAGAATGCCACCAAATGTGCATCGGAAATTACTACTGGTCTTCCAGGGATCGATCAAAGCGTAGACCCTTTGAGACATTACTCCCATGGAGGAATGTGCGAATATTGACTGTTGTATTCAATCCCGATGCAATTTCTGAGTTTCATCAACACTCTGTTAGGCCACAGATTGCAGAATGCCACCAGATGTGCATCGGAAACTACTACTGGTCTTCCAGGGAACGATCAAAGCGTAGACTGTTTGAGACATTACTCCCATGGAGGTAAGTGCGCATGGTGACTGTTGTATTCAATCCCGATGCTATTTCTGTGTTTCACCAACACTCTGATATTCCACAGATTACAGTATGCCACCAGTTGTGCATCGGAAATTACTACTGGTCTTCCAGGGAACGATCAAAGCGTAGACGCTTTGAGACATTACTCAAATGGAGGAAAGTGCGAGTATTCAGTGTTGTATACAATCCCCTTGCAATTTCTGTGTTTCATCAACACTCTGGTAGTCCACAGATTACAGAATGCCACCAGATGTGCATCGGAATCTACTACTGGTATTCCTGGGAACGATCAAAGCGTAGAAAGTTTGAGATATCACTCACGTGGAGAAAAGTGCACATTGTGACTGTTGTATTTAATCCCGATGCATTTTCTGTGTTTCATCAACACTCTGATAGTCCACAGATTACAGAATGCCACCAGATTTGCATCGGAAACCACTACTGGTCTTCCAGGGAACGATCAACGCGTAGACTGTTTGAAACATTACTCCCATGGAGGAAAGTGCGCATGGTGACTGTTGTATTCAATCCCAATGGAATTTCTGTGTTTCATCAACACTCTGATAGTCCACAGATTACAGAATGCCACCAGATGTGCATCAGAAACTACTACTGGTCTTCCTGGGATCGATCAAAGCGTAGACTGTTTGAGAATTATTCCCATGGAGGAAAGTGCGCATGGTGACTGTTGTATTCAATCCAGATGGAATTTCTGTGTTTCATCAACACTCTGATAGTCCACAGATTACAGAATGCCTCCAGATGTGCATCGAGAACTACTACTGGTCTTCCAGGGAACAATCAAAACGTAGACTGTTTGAGACATTACTCCCATGGAGGAAAGTACTCATGGTGACTGTTGTATTCAGTATCGATGCAATTTCTGGTTTTCATCAACACTCTGATGGTCCACAGATTACAGAATGCCACCAGATGTGTATCGGAGACTACTACTGGTCTTCCAGGGAACGATCAAAGCGTAGACTATTTGAGACATTACTCCCATGGAAGTAAGTGCGCATGGTGACTGTTGTATTCAATCCCGATGCAATTTCTGTGTTTCTTCAACACACTGATAGTCCACAGATTACAGAATGCCACCAGATGTGCATCGGAATCTACTACTGGTATTCCAGGGAACGATCAAAGCGTAGACAGTTTGAGATATCACTCACGTGGAGAAAAGTGCACATTGTGACTGTTGTATTTAATCCCGATGCATTTTCTGTGTTTCATCAACACTCTGATAGTCTACAGATTACAGAATGCCACCAGATTTGCATCGGAAACCACTACTGCTCTTCCAGGGAACGATCAACTCGTAGACTGTTTGAGACGTTACTCCCATGGAGGAAAGTGCGCATGGTGACTGTTGTATTCAATCCCGATGCAATTTCTGTGTTTCATCAACACTCTGATAGTCCACATATTACAGAATGCCTCCAGATGTGCATCGGAAATTACTACTGGTATTACAGGGAACGATGAAAGCGTAGTCTGTTTGAGACATTACTCCCATGGAGGAAAGTGCGCATGGTGACTGTTGTATTCAATCCCAATGGAATTTCTGTGTTTCATCAACAGTCTGATAGTCCACAGATTACAGAATGCCACCAGATGTGCATCAGGAACTACTACTGGTCTTCCAGGGATCGATCAAATCGTAGACTGTTTGAGAATTATTCCCATGGAGGAAAGTGCGCATGGTGACTGTTGTATTCAATCCCGATGGAATTTCTGTGTTTCATCAACACTCTGATAGTCCACAGATTACAGAATGCCTCCAGATGTGCATCGAAAACTACTACTGGTCTTCCAGGGAACAATCAAAACGTAGACTGTTTGAGACATTACTCCCATGGAGGAAAGTACTCGTGGTGACTGTTGTATTCAAGATCGATGCAATTTCTGATTTTCATCAACACTCTGATGGTCCACAGATTACAGAATGCCACCAGATGTGCATCGGAAACTACTACTGGTCTTCCAGGGAACGAGCCAAGCGTAGACTGTTTGAGACATTACTCCCATGGAGGAAAGTGCGCATGGTGACTGTTGTATTCAATCCCGATGGTATTTCTGTGTTTCATCAACACTCTGATAGTCCACAGATTACAGAATGCCTCCAGATGTGCATCGAAAACTACTACTAGTCTTCCAGGGTACAATCAAAACGTAGACTGTTTGAGACGTTACTCCCATGGAGAAAAGTGCGCATGGTGACTGTTGTATTCAATCTCGATGCAATTTCTGATTTTCATCAACACTCTGATAGTCCACAGATTACAGATTGCCTCCAGATGTGCATCGGAAACTAGTACCGGTGTTCCAGGGAACGATCAAATCGTAGACTGTTGAGACATTACTCATATGGAGGTAGGGCGCATGGCGACTGTTGTATTCAATGGCGATGGAATTTCTGTGTTTCATCAGCACTCTGATAGTCCACAGATTACAGAATGCCTCCAGATGTGCATCGAAAACTACTACTAGTCTTCCAGGGTACAATCAAAACGTAGACTGTTTGAGACGTTACTCCCATGGAGAAAAGTGCGCATGGTGACTGTTGTATTAAATCTCGATGCAATTTCTGATTTTCATCAACACTCTGATAGTCCACAGATTACAGATTGCCTCCAGATATGCATCGGAAACTACTACACGTCTTCCTGGGAACGATCAAAGCGTAGACTGTTTCAGACGTTACTCCCATGTAGGAAATAGCGGATTGTGACTGATGTATTCACTGCGGATGCAATTTCTGTGTTTCATCATCACTTTGTAGGTCCACAGATTACAGAATGCCTCCAGATGTGCATCGGAAACTACTACTGGTCAACCAATGAACGATCCAATCGTAGACTGTTTGAGACATTACTCCCATGGAGGAAAGTGCGCATGGTGACTGTTGTATTCAATCCCAATGGAATTTCTTTGTTTCATCAACACTCTGATAGTCCACAGATTACAGAATGCCACCAGATGTGCATCGGAAACTACTGCTGGTCTTCCAGGGAACGATCAAAGCGTAGACTGTTTGTGACATTACTCCCATGGAGGAAAGACCGCATGGTGCATGTTGTATGCAATCCTGATGCAATTTCTCTGTTTCATCAACAATCTGATAGTCCACAGATTACAGAATGCCACCAGATGTGCATCGGAAACTACTACTGGTATTCCAGGGAACGATCAAAGCGTACACTGTTTGAGATATCACTCCCGTGGAGGAAAGTGTGCATGGTGACTGTTGTATTCAATCCCGATGCAATTTCTGTGTTTCATCAACACTCTGATAGTCCACAGATTACAGAATGCCTCCAGATGTGCATCGGAAACTACTACTGGTCAACCAATGAACGATCCAATCGTAGACTGTTTGAGACATTACTCCCATGGAGGAAAGTGCGCATGGTGACTGTTGTATTCAATCCCGATGGAATTTCTGTGTTTCATCAACACTCTGATAGTCCACAGATTACAGAATGCCATCAGATGTGCATGGGAAACTACTACTGGTCTTTCAGAGAACGATCAAATCGTAGACTGTCTGAGACATTACTCCCATGGAGGAAAGTGCGCATGGTGACTGTTGCATTCAATCCCGATGCTATTTCTGTGTTTCATCATTACTCTGATAGTCCACAGGTTACAGAATGCCACCAGGTGTGCGTCGGAAATTACTACTGGTCTTCCAGGGGACGATCAAAGCGTAGACTGTTTGAGACATTACTCCCATGGAGGAAAGTGCGAATATTGACTATTGCTTCAATCCCGATGCAATTTCTGTGTTTCATCAACACTCTGTTAGTCCACAGATTACAGATTGCCACCAGGTGTGCATCGGAGACTACTACTCGTCTTCCAGGGAACGATCAAATCGTAGACTGTTTGAGACATTACTCCCATGGAGGAAAGTGCGCATGGTGACTGTTGTATTCAATCCCGATGGTATTTCTGTGTTTCATCAACACTCTGATAGTCCACAGATTACAGAATGCCTCCAGATGTGCATCGAAAACTACTACTAGTCTTCCAGGGTACAATCAAAACGTAGACTGTTTGAGACGTTACTCCCATGGAGAAAAGTGCGCATGGTGACTGTTGTATTCAATCTCGATGCAATTTCTGATTTTCATCAACACTCTGATAGTCCACAGATTACAGATTGCCTCCAGATGTGCATCGGAAACTAGTACCGGTGTTCCAGGGAACGATCAAATCGTAGACTGTTGAGACATTACTCATATGGAGGTAGGGCGCATGGCGACTGTTGTATTCAATGGCGATGGAATTTCTGTGTTTCATCAGCACTCTGATAGTCCACAGATTACAGAATGCCTCCAGATGTGCATCGAAAACTACTACTAGTCTTCCAGGGTACAATCAAAACGTAGACTGTTTGAGACGTTACTCCCATGGAGAAAAGTGCGCATGGTGACTGTTGTATTCAATCTCGATGCAATTTCTGATTTTCATCAACACTCTGATAGTCCACAGATTACAGATTGCCTCCAGATATGCATCGGAAACTACTACACGTCTTCCTGGGAACGATCAAAGCGTAGACTGTTTCAGACGTTACTCCCATGTAGGAAAGGGCGGATTGTGACTGATGTATTCACTGCGGATGCAATTTCTGTGTTTCATCATCACTTTGTAGGTCCACAGATTACAGAATGCCTCCAGATGTGCATCGGAAACTACTACTGGTCAACCAATGAACGATCCAATCGTAGACTGTTTGAGACATTACTCCCATGGAGGAAAGTGCGCATGGTGACTGTTGTATTCAATCCCAATGGAATTTCTTTGTTTCATCAACACTCTGATAGTCCACAGATTACAGAATGCCACCAGATGTGCATCGGAAACTACTGCTGGTCTTCCAGGGAACGATCAAAGCGTAGACTGTTTGTGACATTACTCCCATCGAGGAAAGACCGCATGGTGCCTGTTGTATGCAATCCTGATGCAATTTCTCTGTTTCATCAACAATCTGATAGTCCACAGATTACAGAATGCCACCAGATGTGCATCGGAAACTACTACTGGTATTCCAGGGAACGATCAAAGCGTACACTGTTTGAGATATCACTCCCGTGGAGGAAAGTGTGCATGGTGACTGTTGTATTCAATCCCGATGCAATTTCTGTGTTTCATCAACACTCTGATAGTCCACAGATTACAGAATGCCTCCAGATGTGCATCGGAAACTACTACTGGTCAACCAATGAACGATCCAATCGTAGACTGTTTGAGACATTACTCCCATGGAGGAAAGTGCGCATGGTGACTGTTGTATTCAATCCCGATGGAATTTCTGTGTTTCATCAACACTCTGATAGTCCACAGTTTACAGAATGCCATCAGATGTGCATGGGAAACTACTACTGGTCTTTCAGAGAACGATCAAATCGTAGACTGTCTGAGACATTACTCCCATGAAGGAAAGTGCGCATGGTGACTGTTGCATTCAATCCCGATGCTATTTCTGTGTTTCATCATTACTCTGATAGTCCACAGGTTACAGAATGCCACCAGGTGTGCGTCGGAAATTACTACTGGTCTTCCAGGGGACGATCAAAGCGTAGACTGTTTGAGACATTACTCCCATGGAGGAAAGTGCGAATATTGACTATTGCTTCAATCCCGATGCAATTTCTGTGTTTCATCAACACTCTGTTAGTCCACAGATTACAGATTGCCACCAGGTGTGCATCGGAGACTACTACTCGTCTTCCAGGGAACGATCAAAGCGTAGACTGTTTGAGACATTACTCCCATGGAGGAAAGTGCGCATGGTGATTGTTGTATTGATTCCCGATGCTATTTCTGTGTTTCATCAACGCCCTGATAGTCCACAGATTACAGAATGCCACCAGATGTGCATCGGAAACTACTACTGGTCTTTCAGAGAACGATCAAATCGTAGACTGTCTGAGACATTACTCCCATGGAGGAAAGTGCGCATGGTGACTGTTGCATTCAATCCCGATGCTATTTCTGTGTTTCATCATTACTCTGATAGTCCACAGGTTACAGAATGCCACCAGGTGTGCGTCGGAAATTACTACTGGTCTTCCAGGGGACGATCAAAGCGTAGACTGTTTGAGACATTACTCCCATGGAGGAAAGTGCGAATATTGACTATTGCATTCAATCCCGATGCAATTTCTGTGTTTCATCAACACTCTGTTAGTCCACAGATTACAGAATGCCACCAGGTGTGCATCGGAGACTACTACTCGTCTTCCAGGGAACGATCAAAGCGTAGACTGTTTGAGACATTACTCCCATGGAGGAAAGTGCGCATGGTGACTGTTGTATTGATTCCCGATGCTATTTCTGTGTTTCATCAACGCTCTGATAGTCCACAGATTACAGAATGCCACCAGATAGGCATCGGAAACTACTACTGGTCTTCCTGGAAACGATCCAAGCGTAGACTGTATCACACATTACTCCCGTGTAGGAACTGGCGGATTGTGACTGATGTATTCACTCCCGATGCAATTTCTGTGTTTCATCAACACTTTAAAGGTCCACAGATTACAGAATGCCTATAGATGTGCATCGGAAACTACTACTGGTCTTCCAGGGAACGATCAAAGCGTAGACTGTTTCAGATATTACTCCGAGGGAGAAGAGCGCGGATGGTGACTGTTGTATTGAATCGCGATGCAATTTCTGTGTTTCATCAACACTCTGATAGTCCACATATTACAAAATGCCTCCAGGTGTGAATCGGAAATTACTACTGGTCTTCCAGGGAACGATCAAAGCGTAGACTGTTTGAGACATTACTCCCATGGAAGAAAGTGCGCATGGTGACTGTTGTATTCAATCCCGAAGCAATTTCTGTGTTTCATCAACACTCAGATAGTCCACAGATTACAGAATGCCACCAGATAGGTATCGGAAACTACTACTGGTCCTCCTGGAAACGATCCAAGCGTAGACTGTATCACACATTACTCCCATGGAGGAAAGTGCGCATGGTGACTGTTGTATTCAATCCCGATGGAATTTCTGTGTTTCATCAACACTCTGATAGTCCACAGATTACAGAATGCCATCAGATGTGCATCGGAAACTACTACTGGTCTTTCAGAGAACGATCAAATCGTAGACTGTCTGAGACATTACTCCCATATAGGAAAGTGCGCATGGTGACTGTTGTATTGAATCCGGAAGCTATTCCTGTGTTTCATCAACGCTCTGATAGTCCACAGATTACAGAATGCCACCAGATGTGCATCGGAAACTACTACTGGTCTTCCAGGGGACGATCAAAGCGTAGACTGTTTGAGACATTACTTCTATGGAGGAAAGTGCGAATATTGACTGTTGTATTCAATCCCGATGACATTTCTGTGTTTCATCAACACTCTGTTAGTCCACAGATTACAGAATGCCACCAAGTGTGCATCGGAGACCACTACTCGTCTTCCAGGGAACGATCAAAGCGTAGACTGTTTGAGACATTACTCCCATGGAGGAAAGTGCGCATGGTAACTGTTGTATTCAATCCCGATGCTATTTCTGTGTTTCATCAACACTCTGATAGTACACAGATTACAGAATGCCACCAGATGTGCATCGAAAAAATTACTAGTGGTATTCCAGGGAGGGATCAAAGCGTAGACTGTTGAGATATCACTCCCGTGGAGGAAAGTGTGCATGGTGACTGTTGTATTCAAACCCGATGCAATTTCTGTGTTTCATCAACACTCTCACAGTCCACAGATTACAGAATGCCACCAGATGTGCATCGGAAACTACTACTGGTCTTCCAGAGAACGATCAAAGCGTAGACTGTTTGAGACATTACTCCCATGGAGGAAAGTGCGCATGGTGACTGTTGTATTCAATCCCGATGCAATTTCTGTGTTTCATCAACACTCTGATAGTCCACAGATTACAGAATGCCACCAGATGTGCATCGGAAACTACTACTGGTCTTCCAGGGAACGATCAAAGCGTAGACTGTTTGAGACATACTCCCATGGAGGTAGGTCCGCATGGTGACTGTTGTATTCAATCCCGATGCTATTTCTGTCTTTCACCAACACTCTGATAGTCCACAGATTACAGAATGCCACCAGATGTGCATCGGAAATTACTACTGGTCTTCCAGGGAACGATCAAAGCGTAGACGCTTTGAGATATTACTCAAATGGAGGAAAGTGCGAGTATTCACTGTTGTATTCAATCCCGTTGCAATTTCTGTGTTTCATCAACACTCTGGTAGTCCACAGATTACAGAACGCCACCAGATGTGTATCGGAGACTACTGCTGGTCTTCCAGGGAACGATCAAAGCGTAGACTATTTGAGACATTACTCCCATGGAAGAAAGTGCGCATGGTGACTGTTTTATTGAATCCCGATGCTATTTCTGTGTTTCATCAACGCTCTGATAGTCCACAGATTACAAAATGCCTCCAGATGTGAATCGGAAATTACTACTGGTATTCCAGGGAACGATCAAAGCGTAGACTGTTTCAGATATTACTCCGAGGGAGAAAAGCGCGGATGGTGACTGTTGTATTGAATCGCGATGCAATTTCTGTGTTTCATCAACACTCTGATGGTCCACATATTACAAAATGCCTCCAGATGTGAATCGGAAATTACTACTGGTATTCCAGGGAACGATCAAAGCGTAGACTATTTGAGACATTACTCCCATGGAAGAAAGTGCGCATGGTGACTGTTTTATTGAATCCCGATGCTATTCCTGTGTTTCATCAACGCTCTGATAGTCCGCAGATTACAGAATGCCTCCAGATGTGCATCGGAAACTACTACTGGTCAACCAATGAGCGATCCAATCGTAGACTGTTTGAGACATTACTCCCATGGAGGAAAGTGCGCATGGTGACTGTTGTATTCAATCCCGATGGAATTTCTGTGTTTCATCAACACTCTGATAGTCCACAGATTACAGAATGCCATCAGATGTGCATCGGAAACTACTACTGGTCTTTCAGAGAACGATCAAATCGTAGACTATTTGAGACATTACTCCCATGGAAGAAAGTGCGCATGGTGACTGTTGTATTCAATCCCGATGCTATTTCTGTGTTTCATCATTACTCTGATAGTCCACAGATTACAGAATGCCACCAGGTGTGCGTCGGAAATTACTACTGGTCTTCCAGGGGACGATCAAAGCGTAGACTGTTTGAGGCATTACTCCCATTGAGGAAAGTGCGAATATTGACTGTTGTATTCAATCCCGATGCAATTTCTGTGTTTCATCAACACTCTGTTAGTCCACAGATTACAGAATGCCACCAGGTGTGCATCGGAGACTACTACTGGTCTTCCAGGGAACGATCAAAGCGTAGACTGTTTGAGACATACTCCCATGGAGGAAAGTGCGCATGGTGACTGTTGTATTGAATCCCGATGCTATTTCTGTGTTACATCAACGCTCTGATAGTCCACAGATTACAGAATGCCACCAGATGTGCATCGGAAACTACTACTGGTCTTCCAGGGGACGATCAAAGCGTAGACTGTTTGAGACATTACTTCTATGGAGGAAAGTGCGAATATTGACTGTTGTATTCAATCCCGATGATATTTCTGTGTTTCATCAACACTCTGTTAGTCCACAGATTACAGAATGCCACCAAGTGTGCATCGGAGACTACTACTGGTCTTCCAGGGAACGATCAAAGCGTAGACTGTTTGAGACATTACTCCCATGGAGGAAAGTGCGCATGGTAACTGTTGTATTCAATCTCGATGCTATTTCTGTGTTTCATCAACACTCTGATAGTACACAGATTACAGAATGCCACCGGATGTGCATCGAAAAATTACTAGTGGTATTCCAGGGAAGGATCAAAGCGTAGACTGTTGAGATATCACTCCCATGGAGGAAAGTGTGCATGGTGACTGTTGTATTCAAACCCGATGCAATTTCTGTGTTTCATCAACACTCTCACAGTCCACAGATTACAGAATGCCACCAGATGTGCATCGGAAACTACTACTGGTCTTCCAGGGAACGATCAAAGCGTAGACTGTTTGAGACATTACTCCCATGGAGGAAAGTGCGCATGGTGACTGTTGTATTCAATCCCGATGCAATTTCTGTGTTTCATCAAGACTCTGATAGTCCACAGATTACAGAATGCCACCAGATGTGCATCGGAAACTACTACTGGTCTACCAGGGAACGATCAAAGCGTAGACTGTTTGAGACATACTCCCATGGAGGTAAGTGCGCATGGTGACTGTTGTATTCCATCCCGATGCTATTTCTGTGTTTCACCAACACTCTGATAGTCCACAGATTACAGTATGCCACCAGATGTGCATCGGAAATTATTACTGGTCTTCCAGGGAACGATCAAAGCGTAGACGCTTTGAGATATTACTCAAATGGAGGAAAGTGCGAGTATTCACTGTTGTATTCAATCCCGTTGCAATTTCTGTGTTTCATCAACACTCTGGTAGTCCACAGATTACAGAACGCCACCAGATGTGTATCGGAGACTACTACTGGTCTTCCAGGGAACGATCAAAGCGTAGACTATTTGAGACATTACTCCCATGGAAGAAAGTGCGCATGGTGACTGTTGTATTCAATCCCGATGCTATTTCTGTGTTTCATCATTACTCTGATATTCCACAGATTACAGAATGCCACCAGGTGTGCGTCGGAAATTACTACTGGTCTTCCAGGGGACGATCAAAGCGTAGACTGTTTGAGGCATTACTCCCATTGAGGAAAGTGCGAATATTGACTGTTGTATTCAATCCCGATGCAATTTCTGTGTTTCATCAACACTCTGTTAGTCCACAGATTACAGAATGCCACCAGGTGTGCATCGGAGACTACTACTGGTCTTCCAGGGAACGATCAAAGCGTAGACTGTTTGAGACATTACTCCCATGGAGGAAAGTGCGCATGGTGACTGTTGTATTGAATCCCGATGCTATTTCTGTGTTTCATCAACGCTCTGATAGTCCACAGATTACAGAATGCCACCAGATGTGCATCGGAAACTACTACTGGTCTTCCAGGGGACGATCAAAGCGTAGACTGTTTGAGACATTACTTCTATGGAGGAAAGTGCGAATATTGACTGTTGTATTCAATCCCGATGACATTTCTGTGTTTCATCAACACTCTGTTAGTCCACAGATTACAGAATGCCACCAAGTGTGCATCGGAGACTACTACTGGTCTTCCAGGGAACGATCAAAGCGTAGACTGTTTGAGACATTACTCCCATGGAGGAAAGTGCGCATGGTAACTGTTGTATTCAATCCCGATGCTATTTCTGTGTTTCATCAACACTCTGATAGTACACAGATTACAGAATGCCACCAGATGTGCATCGAAAAAATTACTAGTGGTATTCCAGGGAAGGATCAAAGCGTAGACTGTTGAGATATCTCTCCCGTCGAGGAAAGTGTGCATGGTGACTGTTGTATTCAAACCCGATGCAATTTCTGTGTTTCATCAACACTCTCACAGTCCACAGATTACAGAATGCCACCAGATGTGCATCGGAAACTACTACTGCTCTTCCAGGGAACGATCAAAGCGTAGACTGTTTGAGACATTACTCCCATGTAGGAAAGTGCGCATGATGACTGTTGTATTCAATCCCGATGCAATTTCTGTGTTTCATCAACACTCTGATAGTCCACAGATCACAGAATGCCACCAGATGTGCATCGGAAACTACTACTGGTCTTCCAGGGAACGATCAAAGCGTAGACTGTTTGAGACATACTAACATGGAGGTAGGTGCGCATGGTGACTGTTGTATTCAATCCCGATGCTATTTCTGTGTTTCACCAACACTCTGATAGTCCACAGATTACAGTATGCCACCAGATGTGCATCGGAAATTACTACTGGTGTTCCAGGGAACGATCAAAGCGTAGACTGTTTCAGATATTACCCCGAGGGAGAAAAGCGCGGATGGTGACTGTTGTATTGAATCGCGATGCAATTTCTGTGTTTCATCAACACTCTGATAGTCCACATATTACAAAATGCCTCCAGATGTGAATCGGAAATTACTAC
Organism: Schistocerca gregaria; assembly: GCF_023897955.1. Taxonomy (NCBI): domain Eukaryota; kingdom Metazoa; phylum Arthropoda; class Insecta; order Orthoptera; family Acrididae; genus Schistocerca; species Schistocerca gregaria. The sequence continues at coordinate 4,007,218 of NC_064931.1, read as the reverse complement.
TGGTCTTCCAGGGAACGATCAAAGCGTAGACTGTTTGAGACATTACTCCCATGGAGGAAAGTGCGCATGGTGACTGTTGTATTCAATCCCGATGGAATTTCTGTGTTTCATCAACACTCTGATAGTCCACAGATTACAGAATGCCATCAGACGTGCATCGGAAACTACTACTGGTCTTTCAGAAAACGATCAAAACATAGACTGTCTGAGACATTACTCCCATATAGGAAAGTGTGCATGGTGACTGTTGTATTCAATCCCGATGCTATTTCTGTGTTTCATCATTACTCTGATATTCCACAGATTACAGAATGCCACCAGGTGTGCGTCGGAAATTACTACTGGTCTTCCAGGGAACGATCAAAGCGTAGACTGTTTGAGACATACTCCCATGGAGGTAAGTGCGCATGGTGACTGTTGTATTCAATCCCGATGCTATTTCCGTGTTTCACCAACACTCTGATAGTCCACAGATTACAGTATGCCACCAGATGTGCATCGGAAATTATTACTGGTCTTCCAGGGAACGATCAAAGCGTAGACGCTTTGAGATATTACTCAAATGGAGGAAAGTGCGAGTATTCACTGTTGTATTCAATCCCGTTGCAATTTCTGTGTTTCATCAACACTCTGGTAGTCCACAGATTACAGAACGCCACCAGATGTGTATCGGAGACTACTACTGGTCTTCCAGGGAACGATCAAATCGTAGACTATTTGAGACATTACTCCCATGGAAGAAAGTGCGCATGGTGACTGTTGTATTCAATCCCGATGCTATTTCTGTGTTTCATCATTACTCTGATATTCCACAGATTACAGAATGCCACCAGGTGTGCGTCGGAAATTACTACTGGTCTTCCAGGGGACGATCAAAGCGTAGACTGTTTGAGGCATTACTCCCATTGAGGAAAGTGCGAATATTGACTGTTGTATTCAATCCCGATGCAATTTCTGTGTTTCATCAACACTCTGTTAGGCCACAGATTACAGAATGCCACCAGGTGTGCATCGGAGACTACTACTGGTCTTCCAGGGAACGATCAAAGCGTAGACTGTTTGAGACATTACTCCCATTGAGGAAAGTGCGCATGGTGACTGTTGTATTGAATCCCGATGCTATTTCTGTGTTTCATCAACGCTCTGATAGTCCACAGATTACAGAATGCCACCAGATGTGCATCGGAAACTACTACTGGTCTTCCAGGGGACGATTAATGCGTAGACTGTTTGATACATTACTTCTATGGAGGAAAGTGCGAATATTGACTGTTGTATTCAATCCCGATGACATTTCTGTGTTTCATCAACACTCTGTTAGTCCACAGATTACAGAATGCCACCAAGTGTGCATCGGAGACTACTACTGGTCTTCCAGGGAACGATCAAAGCGTAGACTGTTTGAGACATTACTCCCATGGAGGAAAGTGCGCATTGTAACTGTTGTATTCAATCCAGATGCTATTTCTGTGTTTCATCAACACTCTGATAGTACACAGATTACAGAATGCCACCAGATGTGCATCGAAAAAATTACTAGTGGTATTCCAGGGAAGGATCAAAGCGTAGACTGTTGAGATATCACTCCCGTGGAGGAAAGTGTGCATGGTGACTGTTGTATTAAACCCGATGCAATTTCTGTGTTTCATCAACACTCTCACAGTCCACAGATTACAGAATGCCACCAGATGTGCATCGGAAACTACTACTGGTCTTCCAGGGAACGATCAAAGCGTAGACTGTTTGAGACATTACTCCCATGGAGGAAAGTGCGCATGGTGACTGTTGTATTCAATCCCGATGCAATTTCTGTGTTTCATCAACACTCTGATAGTCCACAGATTACAGAATGCCACCAGATGTGCATCGGAAACTACTACTGGTCTTCCAGGGAACGATCAAAGCGTAGACTGTTTGAGACATTACTCCCATGGAGGAAAGTGCGCATGGTGACTGTTGTATTCAATCCCGATGCTATTTCCGTGTTTCACCAACACTCTGATAGTCCACAGATTACAGTATGCCACCAGATGTGCATCGGAAATTATTACTGGTCTTCCAGGGAACGATCAAAGCGTAGACGCTTTGAGATATTACTCAAATGGAGGAAAGTGCGAGTATTCACTGTTGTATTCAATCCCGTTGCAATTTCTGTGTTTCATCAACACTCTGGTAGTCCACAGATTACAGAACGCCACCAGATGTGTATCGGAGACTACTACTGGTCTTCCAGGGAACGATCAAAGCGTAGACTATTTGAGACATTACTCCCATGGAAGAAAGTGCGCATGGTGACTGTTGTATTCAACCCCGATGCTATTTCTGTGTTTCATCATTACTCTGATATTCCACAGATTACAGAATGCCACCAGGTGTGCGTCGGAAATTACTACTGGTCTTCCAGGGGACGATCAAAGCGTAGACTGTTTGAGGCATTACTCCCATTGAGGAAAGTGCGAATATTGACTGTTGTATTCAATCCCGATGCAATTTCTGTGTTTCATCAACACTCTGTTAGTCCACAGATTACAGAATGCCACCAGGTGTGCATCGGAGACTACTACTGGTCTTCCAGGGAACGATCAAAGCGTAGACTCTTTGAGACATTACTCCCATGGAGGAAAGTGCGCATGGTGACTGTTGTATTGAATCCCGATGCTATTTCTGTGTTTCATCAACGCTCTGATAGTCCACAGATTACAGAATGCCACCAGATGTGCATCGGAAACTACTACTGGTCTTCCAGGGGACGATCAATGCGTAGACTGTTTGAGACATTACTTCTATGGAGGAAAGTGCGAATATTGACTGTTGTATTCAATCCCGATGACATTTCTGTGTTTCATCAACACTCTGTTAGTCCACAGATTACAGAATGCCACCAAGTGTGCATCGGAGACTACTACTGGTCTTCCAGGGAACGATCAAAGCGTAGACTGTTTGAGACATTACTCCCATGGAGGAAAGTGCGCATGGTAACTGTTGTATTCAATCCAGATGCTATTTCTGTGTTTCATCAACACTCTGATAGTACACAGATTACAGAATGCCACCAGATGTGCATCGAAAAAATTACTAGTGGTATTCCAGGGAAGGATCAAAGCGTAGACTGTTGAGATATCACTCCCGTGGAGGAAAGTGTGCATGGTGACTGTTGTATTAAACCCGATGCAATTTCTGTGTTTCATCAACACTCTCACAGTCCACAGATTACAGAATGCCACCAGATGTGCATCGGAAACTACTACTGGTCTTCCAGGGAACGATCAAAGCGTAGACTGTTTGAGACATTACTCCCATGGAGGAAAGTGCGCATGGTGACTGTTGTATTCAATCCCGATGCAATTTCTGTGTTTCATCAACACTCTGATAGTCCACAGATTACAGAATGCCACCAGATGTGCATCGGAAACTACTACTGGTCTTCCAGGGAACGATCAAAGCGTAGACTGTTTGAGACATTACTCCCATGGAGGAAAGTGCGCATGGTAACTGTTGTATTCAATCCCGATGCTATTTCTGTGTTTCATCAACACTCTGATAGTACACAGATTACAGAATGCCACCAGATGTGCATCGAAAAAATTACTAGTGGTATTCCAGGGAAGGATCAAAGCGTAGACTGTTGAGATATCACTCCCGTGGAGGAAAGTGTGCATGGTGACTGTTGTATTCAAACCCGATGCAATTTCTGTGTTTCATCAACACTCTCACAGTCCACAGATTTCAGAATGCCACCAGATGTGCATCGGAAACTACTACTGGTCTTCCAGGGAACGATCAAAGCGTAGACTGTTTGAGACATTACTCCCATGGAGGAAAGTGCGCATGGTGACTGTTGTATTCAATCCCGATGCAATTTCTGTGTTTCATCAACACTCTGATAGTCCACAGATTACAGAATGCCACCAGATGTGCATCGGAAACTACTACTGGTCTTCCAGGGAACGATCAAAGCGTAGACTGTTTGAGACATACTCCCATGGAGGTAAGTGCGCATGGTGACTGTTGTATTCAATCCCGATGCTATTTCTGTGTTTCACCAACACTCTGATAGTCCACAGATTACAGTATGCCACCAGATGTGCATCGGAAATTATTACTGGTCTTCCAGGGAACGATCAAAGCGTAGACGCTTTGAGATATTACTCAAATGGAGGAAAGTGCGAGTATTCACTGTTGTATTCAATCCCGTTGCAATTTCTGTGTTTCATCAACACTCTGGTCTTCCACAGATTACAGAACGCCACCAGATGTGTATCGGAGACTACTACTGTTCTTCCAGGGAACGATCAAAGCGTAGACTATTTGAGACATTACTCCCATGGAAGAAAGTGCGCATGGTGACTGTTATATTCAATCCCGATGCTATTTCTGTGTTTCATCATTACTCTGATATTCCACAGATTACAGAATGCCACCAGGTGTGCGTCGGAAATTACTACTGGTCTTCCAGGGGACGATCAAAGCGTAGACTGTTTGAGGCATTACTCCCATTGAGGAAAGTGCGAATATTGACTGTTGTATTCAATCCCGATGCAATTTCTGTGTTTCATCAACACTCTGTTAGTCCACAGATTACAGAATGCCACCAGGTGTGCATCGGAGACTACTACTGGTCTTCCAGGGAACGATCAAAGCGTAGACTGTTTGAGACATTACTCCCATGGAGGAAAGTGCGCATGGTGACTGTAGTATTGAATCCCGATGCTATTTCTGTGTTTCATCAACGCTCTGATAGTCCACATATTACAGAATGCCACCAGATGTGCATCGGAAACTACTACTGGTCTTCCAGGGGACGATCAAAGCGTAGACTGTTTGAGACATTACTTCTATGGAGGAAAGTGCGAATATTGACTGTTGTATTCGATCCCGATGACATTTCTGTGTTTCATCAACACTCTGTTAGTCCACAGATTACAGAATGCCACCAAGTGTGCATCGGAGACTACTACTGGTCTTCCAGGGAACGATCAAAGCGTAGCCTGTTTGAGACATTACTCCCATGGAGGAAAGTGCGCATGGTAACTGTTGTATTCAATCCCGATGCTATTTCTGTGTTTCATCAACACTCTGATAGTACACAGATTACAGAATGCCACCAGATGTTCATCGAAAAAATTACTAGTGGTATTCCAGGGAAGGATCAAAGCGTAGACTGTTGAGATATCACTCCCGTGGAGGAAAGTGTGCATGGTGACTGTTGTATTCAAACCCGATGCAATTTCTGTGTTTCATCAACACTCTCACAGTCCACAGATTACAGAATGCCACCAGATGTGCATCGGAAACTACTACTGGTCTTCCAGGGAACGATCAAAGCGTAGACTGTTTGAGACATTACTCCCATGGAGGAAAGTGCGCATGGTGACTGTTGTATTCAATCCCGATGCAATTTCTGTGTTTCATCAACACTCTGATAGTCCACAGATTACAGAATGCCACCAGATGTGCATCGGAAACTACTACTGGTCTTCCAGGGAACGATCAAAGCGTAGACTGTTTGAGACATACTCCCATGGAGGTAAGTGCGCATGGTGACTGTTGTATTCAATCCCGATGCTATTTCTGTGTTTCACCAACACTCTGATAGTCCACAGATTACAGTATGCCACCAGATGTGCATCGGAAATTATTACTGGTCTTCCAGGGAACGATCAAAGCGTAGACGCTTTGAGATATTACTCAAATGGAGGAAAGTGCGAGTATTCACTGTTGTATTCAATCCCGTTGCAATTTCTGTGTTTCATCAACACTCTGGTAGTCCACAGATTACAGAACGCCACCAGATGTGTATCGGAGACTACTACTGGTCTTCCAGGGAACGATCAAACGTAGACTATTTGAGACATTACTCCCATGGAAGAAAGTGCGCATGGTGACTGTTGTATTCAATCCCGATGCTATTTCTGTGTTTCATCATTACTCTGATATTCCACAGATTACAGAATGCCACCAGGTGTGCCTTCGGAAATTACTACTGGTCTTCCAGGGGACGATCAAAGCGTAGACTGTTTGAGGCATTACTCCCATTGAGGAAAGTGCGAATATTGACTGTTGTATTCAATCCCGATGCAATTTCTGTGTTTCATCAACACTCTGTTAGTCCACAGATTACAGAATGCCGCCAGGTGTGCATCGGAGACTACTATTGGTCTTCCAGGGAACGATCAAAGCGTAGACTGTTTGAGACATTACTCCCATGGAGGAAAGTGCGCATGGTGACTGTTGTATTGAATCCCGATGCTATTTCTGTGTTTCATCAACGCTCTGATAGTCCACAGATTACAGAATGCCACCAGATGTGCATCGGAAACTACTACTGGTCTTCCAGGGGACGACCAAAGCGTAGACTGTTTGAGACATTACTTCTATGGAGGAAAGTGCGAATATTGACTGTTGTATTCAATCCCGATGACATTTCTGTGTTTCATCAACACTCTGTTAGTCCACAGATTACAGAATGCCACCAAGTGTGCATCGGAGACTACTACTGGTCTTCCAGGGAACGATCAAAGCGTAGACTGTTTGAGACATTACTCCCATGGAGGAAAGTGCGCATGGTAACTGTTGTATTCAATCCCGATGCTATTTCTGTGTTTCATCAACACTCTGATAGTACACAGATTACAGAATGCCACCAGATGTGCATCGGAAACTACTACTGGTCTTCCAGGGAACGATCAAAGCGTAGACTGTTTGAGACATACTCCCATGGAGGTAAGTGCGCATGGTGACTGTTGTATTCAATCCCGATGCTATTTCTGTGTTTCACCAACACTCTGATAGTCCACAGATTACAGTATGCCACCAGATGTGCATCGGAAATTATTACTGGTCTTCCAGGGAACGATCAAAGCGTAGACGCTTTGAGATATTACTCAAATGGAGGAAAGTGCGAGTATTCACTGTTGTATTCAATCCCGTTGCAATTTCTGTGTTTCATCAACACTCTGGTCTTCCACAGATTACAGAACGCCACCAGATGTGTATCGGAGACTACTACTGTTCTTCCAGGGAACGATCAAAGCGTAGACTATTTGAGACATTACTCCCATGGAAGAAAGTGCGCATGGTGACTGTTATATTCAATCCCGATGCTATTTCTGTGTTTCATCATTACTCTGATATTCCACAGATTACAGAATGCCACCAGGTGTGCGTCGGAAATTACTACTGGTCTTCCAGGGGACGATCAAAGCGTAGACTGTTTGAGGCATTACTCCCATTGAGGAAAGTGCGAATATTGACTGTTGTATTCAATCCCGATGCAATTTCTGTGTTTCATCAACACTCTGTTAGTCCACAGATTACAGAATGCCACCAGGTGTGCATCGGAGACTACTACTGGTCTTCCAGGGAACGATCAAAGCGTAGACTGTTTGAGACATTACTCCCATGGAGGAAAGTGCGCATGGTGACTGTAGTATTGAATCCCGATGCTATTTCTGTGTTTCATCAACGCTCTGATAGTCCACATATTACAGAATGCCACCAGATGTGCATCGGAAACTACTACTGGTCTTCCAGGGGACGATCAAAGCGTAGACTGTTTGAGACATTACTTCTATGGAGGAAAGTGCGAATATTGACTGTTGTATTCGATCCCGATGACATTTCTGTGTTTCATCAACACTCTGTTAGTCCACAGATTACAGAATGCCACCAAGTGTGCATCGGAGACTACTACTGGTCTTCCAGGGAACGATCAAAGCGTAGCCTGTTTGAGACATTACTCCCATGGAGGAAAGTGCGCATGGTAACTGTTGTATTCAATCCCGATGCTATTTCTGTGTTTCATCAACACTCTGATAGTACACAGATTACAGAATGCCACCAGATGTTCATCGAAAAAATTACTAGTGGTATTCCAGGGAAGGATCAAAGCGTAGACTGTTGAGATATCACTCCCGTGGAGGAAAGTGTGCATGGTGACTGTTGTATTCAAACCCGATGCAATTTCTGTGTTTCATCAACACTCTCACAGTCCACAGATTACAGAATGCCACCAGATGTGCATCGGAAACTACTACTGGTCTTCCAGGGAACGATCAAAGCGTAGACTGTTTGAGACATTACTCCCATGGAGGAAAGTGCGCATGGTGACTGTTGTATTCAATCCCGATGCAATTTCTGTGTTTCATCAACACTCTGATAGTCCACAGATTACAGAATGCCACCAGATGTGCATCGGAAACTACTACTGGTCTTCCAGGGAACGATCAAAGCGTAGACTGTTTGAGACATACTCCCATGGAGGTAAGTGCGCATGGTGACTGTTGTATTCAATCCCGATGCTATTTCTGTGTTTCACCAACACTCTGATAGTCCACAGATTACAGTATGCCACCAGATGTGCATCGGAAATTATTACTGGTCTTCCAGGGAACGATCAAAGCGTAGACGCTTTGAGATATTACTCAAATGGAGGAAAGTGCGAGTATTCACTGTTGTATTCAATCCCGTTGCAATTTCTGTGTTTCATCAACACTCTGGTAGTCCACAGATTACAGAACGCCACCAGATGTGTATCGGAGACTACTACTGGTCTTCCAGGGAACGATCAAACGTAGACTATTTGAGACATTACTCCCATGGAAGAAAGTGCGCATGGTGACTGTTGTATTCAATCCCGATGCTATTTCTGTGTTTCATCATTACTCTGATATTCCACAGATTACAGAATGCCACCAGGTGTGCCTTCGGAAATTACTACTGGTCTTCCAGGGGACGATCAAAGCGTAGACTGTTTGAGGCATTACTCCCATTGAGGAAAGTGCGAATATTGACTGTTGTATTCAATCCCGATGCAATTTCTGTGTTTCATCAACACTCTGTTAGTCCACAGATTACAGAATGCCGCCAGGTGTGCATCGGAGACTACTATTGGTCTTCCAGGGAACGATCAAAGCGTAGACTGTTTGAGACATTACTCCCATGGAGGAAAGTGCGCATGGTGACTGTTGTATTGAATCCCGATGCTATTTCTGTGTTTCATCAACGCTCTGATAGTCCACAGATTACAGAATGCCACCAGATGTGCATCGGAAACTACTACTGGTCTTCCAGGGGACGACCAAAGCGTAGACTGTTTGAGACATTACTTCTATGGAGGAAAGTGCGAATATTGACTGTTGTATTCAATCCCGATGACATTTCTGTGTTTCATCAACACTCTGTTAGTCCACAGATTACAGAATGCCACCAAGTGTGCATCGGAGACTACTACTGGTCTTCCAGGGAACGATCAAAGCGTAGACTGTTTGAGACATTACTCCCATGGAGGAAAGTGCGCATGGTAACTGTTGTATTCAATCCCGATGCTATTTCTGTGTTTCATCAACACTCTGATAGTACACAGATTACAGAATGCCACCAGATGTGCATCGAAAAAATTACTAGTGGTATTCCAGGGAAGGATCAATGCGTAGACTGTTGAGATATCACTCCCGTGGAGGAAAGTGTGCATGGTGACTGTTGTATTCAAACCCGATGCAATTTCTGTGTTTCATCAACACTCTCACAGTCCACAGATTACAGAATGCCACCAGATGTGCATCGGAAACTACTACTGGTCTTCCAGGGAACGATCAAAGCGTAGACTGTTTGAGACATTACTCCCATGGAGGAAAGTGCGCATGGTGACTGTTGTATTCAATCCCGATGCAATTTCTGTGTTTCATCAACAGTCTGATAGTCCACAGATTACAGAATGCCACCAGATGTGCATCGGAAACTACTACTGGTCTTCCAGGGAACGATCAAAGGGTAGACTGTTTGAGACATACTCCCATGGAGGTAAGTCCGCATGGTGACTGTTGTATTCAATCCCGATGCTATTTCTGTGTTTCACCAACACTCTGATAGTCCACAGATCACAGTATGCCACCAGATGTGCATCGGAAATTATTACTGGTCTTCCAGGGAACGATCAAAGCGTAGACCCTTTGAGATATTACTCAATTGGAGGAAAGTGCGAGTATTCACTGTTGTATTCAATCCCGTTGCAATTTCTGTGTTTCATCAACACTCTGGTAGTCCATAGATTACAGAACGCCACGAGATGTGTATCGGAGACTACTACTGGTCTTCCAGGGAACGATCAAAGCGTAGACTATTTGAGACATTACTCCCATGGAAGAAAGTGCGCATGGCGACTGTTGTATTCAATCCCGATGCTATTTCTGTGTTTCATCATTACTCTGATATTCCACAGATTACAGAATGCCACCAGGTGTGCGTCGGAAATTACTACTGGTCTTCCAGGGGACGATCAAAGCGTAGACTGTTTGAGGCATTACTCCCATTGAGGAAAGTTCGAATATTGACTGTTGTATTCAATCCCGATGCAATTTCTGTGTTTCATCAACACTCTGTTAGTCCACAGATTACAGAATGCCACCAGGTGTGCATCGGAGACTACTACTGGTCTTCCAGGGAACGATCAAAGCGTAGACTGTTTGAGACATTACTCCCATGGAGGAAAGTGCGCATGGTGACTGTTGTATTGAATCCCGATGCTATTTCTGTGTTTCAGCAACGCTCTGATAGTCCACAGATTACAGAATGCCACCAGGTGTGCGTCGGAAATTACTACTGGTCTTCCAGGGGACGATCAAAGCGTAGACTGTTTGAGGCATTACTCCCATTGAGGAAAGTGCGAATATTGACTGTTTTATTCAATCCCGATGACATTTCTGTGTTTCATCAACACTCTGTTAGTCCACAGATTACAGAATGCCACCAAGTGTGCATCGGAGACTACTACTGGTCTTCCAGGGAACGATCAAAGCGTAGACTGTTTGAGACATTACTCCCATGGAGGACAGTGCGCATGGTAACTGTTGTATTCAATCCCGATGCAATTTCTGTGTTTCATCAACACTCTGTTAGTCCACAGATTACAGAATGCCACCAGGTGTGCATCGGAGACTACTACTGGTCTTCCAGGGAACGATCAAAGCGTAGACTGTTTGAGACATTACTCCCATGGAGGAAAGTGCGCATGGTGACTGTTGTATTGAATCCCGATGCTATTTCTGTGTTTCAGCAACGCTCTGATAGTCCACAGATTACAGAATGCCACCAGATGTGCATCGGAAACTACTACTGGTCTTCCAGGGAACGATCAAAGCGTAGACTGTTTGAGACATACTCCCATGGAGGTAAGTGCGCATGGTGACTGTTGTATTCAATCCCGATGCAATTTCTGTGTTTCATCAACACTCTGATAGTCCACAGATTACAGAATGCCTCCAGATGTGCATCGGAAACTACTACTGGTCAACCAATGAACGATCCAATCGTGGACTGTTTGAGACATTACTCCCATGGAGGAAAGTGCGCATGATGTCTGTTGTATTCAATCCCGATGGAATTTCTGTGTTTCATCAACACTCTGATAGTCCATAGATTACAGAATGCCATCAGATGTGCATCGGAAACTACTACTGGTCTTTCAGAGAATGATCAAATCGTTGACTGTCTGAGACATTACTCCCATGGAGGAAAGTGCGCATGGTGACTGTTGCATTCAATCCCGATGCTATTTCTGTGTTTCATCATTACTCTGATAGTCCACAGGTTACAGAATGCCACCAGGTGTGCGTCGGAAATTACTACTGGTCTTCCAGGGGACGATCAAAGCGTAGACTGATTGAGACACTACTCATATGGAGGAAAGTGCGAATATTGACTATTGCATTCAATCCCGATGCAATTTCTGTGTTTCATCAACACTCTGTTAGTCCACAGATTACAGAATGCCACCAGGTGTGCATCGGAGACTACTACTGGTCTTTCAGAGAACGATCAAGTCGTAGACTGTCTGGGACATTACTCCCATATAGGAAAGTGCGCATGGTGACTGTTGTATTCAATCCCGATGCTATTTCTGTGTTTCATCATTACTCTGATAGTCCACAGACTACAGAATGCCACCAGGTGTGCGTCGGAAATTACTACTGGTCTTCCAGGGGACGATCAAAGCGTAGACTGTTTCAGACATTACTCCCATTGAGGAAAGTGCGAATATTGACTGTTGTATTCAATCCCGATGCAATTTCTGTGTTTCATCAACACTCTGTTAGTCCACAGATTACAGAATGCCACCAGGTGTGCATCGGAGACTACTACTGGTCTTCCAGGGAACGATCAAAGCGTAGACTGTTTGAGACATTACTCACATGGAGGAAAGTGCGCATGGTGACTGTTGTATTAAATCCCGATGCTATTTCTGTGTTTCATCAACGCTCTGATAGTACACAGATTACAGAATGCCACCAGATGTGCATCGGAAACTACTACTGGTCTTCCAGGGGACGATCAAAGCGTAGACTGTTTGAGACATTACTCCCATGGAGGAAAGTGCGAATATTGACTGTTGTATTCAATCCCGATGACATTTCTGTGTTTCATCAACACTCTGTTAGTCCACAGATTAGAGAATGACACCAAGTGTGCATCGGAGACTACTACTGGTCTTCCAGGGAACGATCAAAACGTAGACTGTTTGTGACATTACTCCCATGGAGGAAAGTGCGCATGGTGACTGTTGTATTCAATCCCGATGCAATTTCTGTGTTTCATCAACACTCTGATAGTCCACAGATTACAGAATGCCACCAGATGTGCATCGGAAACTACTACTGGTCTTCCAGGGAACGATCAAAGCGTAGACTGTTTGAGACATACTCCCATGGAGGTAAGTGCGCATGGTGACTGTTGTATTCAATCCCGATGCTATATCTGTGTTTCACCAACACTCTGATAGTCCACAGATAACAGTATGCCACCAGATGTGCATCGTAAATTACTACTGGTCTTCCAGGGAACGATCAAAGCGTAGACGCATTGAGATATTACTCAAATGGAGGAAAGTGCGAGTATTCACTGTTGTATTCAATCCCGTTGCAATTTCTGTGTTTCATCAACACTCTGTTAGTCCACAGATTACAGAATGCCACCAAGTGTGCATCGGAGACAACTACTGGTCTTCCAGGGAACGATCAAAGCGTAGACTGTTTGAGACATTACTCCCATGGAGGAAAGTGCGCATGGTAACTGTTGTATTCAATCCTGATGCAATTTCTCTGTTTCATCAACACTCTGATAGTACACAGATTACAGAATGCCACTAGATGTGCATCGGAAACTACTAGTGGTATTCCAGGGATGGATCAAAGCGTAGACTGTTGAGATATCACTCCCGTGGAGGAAAGTGTGCATTGTGACTGTTGTATTCAAACCCGATGCAATTTCTGTGTTTCATCAACACTCTCACAGTCCACAGATTACAGAATGCCACCAGATGTGCGTCGGAAATTACTACTGGTCTTCCAGGGGACGATCAAAGCGTAGACTGTTTGAGACATTACTCCCATTGAGGAAAGTGCGAATATTGACTGTTGTATTCAATCCCGATGCAATTTCTGTGTTTCATCAACACTCTGTTAGTCCACAGATTACAGAATGCCACCAGGTGTGCATCGGAGACTACTACTGGTCTTCCAGGGAACGATCAAAGCGTAGACTGTTTGAGACATTACTCCCATGGAGGAAAGTGCGCATGGTGACTGTTGTATTGAATCCCGATGCTATTTCTGTGTTTCATCAACACTCTGTTAGTCCACAGATTACAGAATGCCACCAGGTGTGCATCGGAGACTACTACTGGTCTTTCAGAGAACGATCAAGTCGTAGACTGTCTGAGACATTACTCCCATATAGGAAAGTGCGCATGGTGACTGTTGTATTCAATCCCGATGCTATTTCTGTGTTTCATCATTACTCTGATAGTCCACAGATTACAGTATGCCACCAGGTGTGCGTCGGAAATTACTACTGGTCTTCCAGGGGACGATCAAAGCGTAGACTGTTTGAGACATTACTCCCATTGAGGAAAATGCGAATATTGACTGTTGTATTCAATCCTGATGCAATTTCTGTGTTTCATCAACACTCTGTTAGTCCACAGATTACAGAATGCCACCAGGTGTGCATCGGAGACTACTACTGGTCTTCCAGGGAACGATCAAAGCGTAGACTGTTTGAGACATTACTCCCATGGAGGAAAGTGCGCATGGTGACTGTTGTATTGAATCCCGATGCTATTTCTGTGTTACATCAACACTCTGTTAGTCCACAGATTACAGAATGCCACCAGGTGCGCATCGGAGACTACTACTGGTCTTCCAGGGAACGATCAAAGCGTAGACTGTTTGAGACATTACTCCCATGGAGGAAAGTGCGCATGGTGACTGTTGTATTGAATCCCGATGCTATTTCTGTGTTTCATCAACGCTCTGATAGTCCACAGATTACAGAATGCCACCAGATGTGCATCGGAAACTACTACTGGTCTTCCAGGGGACGATCAAAGCGTAGACTGTTTGAGACATTACTCCCATGGAGGAAAGTGCGAATAGTGACTGTTGTATTCAATCCCGATGACATTTCTGTGTTTCAGCAACACTCTGTTAGTCCACAGATTACAGAATGCCACCAAGTGTGCATCGGAGACTACTACTGGTCTTTCAGGGAACGATCAAAGCGTAGACTGTTTGAGACATTACTCCCATGGAGGAAAGTGCGCATGGTGACTGTTGTATTCAATCCCGATGCAATTTCTGTGTTTCATCAACACTCTGATAGTCCACAGATTACAGAATGCCACCAGATGTGCATCGGAAACTACTACTGGTCTTACAGGGAACGATCAAAGCGTAGACTGTTTGAGACATTACTCCCATGGAGGAAAGTGCGAATAGTGACTGTTGTATTCAATCCCGATGACATTTCTGTGTTTCACCAACACTCTGATAGTCCACAGATTACAGTATGCCACCAGATGTGCATCGGAAATTACTACTGGTCTTCCAGGGAACGATCAAAGCGTAGACGCTTTGAGACATTACTCAAATGGAGGAAAGTGAGAGTATTCACTGTTGTATTCAATCCCGTTGCAATTTCTGTGTTTCATCAACACTCTGGTAGTCCACAGATTACAGAACGCCACCAGATATGTATCGGAGACTACTACTGGTCTTCCAGGGAACGATCAAAGCGTAGAATATTTGAGACATTACTCCCATGGAAGAAGGAGCGCATGGTGACTGTTGTATACAATCCCGATGCAATTTCTGTGTTTCATCAACACTCTGATAGTCCACAGAATACAGAATGCCACCAGATGTGCATCGGAATCTACTACTGGTATTCCAGGCAACGATCAAAGCGTAGACAGTTTGAGATATCACTCACGTGGAGAAAAGTGCACATTGTGACTGTTGTATTTAACCCCGATGCATTTTCTGTGTTTCATCAACACTCTGATAGTCCACAGATTACAGAATGCCACCAGATTTGCATCGGAAACCACTACTGGTCTTCCAGGGAACGATCAACGCGTAGACTGTTTGAGACATTACTCCCAAGGAGGAAAGTGCGCATGGTGACTGTTGTATTCAATCCCGATGCAATTTCTGTGTTTCATCAACACTCTGATAGTCCACATATTACAGAATGCCTCCAGATGTGCATCGGAAATTACTACTGGTATTCCAGGGAACGATCAAAGCGTAGACTGTTTGAGACATTACTCCCATGGAGGAAAGTGCGCATGGTGACTGTTGTATTCAATCCCAATGGAATTTCTGTGTTTCATCAACACTCTGATGGTCCACAGATTACAGAATGCCACCAGATGTGCATCGGAAACTACTGCTGGTCTACCAGGGAACGATCAAAGCGTAGACTGTTTGTGACATTACTCCCATGGAGGAAAGTCCGCATGGTGCCTGTTGTATGCAATCCTGATGCAATTTCTCTGTTTCATTAACAATCTGATAGTCCACAGATTACAGAAAGCCACCAGATGTGCATCGGAAACTACTACTGGTATTCCAGGGAACGATCAAAGCGTACACTGTTTGAGATATCACTCCCGTGGAGGAAAGTGCGCATGGTGACTGTTGTATTTAATCCCGATGCAATTTCTGTGTTTCATCAACACTCTGATAGTCCACAGATTACAGAATGCCTCCAGATGTGCATCGGAAACTATTACTGGTCAACCAATGAACGATCCAATCGTAGACTGTTTGAGACATTACTCCCATGGAGGAAAGTGCGCATGATGACTGTTGTATTCAATCACGATGGAATTTCTGTGTTTCATCAACGCTCTGATAGTCCACAGATTACAGAATGCCATCAGATGTGCATCGGAAACTACTACTGGTCTTTCAGAGAACGATCAAATCGTAGACTGTCTGAGACATTACTCCCATGGAGGAAAGTGCGCATGGTGACTGTTGCATTCAATCCCGATGCTATTTCTGTGTTTCATCATTACTCTGATAGTCCACAGGTTACAGAATGCCACCAGGTGTGCGTCGGAAATTACTAATGGTCTTACAGGGGACGATCAAAGCGTAGACTGATTGAGACATTACTCCCATGGAGGAAAGTGCGAATATTGACTATTGCATTCAATCCCGATGCAATTTCTGTGTTTCATCAACACTCTGTTAGTCCACAGATTACAGAATGCCACCAGGTGTGCATCGGAGACTACTACTGGTCTTCCAGGGAACGATCAAAGCGTAGACTGTTTGAGACATTACTCCCATGGATGAAAGTGGGCATGGTGACTGTTGTATTCAATCCCGATGCAATTTCTGTGTTTCATCAACACTGAGATAGTCCACAGATTACAGAATGCCTCCAGATGTGCATCGGAAACTACTACTGGTCTTCCAAGAACGATCAAAGCGTACACTGTTTGAGACATTACTCCCATGCAGGAAAGTGCGCATGGTGAATGTTGTATTCAATCCCGATGCAATTTCTGTGTTTCATCAACACTCTGAAAGTCCACAGATTACAGAATGCCACCAGATGGGCATCGGAAACTACTACTGGTCTTCCTGGAAACGATCCAAACGAAGACTGTATTACACTATACTCCCATGTAGGAAAGGGCGGATTGTGACTGATGTATTCACTCCCGATGCAATTTCTGTGTTTCATCAACACTTTAAAGGTCCACAGATTACAGAATGCCTATAGATGTGCATCGGAAACTACTACTGGTATTCCAGGGAACGATCAAAGCGTAGACTGTTTCAGATATTACTCCGAGGGAGAAAAGCGCGGATGGTGACTGTTGTATTGAATCGCGATGCAATTTCTGTGTTTCATCAACACTCTGATAGTCCACATATTACAGAATGCCTCCAAATGTGCATCGGAAATTACTACTGGTCTTCCAGGGAACGATCAAAGCGTAGACTGTTTGAGACATTACTCCCATGGAAGAAAGTGCGCATGGTGACTGTTGTATTCAATCCCGATGCAATTTCTGTGTTTCATCAACACTCTGATAGTCCACAGATTACAGAATGCCACCAGGTGTGCGTCGGAAATTACTACTGGTCTTCCAGGGGACTATCAAAGCGTAGACTGTTTGAGACATTACTCCCATTGAGGAAAGTGCGAATATTGACTGGTGTATTCAATCCCGATGCAATTTCTGTGTTTCTTCAACACTCTGTTAGTCCACAGATTACAGAATGCCACCAGGTGTGCATCGGAGACTACCACTGGTCTTCCAGGGAACGATCAAAGCGTAGACTGTTTGAGACATTACTCCCATGGAGGAAAGTGCGCATGGTGACTGTTGTATTGAATCCCGATGCTATTTCTGTGTTTCATCAACGCTCTGATAGTCCACAGATTACAGAATGCCTCCAGATGTGCATCGGAAACTACTACTGGTCATCCAGGGGACGATCAAAGCGTAGACTCTTTGAGACATTACTCCCATGGAGGAGAGTGCGAATATTGACTGTTGTATTCAATCCCGATGAAATTTCTGTGTTTCATCAACACTCTGTTAGTCAACAGATTACAGAATGCCACCAGGTGTGCATCGGAGACTACTACTGGTCTTCCAGGGAACGATCAAAGCGTAGACTGTTTGAGACATTACTCCCATGGAGGAAAGTGGGCATGGTCACTGTTGTATTTAATCCCGATGCTATTTCTGTGTTTCATCAACACTGTGATAGTACACAGATTACAGAATGCCACCAGATGTGCATCGGAAACTACTAGTGGTATTCCAGGGAAGGATCAAAGCGTAGACTGTTTGAGATATCACTCCCGTGGAGGAAAGTGTGCATGGTGACTGTTGTATTCAAACCCGATGCAATTTCTGTGTTACATCAACACTCTCACAGTCCACAGATTACAGAATGCCACCAGATGTGCATCGGAAACTACTACTGGCCTTCCAGGGAACGATCAAAGCGTAGACTGTTTGAGACATTACTCCCATGGAGGAAAGGGCGCATGGTGAATGTTGTATTCATTCCCGATGCAATTTCTGTGTTTCATCAACACTCTGATAGTCCACAGATTACAGAATGCCACCAGATGTTCATCGGAAACTACTACTGGTCTTCCAGGGAACGATGAAAGCGTAGACTGTTTGAGACATTACTCCCATGGAGGTAAGTGCGCATGGTGACTGTTGTATTCAATCCCGATGCTATTTCTGTGTTTCACCAACACTCTGATAGTCCACAGATTACAGAATGCCACCAGAAGTGCATCGGAAATTACTACTGGTCTTCCAAGGAACGATCAAAGCGTAGACTATTTGAGACATTACTCCCATGGAAGAAAGTGCGCGTGGTGACTGTTGTATTTAATCCCGATGCATTTTCTGTGTTTCATCAACACTCTGATAGTCCACAGATTACAGAATGCCACCAGATTTGCATCGGATACCACTACTGGTCTTCCAGGGAACGACCAACGCGTAGACTGTTTGAGACATTACTCCCATGGAGGAAAGTGCGCATGGTGACTGTTGTATTCAATCCCGATGCAATATCTGTGTATCATCAACACTCTGATAGTCCACAGATTACAGAATGCCACCAGATGTGCATCGGAAACTACTACTGGTCTTCCAGGGAACGATCAAAGCGTAGACTGTTTGAGACATTACTCCCATGGAGGAAAGTGCGCATGGTGTCAGTTGTATGCAATCCCGATGGAATTTCTGTGTTTCATCAACACTCTGATAGTCCATAGATTACAGAATGCCTCCAGATGTGCATCGAAAACTACTACTAGTCTTCCAGGAACAATCAAAACGTAGACTGTTTGAAACATTACTCCCATGGAGAAAAGTGCGCATGGTGACTGTTGTATTCAATCTCGATGCAATTTCTGACTTTCATCAACTCTCTGATAGTCCACAGACTACAGGTTGCCTCCAAATGTGCATCGGAAAGTACTACTCGTCTTCCTGGGAACGATCAAAGCGTATACTGTTTCAGACGTTACTCCCATGGAGGAAAGTGCGGATTATGACTATTCTATTCACTCCCGATGCAATTTCTGTGTTTCATCAACATTTTGAAAGTCCACAGATTACAGAATGCTTCCAGATGTGCATCGGAAACTACTACTGGTCTTCCAGGGAACGATCAAAACATAGGCTGTTTCAGACATTACTCCCGTATAGGAAAGTTCACATGGTGACTGTTGTATTCAATCCCGATGCAACTTCTGTGTTTCATCAACACTCTGATAGTCCATAGATTACAGAATGCCACCAGATGTGCATCGGAAACTACTACTGGTATTCCAGGAACGATCAAAGCGTAGACTGTTTGATACATGACTCCCATGGAGGAAAGTGCGCATGGTGACTGTTGTATTCAATCCCGATGCAATTTCTGTGTTTCATCAACACTCTGATAGTCCACAGATTACAAAATGCCACCAGATGTGCATCGGAAACTGCTACTGGTCTTCCAGGGAACGATCAAATCGTATACTGTTTGAGACATTACTCCCATCGAGGAAAGTGCGCATGGTGAATGTTGCATTCAATCCCGATGCAATTTCGGTGCTTCATCAACACTCTGTTAGTCCACAGATTACAGAATGCCACCAGGTGTGCATCGGAGACTACTACTGGTCTTTCAGAGAACGATCAAGTCGTAGACTGTCTGAGACATTACTCCCATATAGGAAAGTGCGCATGGTGACTGTTGTATTCAATCCCGATGCTATTTCTGTGTTTCATCATTACACTGATAGTCCACAGATTACAGTATGCCACCAGGTGTGCGTCGGAAATTACTACTGGTCTTCCAGGGGACGATCAAAGCGTAGACTGTTTGAGACATTACTCCCATTGAGGAAAGTGCGAATATTGACTGTTGTATTCAATCCCGATGCAATTTCTGTGTTTCATCAACACTCTGTTAGTCCACAGATTACAGAATGCCACCAGGTGTGCATCGGAGACTACTACTGGTCTTCCAGGGAACGATCAAAGCGTAGACTGTTTGAGACATTACTCCCATGGAGGAAAGTGCGCATGGTGACTGTTGTATTGAATCCCGATGCTATTTCTGTGTTTCATCAACGCTCTGATAGTCCACAGATTACAGAATGCCACCAGATGTGCATCGGAAACTACTACTGGTCTTCCAGGGGACGATCAAAGCGTAGACTGTTTGAGACATTACTCCCATGGAGGAAAGTGCGAATATCGACTGTTGTATTCAATCCCGATGACATTTCTGTGTTTCATCAACACTCTGTTAGTCCACAGATTACAGAATGCCACCAAGTGTGCATCGGAGACTACTACTGGTCTTCCAGGGAACGATCAAAGCGTAGACTGTTTGAGACATTACTCCCATGGAGGAAAGTGCGCATGGTGACTGTTGTATTCAATCCCGATGCAATTTCTGTGTTTCATCAACACTCTGATAGTCCACAGATTACAGAATGCCACCAGATGTGCATCGGAAACTACTACTGGTCTTACAATGAACGATCAAAGCGTAGACTGTTTGAGACATACTCCCATGGAGGTAAGTGCGCATGGTGACTGTTGTATTCAATCCCGATGCTATTTCTGTGTTTCACCAACACTCTGATAGTCCACAGATTACAGTATGCCACCAGATGTGCATCGGAAATTACTACTGGTCTTCCAGGGAACGATGAAAGCGTAGACGCTTTGAGACATTACTCAAATGGAGGAAAGTGCGAGTATTCACTGTTGTATTCAATCCCGTTGCAATTTCTGTGTTTCATCAACACTCTGGTAGTCCACAGATTACAGAACGCCACCAGATATGTATCGGAGACTACTACTGGTCTTCCAGGGAACGATCAAAGCGTAGACTATTTGAGACATTACTCCCATGGAAGAAGGAGCGCATGGTGACTGTTGTATTCAATCCCGATGCAATTTCTGTGTTTCATCAACACTCTGATAGTCCACAGATTACAGAATGCCACCAGATGTGCATCGGAATCTACTACTGGTATTCCAGGGAACGATCAAAGCGTAGACAGTTTGAAATATCACTCACGTGGAGAAAAGTGCACATTGTGACTGTTGTATTTAACCCCGATGCATTTTCTGTGTTTCATCAACACTCTGATAGTCCACAGATTACAGAATGCCACCAGATTTGCATCGGAAACCACTACTGGTCTTCCAGGGAACGATCAACGCGTAGACTGTTTGAGACATTACTCCCAAGGAGGAAAGTGCGCATGGTGACTGTTGTATTCAATCCCGATGCAATTTCTGTGTTTCATCAACACTCTGATAGTCCACATATTACAGAATGCCTCCAGATGTGCATCGGAAATTACTACTGGTATTCCAGGGAACGATCAAAGCGTAGACTGTTTGAGACATTACTCCCATGGAGGAAAGTGCGCATGGTGACTGTTGTATTCAATCCCAATGGAATTTCTGTGTTTCATCAACACTCTGATGGTCCACAGATTACAGAATGCCACCAGATGTGCATCGGAAACTACTGCTGGTCTACCAGGGAACGATCAAAGCGTAGACTGTTTGTGACATTACTCCCATGGAGGAAAGTCCGCATGGTGCCTGTTGTATGCAATCCTGATGCAATTTCTCTGTTTCATTAACAATCTGATAGTCCACAGATTACAGAAAGCCACCAGATGTGCATCGGAAACTACTACTGGTATTCCAGGGAACGATCAAAGCGTACACTGTTTGAGATATCACTCCCGTGGAGGAAAGTGCGCATGGTGACTGTTGTATTCAATCCCGATGCAATTTCTGTGTTTCATCAACACTCTGATAGTCCACAGATTACAGAATGCCTCCAGATGTGCATCGGAAACTACTACTGGTCAACCAATGAACGATCCAATCGTAGACTGTTTGAGACATTACTCCCATGGAGGAAAGTGCGCATGATGACTGTTGTATTCAATCCCGATGGAATTTCTGTGTTTCATCAACGCTCTGATAGTCCACAGATTACAGAATGCTATCAGATGTGCATCGGAAACTACTACTGGTCTTTCAGAGAACGATCAAATCGTAGACTGTCTGAGGCATTACTCCCATGGAGGAAAGTGCGCATGGTGACTGTTGCATTCAATCCCGATGCTATTTCTGTGTTTCATCATTACTCTGATAGTCCAGAGGTTACAGAATGCCACCAGGTGTGCGTCGGAAATTACTAATGGTCTTACAGGGGACGATCAAAGCGCAGACTGATTGAGACATTACTCCCATGGAGGAAAGTGCGAATATTGACTATTGCATTCAATCCCGATGCAATTTCTGTGTTTCATCAACACTCTGTTAGTCCACAGATTACAGAATGCCACCAGGTGTGCATCGGAGACTACTACTGGTCTTCCAGGGAACGATCAAAGCGTAGACTGTTTGAGACATTACTCCCATGGATGAAAGTGGGCATGGTGACTGTTGTATTCAATCCCGATGCAATTTCTGTGTTTCATCAACACTGAGATAGTCCACAGATTACAGAATGCCTCCAGATGTGCATCGGAAACTACTACTGGTCTTCCAAGAACGATCAAAGCGTACACTGTTTGAGACATTACTCCCATGCAGGAAAGTGCGCATGGTGAATGTTGTATTCAATCCCGATGCAATTTCTGTGTTTCATCAACACTCTGAAAGTCCACAGATTACAGAATGCCACCAGATGGGCATCGGAAACTACTACTGGTCTTCCTGGATACGATCCAAACGAAGACTGTATCACACTGTACTCCCATGTAGGAAAGGGCGGATTGTGACTGATGTATTCACTCCCGAAGCAATTTCTGTGTTTCATCAACACTTTAAAGGTCCACAGATTACAGAATGCCTATAGATGTGCATCGGAAACTACTACTGGTATTCCAGGGAACGATCAAAGCGTAGACTGTTTCAGATATTACTCCGAGGGAGAAAAGCGCGGATGGTGACTGTTGTATTGAATCGCGATGCAATTTCTGTGTTTCATCAACACTCTGATAGTCCACATATTACAGAATGCCTCCAAATGTGCATCGGAAATTACTACTGGTCTTCCAGGGAACGATCAAAGCGTAGACTGTTTGAGACATTACTCCCATGGAAGAAAGTGCGCATGGTGACTGTTGTATTCAATCCCGATGCAATTTCTGTGTTTCATCAACACTCTGATAGTCCACAGATTACAGAATGCCACCAGGTGTGCGTCGGAAATTACTACTGGTCTTCCAGGGGACGATCAAAGCGTAGACTGTTTGAGACATTACTCCCATTGAGGAAAGTGCGAATATTGACTGGTGTATTCAATCCCGATGCAATTTCTGTGTTTCATCAACACTCTGTTAGTCCACAGATTACAGAATGCCACCAGGTGTGCATCGGAGACTACCACTGGTCTTCCAGGGAACGATCAAAGCGTAGACTGTTTGAGACATTACTCCCATGGAGGAAAGTGCGCATGGTGACTGTTGTATTGAATCCCGATGCTATTTCTGTGTTTCATCAACGCTCTGATAGTCCACAGATTACAGAATGCCTCCAGATGTGCATCGGAAACTACTACTGGTCTTCCAGGGGACGATCAAAGCGTAGACTCTTTGAGACATAACTCCCATGGAGGAGAGTGCGAATATTGACTGTTGTATTCAATCCCGATGAAATTTCTGTGTTTCATCAACACTCTGTTAGTCCACAGATTACAGAATGCCACCAGGTGTGCATCGGAGACTACTACTGGTCTTCCAGGGAACGATCAAAGCGTAGTCTGTTTGAGGCATTACTCCCATGAAGGAAAGTGGGCATGGTCACTGTTGTATTCAATCCCGATGCTATTTCTGTGTTTCATCAACACTGTGATAGTACACAGATTACAGAATGCCACCAGATGTGCATCAGAAACTACTAGTGGTATTCCAGGGAAGGATCAAAGCGTAGACTGTTTGAGATATCACTCCCGTGGAGGAAAGTGTGCATGGTGACTGTTGTATTCAAACCCGTTGCAATTTCTGTGTTTCATCAACACTCTGATAGTCCACAGATTACAGAATGCCACCAGATGTGCATCGGAATCTACTACTGGTATTCCAGGGAACGATCAAAGCGTAGACAGTTTGAAATATCACTCACGTGGAGAAAAGTGCACATTGTGACTGTTGTATTTAACCCCGATGCATTTTCTGTGTTTCATCAACACTCTGATAGTCCACAGATTACAGAATGCCACCAGATTTGCATCGGAAACCACTACTGGTCTTCCAGGGAACGATCAACGCGTAGACTGTTTGAGACATTACTCCCATGGAGGAAAGTGCGCATGGTGACTGTTGTATTCAATCCCGATGCAATTTCTGTGTTTCATCAACACTCTGATAGTCCACATATTACAGAATGCCTCCAGATGTGCATCGGAAATTACTACTGGTATTCCAGGGAACGATCAAAGCGTAGACTGTTTGAGACATTACTCCCATGGAGGAAAGTGCGCATGGTGACTGTTGTATTCAATCCCAATGGAATTTCTGTGTTTCATCAACACTCTGATGGTCCACAGATTACAGAATGCCACCAGATGTGCATCGGAAACTACTGCTGGTCTACCAGGGAACGATCAAAGCGTAGACTGTTTGTGACATTACTCCCATGGAGGAAAGTCCGCATGGTGCCTGTTGTATGCAATCCTGATGCAATTTCTCTGTTTCATTAACAATCTGATAGTCCACAGATTACAGAAAGCCACCAGATGTGCATCGGAAACTACTACTGGTATTCCAGGGAACGATCAAAGCGTACACTGTTTGAGATATCACTCCCGTGGAGGAAAGTGCGCATGGTGACTGTTGTATTCAATCCCGATGCAATTTCTGTGTTTCATCAACACTCTGATAGTCCACAGATTACAGAATGCCTCCAGATGTGCATCGGAAACTACTACTGGTCAACCAATGAACGATCCAATCGTAGACTGTTTGAGACATTACTCCCATGGAGGAAAGTGCGCATGATGACTGTTGTATTCAATCCCGATGGAATTTCTGTGTTTCATCAACGCTCTGATAGTCCACAGATTACAGAATGCCATCAGATGTGCATCGGAAACTACTACTGGTCTTTCAGAGAACGATCAAATCGTAGACTGTCTGAGGCATTACTCCCATGGAGGAAAGTGCGCATGGTGACTGTTGCATTCAATCCCGATGCTATTTCTGTGTTTCATCATTACTCTGATAGTCCACAGGTTACAGAATGCCACCAGGTGTGCGTCGGAAATTACTAATGGTCTTACAGGGGACGATCAAAGCGCAGACTGATTGAGACATTACTCCCATGGAGGAAGGTGCGAATATTGACTATTGCATTCAATCCCGATGCAATTTCTGTGTTTCATCAACACTCTGTTAGTCCACAGATTACAGAATGCCACCAGGTGTGCATCGGAGACTACTACTGGTCTTCCAGGGAACGATCAAAGCGTAGACTGTTTGAGACATTACTCCCATGGATGAAAGTGGGCATGGTGACTGTTGTATTCAATCCCGATGCAATTTCTGTGTTTCATCAACACTGAGATAGTCCACAGATTACAGAATGCCTCCAGATGTGCATCGGAAACTACTACTGGTCTTCCAAGAACGATCAAAGCGTACACTGTTTGAGACATTACTCCCATGCAGGAAAGTGCGCATGGTGAATGTTGTATTCAATTCCGATGCAATTTCTGTGTTTCATCAACACTCTGAAAGTCCACAGATTACAGAATGCCACCAGATGGGCATCGGAAACTACTACTGGTCTTCCTGGAAACGATCCAAACGAAGACTGTATCACACTATACTCCCATGTAGGAAAGGGCGGATTGTGACTGATGTATTCACTCCCGAAGCAATTTCTGTGTTTCATCAACACTTTAAAGGTCCACAGATTACAGAATGCCTATAGATGTGCATCGGAAACTACTACTGGTATTCCAGGGAACGATCAAAGCGTAGACTTTTTCAGATATTACTCCGAGGGAGAAAAGCGCGGATGGTGACTGTTGTATTGAATCGCGATGCAATTTCTGTGTTTCATCAACACTCTGATAGTCCACATATTACAGAATGCCTCCAAATGTGCATCGGAAATTACTACTGGTCTTCCAGGGAACGATCAAAGCGTAGACTGTTTGAGACATTACTCCCATGGAAGAAAGTGCGCATGGTGACTGTTGTATTCAATCCCAATGCAATTTCTGTGTTTCATCAACACTCTGATAGTCCACAGATTACAGAATGCCACCAGGTGTGCGTCGGAAATTACTACTGGTCTTCCAGGGGACGATCAAAGCGTAGACTGTTTGAGACATTACTCCCATTGAGGAAAGTGCGAATATTGACTGGTGTATTCAATCCCGATGCAATTTCTGTGTTTCATCAACACTCTGTTAGTCCACAGATTACAGAATGCCACCAGGTGTGCATCGGAGACTACCACTGGTCTTCCAGGGAACGATCAAAGCGTAGACTGTTTGAGACATTACTCCCATGGAGGAAAGTGCGCATGGTGACTGTTGTATTGAATCCCGATGCTATTTCTGTGTTTCATCAACGCTCTGATAGTCCACAGATTACAGAATGCCTCCAGATGTGCATCGGAAACTACTACTGGTCTTCCAGGGGACGATCAAAGCGTAGACTCTTTGAGACATTACTCCCATGGAGGAGAGTGCGAATATTGACCGTTGTATTCAATCCCGATGAAATTTCTGTGTTTCATCAACACTCTGTTAGTCCACAGATTACAGAATGCCACCAGGTGTGCATCGGAGACTACTACTGGTCTTCCAGGGAACGATCAAAGCGTAGTCTGTTTGAGGCATTACTCCCATGAAGGAAAGTGGGCATGGTCACTGTTGTATTCAATCCCGATGCTATTTCTGTGTTTCATCAACACTGTGATAGTACACAGATTACAGAATGCCACCAGATGTGCATCAGAAACTACTAGTGGTATTCCAGGGAAGGATCAAAGCGTAGACTGTTTGAGATATCACTCCCGTGGAGGAAAGTGTGCATGGTGACTGTTGTATTCAAACCCGATGCAATTTATGTGTTTCATCAACACTCTCACAGTCCACAGATTACAGAATGCCACCAGATGTGCATCGGAAACTACTACTGGCCTTCCAGGGAACGATCAAAGCGTAGACTGTTTGAGAAATTACTCCCATGGAGGAAAGGGCGCATGGTGAATGTTGTATTCATTCCCGATGCAATTTCTGTGTTTCATCAACACTCTGATAGTCCACAGATTACAGAATGCCACCAGATGTTCATCGGAAACTACTACTGGTCTTCCAGGGAACGATGAAAGCGTAGACTGTTTGAGACATTACTCCCATGGAGGTAAGTGCGCATGGTGACTGTTGTATTCAATCCCGATGCTATTTCTGTGTTTCACCAACACTCTGATAGTCCACAGATTACAGAATGCCACCAGATGTGCATCGGAAATTACTACTGGTCTTCCAAGGAACGATCAAAGCGTAGACTATTTGAGTTATTACTCCCATGGAAGAAAGTGCGCGTGGTGACTGTTGTATTTAATCCCGATGCATTTTCTGTGTTTCATCAACACTCTGATAGTCCACAGATTACAGAATGCCACCAGATTTGCATCGGAAACCACTACTTTTCTTCCAGGGAACGATCAACGCGTAGACTGTTTGAGACATTACTCCCATGGAGGAAAGTGCGCATGGTGACTGTTGTATTCAATCCCGATGCAATATCTGTGTATCATCAACACTCTGATAGTCCACAGATTACAGAATGCCACCAGATGTGCATCAGAAACTACTACTGGTCTTCCAGGGAACGATCAAAGCGTAGACTGTTTGAGACATTACTCCCATGGAGGAAAGTGCGCATGGTGTCAGTTGTATGCAATCCCGATGGAATTTCTGTGTTTCATCAACACTCTGATAGTCCATAGATTACAGAATGCCTCCAGATGTGCATCGAAAACTAGTACTAGTCTCCCAGGGAACAATCAAAACGTAGACTGTTTGAAACATTACTCCCATGGAGAAAAGTGCGCATGGTGACTGTTGTATTCAATCTCGATGCAATTTCTGACTTTCATCAACTCTCTGATAGTCCACAGACTACAGGTTGCCTCCAAATGTGCATCGGAAAGTACTACTCGTCTTCCTGGGAACGATCAAAGCGTATACTGTTTCAGACGTTACTCCCATGGAGGAAAGTGCGGATTATGACTGTTGTATTCACTCCCGATGCTATTTCTGTGTTTCATCAACATTTTGAAGGTCCACAGATTACAGAATGCTTCCAGATGTGCATCGGAAACTACTACTGGTCTTCCAGGGGACGATCAAAGCGTAGACTCTTTGAGACATTACTCCCATGGAGGAGAGTGCGAATATTGACTGTTGTATTCAATCCCGATGAAATTTCTGTGTTTCATCAACACTCTGTTAGTCCACAGATTACAGAATGCCACCAGGTGTGCATCGGAGACTACTACTGGTCTTCCAGGGAACGATCAAAGCGTAGTCTGTTTGAGGCATTACTCCCATGAAGGAAAGTGGGCATGGTCACTGTTGTATTCAATCCCGATGCTATTTCTGTGTTTCATCAACACTGTGATAGTACACAGATTACAGAATGCCACCAGATGTGCATCAGAAACTACTAGTGGTATTCCAGGGAAGGATCAAAGCGTAGACTGTTTGAGATATCACTCCCGTGGAGGAAAGTGTGCATGGTGACTGTTGTATTCAAACCCGATGCAATTTCTGTGTTTCATCAACACTCTCACAGTCCACAGATTACAGAATGCCACCAGATGTGCATCGGAAACTACTACTGGCCTTCCAGGGAACGATCAAAGCGTAGACTGTTTGAGAAATTACTCCCATGGAGGAAAGGGCGCATGGTGAATGTTGTATTCATTCCCGATGCAATTTCTGTGTGTCATCAACACTCTGATAGTCCACAGATTACAGAATGCCACCAGATGTTCATCGGAAACTACTACTGGTCTTCCAGGGAACGATGAAAGCGTAGACTGTTTGAGACATTACTCCCATGGAGGAAAGTGCGCATGGTGACTGTTGTATTGAATCCCGATGCTATTTCTGTGTTTCATCAACGCTCTGATAGTCCACAGATTACAGAATGCCTCCAGATGTGCATCGGAAACTACTACTGGTCTTCCAGGGGACGATCAAAGCGTAGACTCTTTGAGACATTACTCCCATGGAGGAGAGTGCGAATATTGACTGTTGTATTCAATCCCGATGAAATTTCTGTGTTTCATCAACACTCTGTTAGTCCACAGATTACAGAATGCCACCAGGTGTGCATCGGAGACTACTACTGGTCTTCCAGGGAACGATCAAAGCGTAGTCTGTTTGAGGCATTACTCCCATGAAGGAAAGTGGGCATGGTCACTGTTGTATTCAATCCCGATGCTATTTCTGTGTTTCATCAACACTGTGATAGTACACAGATTACAGAATGCCACCAGATGTGCATCAGAAACTACTAGTGGTATTCCAGGGAAGGATCAAAGCGTAGACTGTTTGAGATATCACTCCCGTGGAGGAAAGTGTGCATGGTGACTGTTGTATTCAAACCCGATGCAATTTCTGTGTTTCATTAACACTCTCACAGTCCACAGATTACAGAATGCCACCAGATGTGCATCGGAAACTACTACTGGCCTTCCAGGGAACGATCAAAGCGTAGACTGTTTGAGAAATTACTCCCATGGAGGAAAGGGCGCATGGTGAATGTTGTATTCATTCCCGATGCAATTTCTGTGTTTCATCAACACTCTGATAGTCCACAGATTACAGAATGCCACCAGATGTTCATCGGAAACTACTACTGGTCTTCCAGGGAACGATCAACGCGTAGACTGTTTGAGACATTACTCCCATGGAGGAAAGTGCGCATGGTGACTGTTGTATTCAATCCCGATGCAATATCTGTGTATCATCAACACTCTGATAGTCCACAGATTACAGAATGCCACCAGATGTGCATCAGAAACTACTACTGGTCTTCCAGGGAACGATCAAAGCGTAGACTGTTTGAGACATTACTCCCATGGAGGAAAGTGCGCATGGTGTCAGTTGTATGCAATCCCGATGGAATTTCTGTGTTTCATCAACACTCTGATAGTCCATAGATTACAGAATGCCTCCAGATGTGCATCGAAAACTACTACTAGTCTCCCAGGGAACAATCAAAACGTAGACTGTTTGAAACATTACTCCCATGGAGAAAAGTGCGCATGGTGACTGTTGTATTCAATCTCGATGCAATTTCTGACTTTCATCAACTCTCTGATAGTCCACAGACTACAGGTTGCCTCCAAATGTGCATCGGAAAGTACTACTCGTCTTCCTGGGAACGATCAAAGCGTATACTGTTTCAGACGTTACTCCCATGGAGGAAAGTGCGGATTATGACTGTTGTATTCACTCCCGATGCAATTTCTGTGTTTCATCAACATTTTGAAGGTCCACAGATTACAGAATGCTTCCAGATGTGCATCGGAAACTACTGCTGGTCTTCCAGGGAACGATCAAAACATAGACTGTTTGAGACATTACTCCCGTATAGGAGAGTTCACATGGTGACTGTTGTATTCAATCCCGATGCAACTTCTGTGTTTCATCAACACTCTGATAGTCCATAGATTACAGAATGCCACCAGATGTGCATCGGAAACTACTACTGGTATTCCAGGAACGATCAAAGCGTAGACTGTTTGATACATGACTCCCATGGAGGAAAGTGCGCATGGTGACTGTTGTATTCAATCCCGATGCAATTTCTGTGTTTCATCAACACTCTGATAGTCCACAGATTACAAAATGCCACCAGATGTGCATCGGAAACTGCTACTGGTCTTACAGGGAACGATCAAATCGTACACTGTTTGAGACATTACTCCCATGGAGGAAAGTGCGCATGGTGAATGTTGTATTCAATCCCGATGCAATTTCTGTGTTCCATAAACACTCTGATAGTCCACAGATTACAGATTGCCATCAGATGCGCATCGGAAACTACTACTGGTCTTCTAGAGAACGGTCAAAGCGTAGACTGTCTGAGACATTAGTCCCGAGGAGGAAAGTGCGCATGGTGACTGTTGTATTCGATCCCGATGCAATTTCTGTGTTTCATCAACACTCTGATAGTCCACAGATTATTGAATACCTCCAGATGCGCATCGGAAACTACTACTGATATTCCAGGGAACGATCAAAGCGTAGACTGTTTGAGACATTACTCCCATGGAGGAAAGTGCGCATTGTGACTGACGTATTCACTACCGATGCATTTTCTGTGTTTCATCAACACTTTGAAGGTCCACAGATTACAGAATGCCTCCAGATGTGCATCGGAAACTACTACTGGTATTCCAGGGAACGATCAAAGCGTAGACTGTTTCAGATATTACTCCGATGGAGAAAAGCGCGGATGGTGACTGTTGTATTCAATCGCGATGCAATTTCTGTGTCTCATCAACACTCTTATAGTCCACATATTACAGAATGCTTCCAGATGTGCATCGAAATTACTACTGCTCTTCCAGGGAACGATCAAAGCGTAGACTGTTTGAGACATTACTCCCATGGAGGGAGGTGCGCATGTTGACTGTTGTATTCAATCCCAATGGAATTTCTGTGTTTCATCAACACTCTGATAGTCCACATATTACAGAATGCCTCCAGACTTGCTTCGGAAACTACTACTGGTCTTCCAGAGAACGATCATTGAGTAGACTGTTTGAGACATTACTCCCATGGGTGAAAGTGCGCATGGTGACTGTTGTATTCAGTCCCGATGCAATTTCTGTGTTTCATCAACACTCTGATAGTCCACAGATTACAGAATGCCTCCAGATGTGCATCGGAAACTACTACTGGCCTTCAAGTGAACGATCAAAACTTAGAATGTTTTAGACATATTTCCCATGAAGGAAAGTGCGCATGGTGACTGTTGTATTCAATCCCGATGTATTTTTTTGTTTGATCAACACTCAGATAGTCCACGGATTACATAATGCCTCCAGATGTGCATTAGAAACTGCTACTGGTCTTCCAGGGAATTATCAAAGCGTAGACTGTTAGAGACATTACTTCCATGGAGGAAAGTGCGCATGGTGACGGCTTTATTCAATCCCGATGCAATTTCTGTGTTTCATCAACACTCTGATAGTCCACAGATTACAGAATGCCTCCAGATGTGCATCGGAAACTACTACTGGTCTTCCAGGGAACGATCAAAGCGTAGACTGTTAGAGACTTTCTCCCATGGTATAAAGTGCGCGTGGTGACTGTTGTATTCAATCCCGATGCAATTTCTGTGTTTCATCAACACTCTGATAGTCCACAGATTACAGATTGTCTCCAGATGTGCATCGTAAACAACTACTGGTCTTCCAGGGAACGATCAAATCGTAGACTGTTTGAGACATTACTCCCATGGAGGAAAGTGCGCATGGTGATTGCTGTATTCAATCCCGATGGAATTTCTGTTTTTCATCAACACTCTGATAGTCCACTGATTACAGAATGCCATCAGATGTGCATCTGAAACTACTACTGGTCTTTCAGAGAACGATCAAATCGTAGACTGTCTGAGACATTACTCCCATATAGGAAAGTGCGCATGGTGACTGTTGTATTCAATCCCGATGCTATTTCTGTGTTTCATCATTACTCTGATAGTCCACAGATTACAGAATGCCACCAGATGTGCATCGGAAACTACTACTGGTCTTCCAGGGAACGATCAAAGCGTAGACTGTTTGAGACATACTCCCATGGAGGTAAGTGCGCATGGTGACTGTTGTATTCAATCCCGATGGTATTTCTGTGTTTCACCAACACTCTGATAGTCCACAGATTACAGTATGCCACCAGATGTGCATCGGAAATTACTACTGGTCTTCCAGGGGACGATCAAAGCGTAGACTGTTTGAGACATTACTCCCATTGAGGAAAGTGCGAATATTGACTGTTGTATTCTATCCCGATGCAATTTCTGTGTTTCATCAAAACTCTGTTAGTCCACAGATTACAGAATGCCACCAGGTGTGCATCGGAGACTACCACTGGTCTTCCAGGGAACGATCAAAGCGTAGACTGTTTGAGACATTACTCCCATGGAGGAAAGTGCGCATGGTGACTGTTGTATTGAATCCCGATGCTATTTCTGTGTTTCATCAACGCTCTGATAGTCCACAGATTACAGAATGCCTCCAGATGTGCATCGGAAACTACTAGTGGTATTCCAGGGAAGGATCAAAGCGTAGACTGTTTGAGACATTACTCCCATGGAGGAAAGGGCGCATGGTGACTGTTGCATTCATTCCCGATGCAATTTCTGTGTTTCATCAACACTCTGATAGTCCACAGATTACAGAATGCCACCAGATGTGCATCGGAAACTGCTACTGGTCTTCCAGGGAACGATGAAAGCGTAGACTGTTTGAGACATTACTCCCATGGAGGTAAGTGCGCATGTTGACTGTTGTATTCAATCCCAATGGAATTTCTGTGTTTCATCAACACTCTGATAGTCCACATATTACAGAATGCCTCCAGACTTGCTTCGGAAACTACTACTGGTCTTCCAGAGAACGATCATTGAGTAGACTGTTTGAGACATTACTCCCATGGAGGAAAGTGCGCATGGTGACTGTTGTATTCAGTCCCGATGCAATTTCTGTGTTTCATCAACACTCTGATAGTCCACAGATTACAGAATGCCTCCAGATGTGCATCGGAAACTACTACTGGCCTTCAAGGGAACGATCAAAACTTAGAATGTTTTAGACATTTTTCCCATGAAGGAAAGTGCGCATGGTGACTGTTGTATTCAATCCCGATGTATTTTTTTGTTTGATCAACACTCAGATAGTCCACGGATTACATAATGCCTCCAGATGTGCATTAGAAACTGCTACTGGTCTTCCAGGGAATTATCAAAGCGTAGACTGTTAGAGACATTACTTCCATGGAGGAAAGTGCGCATGGTGACGGCTTTATTCAATCACGATGCAATTTCTGGGTTTCATCAACACTTTGATGAAGCACAGATTACAGAATGCCTCCAGATGTGCATCGAAAAATACTACTGGTCTTCGAGGGAACGATCAAATCATAGACTGTATGAGACATTACTCCCATGGAAGAAAGTGCGCATGGTGACTGTTGTATTCAATCCCGATGCTATTTCTGTGTTTCATCAACACTCTGATAGTCCACAGATTACAGAATGCCACTAGATGTGCATCGGAATCTACTATTGGTATTCCAGGGAACGATCAAAGCGTAGACTGTTTGAGATATCACTCACGTGGAGAAAAGTGCACATGGTGACTGTTGTATTTAATCCCGATGCATTTTCTGTGTTTCATCAACACTTTGATAGTCCACAGATTACAGAATGCCACCAGATTTGCATCGGATACAGCTACTGGTCTTCCAGGGATCGATCAACGCGTAGACTGTTTGAGACATTACCCCCATGGAGGAAAGTGCGCATGGTGACTGTTGTATTCAATCCCGATGCAATATCTGTGTATCATCAACACTCTGATAGTCCACAGATTACAGAATGCCACCAGATGTGCATCGGAAACCACTACTGGTCTTCCAGGGAACGATCAAACCGTAGACTGTTTGAGACATTACTCCCATGGAGAAAAGTGCGCATGGTGACTGTTGTATTCAATCTCGATGCAATTTCTTTCATCAACTCTCGGATAGTCCACAGACTACAGGTTGCCTCCAAATGAGCATCGGAAAGTACTACTCGTCTTCCTGGGAACGATCAAAGCGTAGACTATTTCAGACGTTACTCCCATGGAGGAAAGTGCGGATTATGACTGTTGTATTCACTGCCGATGCAATTTCTGTGTTTCATCAACATTTTGAAGGTCCACAGATTACAGAATGCTTCCAGATTTGCATCGGAAACTACTACTGGTATTCTAGGAACGATCAAAGCGTAGACTGTTTGATACATGACTCCCATGGAGGAAAGTGCGCATGGTGACTGTTGTATTCAATCCCGATGCAATTTCTGTGTTCCATAAACAATCTGATAGTCCACAGATTACAGAATGCCATCAAATGTGCATCGGAAACTACTACTGGTCTTCTAGAGAACGATCAAAGCGTAGACTGTCTGAGACATTAGTCCCAAGGAGGAAAGTGCGCATGGTGACTGTTGTATTGAATCCCGATGCAATTTCTGTGTTTCATCAACGCTCTGATAGTCCACAGATTACAGAATGCCACCAGATGTGCATCGGAAACTACTACTGGTCTTCCAGGGAACGATCAAAGCGTGGACTGTTTGAGAATTACTCCCATGGAGGAAAGTGCGCATGGTGACTGTTGTATTCAATCCCGATGGAATTTCTGTGTTTCATCAACACTCTGATAGTCCACAGATTGCAGAATACCTCCAGATGCGCATCGGAAACTACTACTGATATTCCATGGAACGATCAAAGCGTAGACTGTTTGAGACATTACTCCCATGGAGGAAAGTGCGCATGGTGACTGTTGTATTCGATCCCGATGAAATTTCTG
The DNA here is from genome assembly GCF_023897955.1 of Schistocerca gregaria. Lineage (NCBI taxonomy): Eukaryota > Metazoa > Arthropoda > Insecta > Orthoptera > Acrididae > Schistocerca > Schistocerca gregaria. The sequence goes on along the minus strand of NC_064931.1, from coordinate 3,971,228 downwards.
TGTTTCATCAACACTCTGAAAGTCTACAGATTACAGAATACCTCCAGATGCGCATCGGAAACTACTACTCATATTCCAGGGAACGATCAAAGCGTAGACTGTTTCAGATATTACTCCGATGGAGAAAAGCGCGGATGGTGACTGTTGTATTCAATCGCGATGCAATTTCTGTGTTTCATCAACACTCTGATACTCCACATATTATAGAATGCCTCCAGGCTTGCTTCGGAAACTACTACTGGTCTTCCAGAGAACGATCAAAGCGTAGACTGTTTGAGACATTACTCCCATGGAGGAAAGTGCGCATGGTGACTGTTGTATTCAGTCCCGATGCAATTTCTGTGTTTCATCAACACTCTGATAGTCCACAGATTACTGAATGCCTCCAGATGTGCATTAGAAACTGCTACTGGTCTTCCAGGGAATTATCAAAGCGTAGACTGTTGGAGACATTACTTCCATGGAGAAAAGTGCGCATGGTGACGGATTTATTCAATCCCGACGAAATTTCTGTGTTTCATCAACACTCTGATAGTCCACAGATTACAGAATGCCTCCAGATGTGCATCGGAAACTACTACTGGTCTTCCAGGGAACGATCAAAACGTAGACTGTTTGAGACATTACTCCCATGGAGGAAAGTGCGCATGGTGACTGTTGTATTCAATCCCGATGCAATTTCTGTGTTTCATCAACACTCTGATAATCCACAGATTACAGAATACTTCCAGATGTGCATCGGAAACTACTACTGGCCTTCAAGGGAACGATCAAAGTGTAGAATGTTTGAGACATTTTTCCCATGAAGGAAAGTGCGCATGGTGACTGTTGTATTCAATCCCGATGTAATTTTTTTGTTTGATCAACACTCAGATAGTCCACAGATTACAGAATGCCTCCAGATGTGCACAAGAAACTGCTACTGGTCTTCCAGGGAATTATCAAAGCGTAGACTGTTAGAGACATTACATACATGGAGGAAAGTGCGCATGGTGACGGCTTTATTCAATCCCGATGCAATTTCTGTGTTTCATCAACACTCTGATAGTCCACAGATTACAGAATGCCTCCAGATGTGCATCGGAAACTACTTCTGGTCTTCCAGGGAACGATCAAAGCATAGACTGTTAGAGACATTACTTCCATGGAGGAAAGTGCGCATGGTGACGGCTTTATTCAATCCCGATGCAATTTCTGTGTTTCATCAACACTCTGATAGTCCACAGATTACAGAATGCCTCCAGATGTGCATCGGAAACTACTACTGGTCTTCCAGGGAACGATCAAAGCGTAGACTGTTAGAGACATTTTTCCCATGGTGGAAAGTGCGCGTGGTGACTGTTGTATTCAATGCCGATGTAATTTTTTTGTTTGATCAACACTCAGATAGTCCACAGATTACAGAATGCCTCCAGATGTGCATTAGAAACTACTACTGGTCTTCCAGGGAATTATCAAAGCGTAGACTGTTAGAGACATTACTTCCATGGAGGAAAGTGCGCATGGTGACTGATTTATTCACTCCCGATGCAATTTCTGTGTTTCATCAACACTCTGATAGTCCACACATTACAGAATGCCTCCAGATGTGCATCGGAAACTACTACTGGTCTTCCAGGGAACGATCAAAGCGTAGACTGTTAGAGACATTTCTCCCATGGTGGAAAGTGCGCGTGGTGACTGTTGTATTCAATCCCAATGCAATTTCTGTGTTTCATCAACACTCTGATAGTCCACCGATTACAGATTGTCTCCAGATGTGCATCGTAAACTACTACTGGTCCTCCAGGGAACGATCAAAACGTAGACTGTTTGAGACATTACTCCCATGGAGGAAAGTGCGCATGGTGACTGTTGTATTCAATCCCGATGCAATTTCTGTGCTTCATCAACACTCTGATAGTCCACAGATTACAGAATGAGTCCAGATGTGCATCGGAAACTACTACTGTCTTCCAAGAACGATCAAAGCGTAGACTGTTTGAGACATTACTCCCATGCAGGAAAGTGCGCATGGTGACTGTTGTATTCGATCCCGATGAAATTTCTGTGTTTCATCAACACTCTGAAAGTCTACAGATTACAGAATACCTCCAGATGCGCATCGGAAACTACTACTCATATTCCAGGGAACGATCAAAGCGTAGACTGTTTGAGACATTACTCCCATGGAGGAAAGTGCGCATTGTGACTGTTGTATTCAATCCCGATGCAATTTCTGTGCTTCATCAACACTCTGATAGTCCACAGATTACAGAATGAGTCCAGATGTGCATCGGAAATTACTACTGGTCTTCCAGGGAACGATCTAAGCATAGACTGTTTGAGACATTACTCCCATGGAGAAAAGTGCGCATGGTGACTGTAGTATTCAATCCCGATGCAATTTCTGTGTTTCATCAACACTCTGATAATCCACAGATTGCAGAATACCTCCAGATGCGCATCGGAAACTACTACTAATATTCCTAAGAACGATCCAAGCGTAGACTGTACCACACATTACTCCCACGGAGGAAAGGGCGAATCGTGACTGACGTATTCACTACCGATGCAATTTCTGTGTTTCATCAACACTTTGAGGGTCCACAGATTACAGAATGCCTCCTGATGTGCATCGGAAACTACTACTGGTATTCCAGGGAACGATCAAAGCGTAGACTGTTTCAGATATTACTCCGATGGAGAAAAGCGCGGATGGTGACTGTTGTATTCAATCGCGATGCAATTTCTGTGTTTCATCAACACTCTGATACTCCACATATTATAGAATGTCTCCAGGCTTGCTTCGGAAACTACTACTGGTCTTCCAGAGAACGATCAAAGCGTAGACTGTTTGAGACATTACTCCCATGGAGGAAAGTGCGCATGGTGACTGTTGTATTCAGTCCCGATGCAATTTCTGTGTTTCATCAACACTCTGATAGTCCACAGATTACTGAATGCCTCCAGATGTGCATTAGAAACTGCTACTGGTCTTCCAGGGAATTATCAAAGCGTAGACTGTTGGAGACATTACTTCCATGGAGAAAAGTGCGCATGGTGACGGATTTATTCAATCCCGACGAAATTTCTGTGTTTCATCAACACTCTGATAGTCCACAGATTACAGAATGCCTCCAGATGTGCATCGGAAACTACTACTGGTCTTCCAGGGAACGATCAAAACGTAGACTGTTTGAGACATTACTCCCATGGAGGAAAGTGCGCATGGTGACTGTTGTATTCAATCCCGATGCAATTTCTGTGTTTCATCAACACTCTGATAATCCACAGATTACTGAATACTTCCAGATGTGCATCGGAAACTACTACTGGCCTTCAAGGGAACGATCAAAGTGTAGAATGTTTGAGACATTTTTCCCATGAAGGAAAGTGCGCATGGTGACTGTTGTATTCAATCCCGATGTAATTTTTTTGTTTGATCAACACTCAGATAGTCCACAGATTACAGAATGCCTCCAGATGTGCACAAGAAACTGCTACTGGTCTTCCAGGGAATTATCAAAGCGTAGACTGTTAGAGACATTACTTCCATGGAGGAAAGTGCGCATGGTGACGGCTTTATTCAATCCCGATGCAATTTCTGTGTTTCATCAACACTCTGATAGTCCACAGATTACAGAATGCCTCCAGATGTGCATCGGAAACTACTTCTGGTCTTCCAGGGAACGATCAAAGCATAGACTGTTAGAGACATTACTTCCATGGAGGAAAGTGCGCATGGTGACGGCTTTATTCAATCCCGATGCAATTTCTGTGTTTCATCAACACTCTGATAGTCCACAGATTACAGAATGCCTCCAGATGTGCATCGGAAACTACTACTGGTCTTCCAGGGAACGATCAAAGCGTAGACTGTTAGAGACATTTTTCCCATGGTGGAAAGTGCGCGTGGTGACTGTTGTATTCAATGCCGATGTAATTTTTTTGTTTGATCAACACTCAGATAGTCCACAGATTACAGAATGCCTCCAGATGTGCATTAGAAACTACTACTGGTCTTCCAGGGAATTATCAAAGCGTAGACTGTTAGAGACATTACTTCCATGGAGGAAAGTGCGCATGGTGACTGATTTATTCAATCCCGATGCAATTTCTGTGTTTCATCAACACTCTGATAGTCCACACATTACAGAATGCCTCCAGATGTGCATCGGAAACTACTACTGGTCTTCCAGGGAACGATCAAAGCGTAGACTGTTAGAGACATTTCTCCCATGGTGGAAAGTGCGCGTGGTGACTGTTGTATTCAATCGCGATGCAATTTCTGTGTTTCATCAACACTCTGATACTCCACATATTATAGAATGCCTCCAGGCTTGCTTCGGAAACTACTACTGGTCTTCCAGAGAACGATCAAAGCGTAGACTGTTTGAGACATTACTCCCATGGAGGAAAGTGCGCATGGTGACTGTTGTATTCAGTCCCGATGCAATTTCTGTGTTTCATCAACACTCTGATAGTCCACAGATTACTGAATGCTTCCAGATGTGCATTAGAAACTGCTACTGGTCTTCCAGGGAATTATCAAAGCGTAGACTGTTGGAGACATTACTTCCATGGAGAAAAGTGCGCATGGTGACGGATTTATTCAATCCCGACGAAATTTCTGTGTTTCATCAACACTCTGATAGTCCACAGATTACAGAATGCCTCCAGATGTGCATCGGAAACTACTACTGGTCTTCCAGGGAACGATCAAAACGTAGACTGTTTGAGACATTACTCCCATGGAGGAAAGTGCGCATGGTGACTGTTGTATTCAATCCCGATGCAATTTCTGTGTTTCATCAACACTCTGATAGTCCACAGATTACAGAATGCCTCCAGATGTGCATCGGAAACTACTACTGGTCTTCCAGGGAACGATCAAAGCGTAGACTGTTTGAGACATTACTCCCATGGAGGAAAGTGCGCATGAAGACTGCTGTATTGAATCCCGATGCAATTTCTGTGTTTCATCTACACTCTGATAGTCCACGGATTACAGAATGCCTCCAGATGTGCATCGCAAACTACTACTGGTCTTCCAGGGAACGATCAAAGCGTAGCCTGTATTAGAATTACTCACATGGAGGAAAGTGCACATGGTGACTGTTTTACTCAATCCCGATGCATTTTCTGAGTTTCATCAACACTCTGATAGGCCACAGATTACAGAATGCCTCCAGATGTGCATCGGAAACTACTTCTGGTCTTCCAGGGAACGATCAAAGCATAGACTGTTAGAGACATTACTTCCATGGAGGAAAGTACGCATGGTGACGGCTGTATTCAATCCCGATGCAATTTCTGTGTTTCATCAATACTCTGATAGTCCACAGATTACAGACTGCCTCCAGATGTGCATCGGGAACTACTACTGGTCTTCCAGGGAACGATCAAAGAATAGCCTGTTTGAGACATTACTCCCATGGAGGAAAGTGCGCATGGTGCCTGTTGTATTCAATCCCGATGCAATTTCTGTGATTCATCAACAGTCTGATAGTCCACAGACTACAGAATGCCTCCAGATGTGCATCGTAAACTACTACTGGTCTTCCATTGCACGATCAAAACGTAGACTGTTTGAGACATTACTCCCAAGGAGGAAAGTGCGCATGGTGAGTGTTGTATTCAATCCCGATGCAATTTCTGTGATTCATCAACAGTCTGATAGCCCACAGATTACAGAACGCCTCCAGATGTGCATCGGAAACTACTACTGGTGTTCCAGGGAACAATCAAAGCATAGAATGTTAGAGACATTACTTCCATGGAGGAAAGTGCGCATGGTGCCTGTTGTATTCAATCCCGATGCAATTTCTGTGATTCATCAACAGTCTGATAGTCCACAGACTACAGAATGCCTCCAGATGTGCATCGTAAACTACTACTGGTCTTCCAGGGAACGATCAAAACGTAGACTGTTTGAGACATTACTCCCAAAGAGGAAAGTGCGCATGGTGACTGTTGTATTCAATCCCGATGCAATTTCTGTGATTCATCAACAGTCTGATAGTCCACAGACTACAGAATGCCTCCAGATGTGCATCGTAAACTACTACTGGTCTTCCAGGGAACGATCAAAACGTAGACTGTTTGAGACATTACTCCCAAGGAGGAAAGTGCGCATGGTGACTGTTGTATTCAATCCCGATGCAATTTCTGTGTTTCATCAACAGTGTGATAGTCCACAGACTACAGAATGCCTCCAGATGTGCATCGTAAACTACTACTGGTCTTCCAGGGAACGATCAAATCGTAGACTGTTTGAGACATTACACCCATGGAGGAAAGTGCGCATGGTGACTGTTGTATTCAATCCCGATGCAATTTCTGTGTTTCATCAACACACTGATAGTCCACAGATTACAGAATGCCTCCAGACTTGCTTCGGAAACTACTACTGGTCTTCCAGAGAACGATCAAAGAGTAGACTGTTTGAGACATTACTCCCATGGAGGAAAGTGCGCATGGTGACTGTTGTATTCAGTCCCGATGCAATTTCTGTGTTTCATCAACACTCTGATAGTCCACAGATTACTGAATGCATCCAGATGTGCATCGGAAACTACTACTGGCCTTCAAGGGAACGATCAAAGCGTAGATTGTTTGAGACATTTTTCCCATGAAGGAAAGTGCGCATGGTGACTGTTGTATTCAATGCCGATGTAATTTTTTTGTTTGATCAACACTCAGATAGTCCACAGATTACTGAATGCCTCCAGATGTGCATTAGAAACTACTACTGGTCTTCCAGGGAATTATCAAAGCGTAGACTGTTAGAGACATTACTTCCATGGAGGAAAGTGCGCATGGTGACTGATTTATTCAATCCCGATGCAATTTCTGTGTTTCATCAACACTCTGATAGTCCACACATTACAGAATGCCTCCAGATGTGCATCGGAAACTACTACTGGTCTTCCAGGGAACGATCAAAGCATAGACTGTTAGAGACATTACTCCCATGGAATAAAGTGCGCATGGTGCCTGTTGTATTCAATCCCGATGCAATTTCTGTGTTTCATCAACAGTGTGATAGTCCACAGACTACAGAATGCCTCCAGATGTGCATCGTAAACTACTACTGGTCTTCCAGGGAACGATCAAAACGTAGACTGTTTGAGACATTACCCCCATGGAGGAAAGTGCGCATGGTGACTGTTGTATTCAATCCCGATGCAATTTCTGTGTTTCGTCAACACTCTGATAGTCCACAGATTACAGAATGCCTCCAGACTTGCTTCGGAAACTACTACTGGTCTTCCAGAGAACGATCAAAGAGTAGACTGTTTGAGACATTACTCACATGGAGGAAAGTGCGCATGGTGACTGTTGTATTCAGTCCCGATGCAATTTCTGTGTTTCGTCAACACTCTGATAGTCCACAGATTACTGAATGCATCAGGATGTGCATCGGAAACTACTACTGGCCTTCAAGGGAACGATCAAAGCGTAGATTGTTTGAGACATTTTTCCCATGAAGGAAAGTGCGCATGGTGACTGTTGTATTCAATGCCGATGTAATTTTTTTTGTTTGATCAACACTCACATAGTCCACAGATTGCAGAATGCCTCCAGATGTGCTTCGGAAACTATTACTGGTCTTCCAGGGAACGATCAAAGCGTAGACTGTTAGAGACAATTCTCCCATGGTGGAAAGTGCGCGTGGTGACTGTTGTATTCAATCCCGATGCAATTTCTGTGTTTCATCAACACTCTGATAGTCCACAGATTACAGATTGTCTCCAGATGTGCATCGTAAACTACTACTGGTCTTCCAGGGAACGATCAAAACGTAGACTGTTTGAGACATTACTCCCAAGGAGGAAAGTGCGCATGAAGACTGTTGTATTCAATCCCGATGCAATTTCTGTGTTTCATCTACACTCTGATAGTCCACGGATTACAGAATGCCTCCAGATGTGCATCGGAAACTACTACTGGTCTTCCAGGGAACGATCAAAGCGTAGCCTGTATTAGAATTACTCACATGGAGGAAAGTGCACATGGTAACTGTTTTACTCAATCCCGATGCATTTTCTGAGTTTCATCAACACTCTGATAGTCCACAGATTACAGAATGCCTCCAGATGTGCATCGGAAACTACTTCTGGTCTTCCAGGGAACGGTCAAAGCATAGACTGTTAGAGACATTACTTCCATGGAGGAAAGTGCGCATGGTGACGGCTGTATTCAATCCCGATGCAATTCCTGTGTTTCATCAATACTCTGATAGTCCACAGATTACAGACTGCCTCCAGATGTGCATCGGGAACTACTACTGGTCTTCCAGGGAACGATCAAAGAATAGCCTGTTTGAGACATTACTCCCATGGAGGAAAGTGCGCATGGTGCCTGTTGTATTCAATCCCGATGCAATTTCTGTGATTCATCAACAGTCTGATAGTCCACAGACTACAGAATGCCTCCAGATGTGCATCGTAAACTACTACTGGTCTTCCAGGGAACGATCAAAACGTAGACTGTTTGAGACATTACTCCCAAGGAGGAAAGTGCGCATGGTGACTGTTGTATTCAATCCCGATGCAATTTCTGTGTTTCATCAACAGTGTGATAATCCACAGACTACAGAACGCCTCCAGATGTGCATCGTAAACTACTACTGGTCTTCCAGGGAACGATCAGAACGTAGACTGTTTGAGACATTACCCCCATGGAGGAAAGTGCGCATGGTGACTGTTGTATTCAATCCCGATGCAATTTCTGTGTTTCATCAACACACTGATAGTCCACAGATTACAGAATGCCTCCAGACTTGCTTCGGAAACTACTACTGGTCTTCCAGAGAACGATCAAAGAGTAGACTGTTTGAGACATTACTCCCATGGAGGAAAGTATGCATGGTGACTGTTGTATTCAGTCCCGATGCAATTTCTGTGTTTCATCAACACTCTGATAGTCCACAGATTACTGAATGCATCCAGATGTGCATCGGAAACTACTACTGGCCTTCAAGGGAACGATCAAAGCGTAGATTGTTTGAGACATTTTTCCCATGAAGGAAAGTGCGCATGGTGACTGTTGTATTCAATGCCGATGTAAATTTTTTGTTTGATCAACACTCAGATAGTCCACAGATTACAGAATGCCTCCAGATGTGCATTAGAAACTACTACTGGCCTTCCAGCTAATGATCAAAGCGTAGACTGTTAGAGACATTACTTCCATGGAGGAAAGTGCGCATGGTGACTGATTTATTCAATCCCGATGCAATTTCTGTGTTTCATCAACACTCTGATAGTCCACAGATTACAGAATGCCTCCAGATGTGCATCGGAAACTACTACTTGTCTTCCAGGGAACGATCAAAGCGTAGACTGTTAGAGACATTTCTCCCATGGTGGAAAGTGCGCGTGGTGACTGTTGTATTCAATCCCGATGCAATTTCTGTGTTTCATCAACACTCTGATAGTCCACAGATTACAGATTATCTCCAGATGTGCATCATAAACTACTACTGGTCTTCCAGGGAACGATCAAAACGTAGACTGTTTGAGACATTACTCCCATGGAGGAAAGTGCGCATGGTGACTGTTGTATTCAATCCCGATGCAATTTCTGTGTTTTGATACACACTTCGAAGGTCCACAGATTACAGAATGCCTCCAGACGTGCATCGGAAACTACTACTGGTCTTCCACGGAACGATAAATGCGTAGACTGTTTGAGAATTACCCCCATGGAGGAAAGTGCGCATGGTGACTGTTGTATTCAATCCCGATGCAATTTCTGTGTTTCATCAACTCTCTGATAGTCCACGGATTACAGAATGCCTCCAGATGTGCATCGGAAACTACTACTGGTCTTCCAGGGAACGATCAAAGCATAGACTGTTAGAGACATTACTTCCATGGAGGAAAGTGCGCATGGTGACGGCTGTATTCAATCCCGATGCAATTTCTGTGTTTCATCAATACTCTGATAGTCCACAGATTACAGACTGCCTCCAGATGTGCATCGGAAACTACTACTGGTCTTCCAGGGAACGATCAAAGCGTAGACAGTTTGAGACATTTCTCCCATGGTGAAAGTGCGCGTGGTGACTGTTGTATTCAATCCCGATGCAATTTCTGTGTTTCATCAGCACTATGATAGTCCACAGATTACAGAATGCCTCCAGATGTGCATCGTAAACTACTACTGGCCTTCCAGGGAACGATCAAAACGTAGACTGTTTGAGCCATTACTCCCATTTAGGAAAGTGCGCATGGATTTCTATTGTATTCAATCCCGATGCAATTTCTGTGTTTCATCAACACTCTGATAGCCCACAGATTACAGAATGCCTCCAGATGTGCATCGGAATCTACTACTGGTCTTCCACGGAACGATCAAAGCATAGACTGTTAGAGACATTACTCCCATGGAGGAAAGTGCGCATGGTGCCTGTTGTATTCAATCCCGATGCAATTTCTGTGTTTCATCAATACTCTGATAGTCCACAGACTACAGAATGCCTCCAGATGTGCATCGTAAACTACTACTTGTCTTCCAGGGAACGATCAAAACGTAGACTGTTTGAGACATTACCACCATGGAGGAAAGTGCGCATGGTGACTGTTGTATTCAATCCCGATGCAATTTCTGTGTTTCATCAACACTCTGATAGTCCACACATTACAGAATGCGTCCAGACTTGCTTTGGAAACTACTACTGATCTTCCAGAGAACGATCAAAGAGTAGACTGTTTGAGACATTACTTCCATGGAGGAAAGTGCGCATGGTGGCGGCTTTATTCAATCCCGATGCAATTTCTGTGTTTCATCAACACTCTGATAGTCCACAGATTACAGAATGCCTCCAGATGTGCATCGGAAACTACTACTGGTCTTCCAGGGAACGATCAAAGCGTAGACTGTTAGAGACATTACTTCCATGGAGGAAAGTGCGCATGGTGACGGCTTTATTCAATCCCGATGCAATTTCTGTGTTTCATCAACACTCTGATAGTCCACAGATTACAGAATGCCTCCAGATGTGCATCGGAAACTACTACTGGTCTTCCAGGGAACGATCAAAGCGTAGACTGTTAGAGACATTTCTCCCATGGTGGAAAGTGCGCGTGGTGACTGTTGTATTCAATCCCGATGAAATTTCTGTTTTTCATCAACACTCTGATAGTCCACAGATTACAGATTGTCTCCAGATGTGCATCGTAAACTACTACTGGTCTTCCACGGAACGATAAAAGCGTAGACTGTTTGAGAAATACCCCCATGGAGGAAAGTGCGCATGGTGACTGTTGTATTCAATCCCGATGCAATTTCAGTGTTTCATCAACACTCTGATAGTCCACAGATTACAGAATGCCTCCAGACTTGCTTCGGAAACTACTACTGGTCTTAAAGAGAACGATCAAAGAGTAGACTGTTTGAGATATTACTCCCATGGAGGAAAGTGCGCATGGTGACTGTTGTATTCAGTCCCGATGCAATTTCTGTGTTTCATCAACACTCTGATAGTCCACAGATTACTGAATGCCTCCAGATGTGCATCAGAAACTACGACTGGCCTTCAAGGGAACGATCAAAGCGAAGAATGTTTGAGACATTTTTCCCATGAAGGAAAGTGCGCATGGTGACTGTTGTATTCAATCCCGATGTAATTTTTTTGTTTGATCAACACTCAGATAGTCCACAGATTACAGAATGCCTCCAGATGTGCATTAGAAACTGCTACTGGTCTTTCAGGGAATTATCAAAGCGTAGACTGTTAGAGACATTACTTCCATGGAGGAAAGTGCGCATGGTGACGGCTTTATTTAATCCCGATGCAATTTCTGTGTTTCATCAACACTCTGATAGTCCACAGATTACAGAATGCCTCCAGATGTGCATCGGAAACTACTACTGGTCTTCCAGGGAACGATCAAAGCGTAGACTGTTAGAGACATTTCTCCCATGGTGGAAAGTGCGTGTGGTGATTGTTGTATTCAATCCCAATGCAATTTCTGTGTTTCATCAACACTCTGATAGTCCACAGATTACAGACTGCCTCCAGATGTGCATCGGAAACTACTACTGGTCTTCCAGGGAACGATCAAACCGTAGACAGTTTGAGACATTTCTCCCATGGTGGAAAGTGCGCGTGGTGACTGTTGTATTCAATCCCGATGCAATTTCTGTGTTTCATCAGCACTATGATAGTCCACAGATTACAGAATGCCTCCAGATGTGCATCGGAAACTACTACTGGTCTTCCTGGGAACGACCAAAGTGTAGACTGTATGAGACAATACTCCCATGGAGGAAAGTGCGCATGGTCACTGTTGTACTCAATCCCGATTCAATTTCTGTGTTTCACCAACACTCTGATAGCCCACAGATTACAGAATGCCTCCAGATGTGCATCGGAAACTACTACTGGTCTTCCAGGGAACGATCAAAGCATAGACTGTTATAGACATTACTTCCATGGAGGAAAGTGCGCATGGAGACGGCGGTATTCAATTACGATGCAATTTCTGTGTTTCATCAACACTCTGATAGCCCACAGATTACAGAATGCCTCCAGATGTGCATCGGAAACTACTACTGGCCTTCAAGGGAACGATCAAAGCGTAAAATGTTTGAGACATTTTTCCCATGAAGGAAAGTGCGCATGGTGACTGTTGTATTCAATGCCGATATAATTTTTTTGTTTGATCAACTCTCAGATAGTCCACAGATTACAGAATGCCTCCAGATGTGCATTAGAAACTACTACTGGTCTTCCAGGGAATTATCAAAGCGTAGACTGTTAGAGACATTACTTCCATGGAGGAAAGTGCGCATGGTGACTGCTTTATTCAATCCCGATGCAATTTCTGTGTTTCATCAACACTCTGATAGTCCACAGATTACAGAATGCCTCCAGATGTGCATCGGAAACTACTACTGGTCTTCCAGGGAACGATCAAAGCGTAGACTGTTAGAGACATTACTTCCATGGAGGGAAGTGCGCATGGTGACGGCTTTTTTCAATCCCGATGCAATTTCTGTGTTTCATTACCACTCTGATAGTCCACACATTACAGAATGCCTCCAGATGTGCATCGGAAACTACTACTGGTCTTCCAGGGAACGATCAAAGCGTAGACTGTTAGAGACATTTCTCCCATGGTGGAAAGTGCGCCAGGTGACTGTTGTATTCAATCCCGATGCAATTTCTGTGTTTCATGAACACTCTGATAGTCTACAGATCACAGATTGTCTCCAGATGTGCCTCGTAAACTACTACTGGTCTTCCAGGGAACGATCAAAACGTAGACTGTTTGAGACATTACTCTCATGGAGGAAAGTGCGCATAAAGACTGTTGTATCCAATCCCGATGCAATTTCTGTGTTCCATCAACACTCAGATAGTCCACGGATTACAGAATGCCTCCAGATGTGCATCGGAAACGCCTACTGGTCTTCCAGGGAACGATCAAAGCGTAGCCTGTATTAGACTTACTCACATGGAGGAAAGTGCACATGGTGACAGTTTTACTCAATCCCGATGCATTTTCTGAGTTTCATCAACACTCTGATAGTCCACAGATTACAGAATGCCTCCAGATGTGCATCGGAAACTACTTCTGGTCTTCCAGGGAACGATCAAAGCATAGACTGTTAGAGACATTACTTCCATGGAGGAAAGTGCGCATGGTGACGGCTGTATTCAATCCCCATGCAATTTTCTGTGTTTCATCAATATTCTGATAGTCCACAGACTACAGACTGCCTCCAGATGTGCATCGGGAACTACTACTGGTCTTCCAGGGAACGATCAAAGAATAGCCTGTTTGAGACATTACTCCCATGGAGGAAAGTGCGCATGGTGACTGTTGTATTCAGTCCCGATGCAATTTCTGTGTTTCATCAACACTCTGATAGTCCACAGATTACTGAATGCATCCAGATGTGCATCGGAAACTACTACTATCCTTCAAGGAAACGATCAAAGCGTAGAATGTTTGAGACATTTTTCCCATGAAGGAAAGTGCGCATGGTGACTGTTGTATTCAATGCCGATGTAATTTTTTTGTTTGATCAACACTCAGATAGTCCACAGATTACAGAATGCCTCCAGATGTGCATTAGAAACTACTACTGGTCTTCCAGGGAATTATCAAAGCGTAGACTGTTTGAGAAATACCCCCATGGAGGAAAGTGCGCATGGTGACTGTTGTATTCAATCCCGATGCAATTTCTGTGTTTCATCAACACTCTGATAGTCCACACATTACAGAATGCGTCCAGACTTGCTTTGGAAACTACTACTGGTCTTCCGGAGAACGATCAAAGAGTAGACTGTTTGAGACATTACTTCCATGGAGGAAAGTGCGCATGGTGGCGGCTTTATTCAATCCCGATGCAATATCTGTGTTTCATCAACACTCTGATAGTCCACAGATTACAGAATGCCACCAGATGTGCATCGGAAACTACTACTGGTCTTCCAGTGAACGATCAAAGCGTAGACTGTTAGAGACATTACTTCCATGGAGGAAAGTGCGCATGGTGACGGCTTTATTCAATCCCGATGCAATTTCTGTGTTTCATCAACACTCTGATAGTCCACAGATTACAGAATGCCTCCAGATGTGCATCGGAAACTACTACTGGTCTTCCAGGGAACGATCAAAGCATAGACTGTTAGAGACATTTCTCCCATGGTGGAAAGTGCGCGTGGTGACTGTTGTATTCAATCCCGATGCAATTTCTGTGTTTCATCAACACTCTGATAGTCCACAGATTACAGAATGCCTCCAGACTTGCTTCGGAAACTACTACTGGTCTTAAAGAGAACGATCAAAGAGTAGACTGTTTGAGACATTACTCCCATGGAGGAAAGTGCGCATGGTGACTGTTGTATTCAGTCCCGATGCAATTTCTGTGTTTCATCAACACTCTGATAGTCCACAGCTTACTGAATGCCTCCAGATGTGCATCAGAAACTACGACTGGCCTTCAAGGGAACGATCAAAGCGAAGAATGTTTGAGACATTTTTCCCATGAAGGAAAGTGCGCATGGTGACTGTTGTATTCAATCCCGATGTAATTTTTTTGTTTGATCAACACTCAGATAGTCCACAGATTACAGAATGCCTCCAGATGTGCATTAGAAACTGCTACTGGTCTTTCAGGGAATTATCAAAGCGTAGACTGTTAGAGACATTACTTCCATGGAGGAAAGTGCGCATGGTGACGGCTTTATTTAATCGCGATGCAATTTCTGTGTTTCATCAACACTCTGATAGTCCACAGATTACAGAATGCCTCCAGATGTGCATCGGAAACTACTACTGGTCTTCCAGGGAACGATCAAAGCGTAGACTGTTAGAGACATTTCTCCCATGGTGGATAGTGCGTGTGGTGATTGTTGTATTCAATCCCAATGCAATTTCCGTGTTTCATCAACACTCTGATAGTCCACAGATTACAGACTGCCTCCAGATGTGCATCGGAAACTACTACTGGTCTTCCAGGGAACGATCAAACCGTAGACAGTTTGAGACATTTCTCCCATGGTGGAAAGTGCGCGTGGTGACTGTTGTATTCAATCCCGATGCAATTTCTGTGTTTCATCAGCACTATGATAGTCCACAGATTACAGAATGCCTCCAGATGTGCATCGGAAACTACTACTGGTCTTCCTGGGAACGACCAAAGTGTAGACTGTATGAGACAATACTCCCATGGAGGAAAGTGCGCATGGTCACTGTTGTACTCAATCCCGATGCAATTTCTGTGTTTCACCAACACTCTGATAGCCCACAGATTACAGAATGCCTCCAGATGTGCATCGGAAACTACTACTGGTCTTCCAGGGAACGATCAGAGCATAGACTGTTATAGACATTACTTCCATGGAGGAAAGTGCGCATGGAGACGGCTGTATTCAATTACGATGCAATTTCTGTGTTTCATCAACACTCTGATAGCCCACAGATTACAGAATGCCTCCAGATGTGCATCGGAAACTACTACTGGTCTTCCAGGGAACGATCAAAGCATAGACTGTTAGAGACATTACTCCCATGGAGGAAAGTGCGCAGGGTGCCTGTTGTATTCAATCCCGATGCAATTTCTGTGTTTCATCAACAGTGTGATAGTCCACAGACTACAGAATGCCTCCAGATGTGCATCGTAAACTTCTACTGGTCTTCCAGGGAAGGATCAAAACCTAGAATGTTTGAGACATTACCCCCATGGTAAAGTGCGCATGGTGACTGTTGTATTCAATCCCGATGCAATTTCTGTGTTTCATCAACACTCTGATAGTCCACAGATTACAGAATGCCTCCAGACTTGCTTCGGAAACTACTACTGGTCTTCCAGAGAACGATCAAAGAGTAGACAGTTTGAGACATTACTCCCATGGAGGAAAGTGCGCATGGTGACTGTTGTATTCAGTCCCGATGCAATTTCTGTGTTTCATCAACACTCTGCTAGTCCACAGATTACTGAATGCATCCAGATGTGCATCGGAAACTACTACTGGCCTTCAAGGGAACGATCAAAGCGTAAAATGTTTGAGACATTTTTCCCATGAAGGAAAGTGCGCATGGTGACTGTTGTATTCAATGCCGATATAATTTTTTTGTTTGATCAACTCTCAGATAGTCCACAGATTACAGAATGCCTCCAGATGTGCATTAGAAACTACTACTGGTCTTCCAGGGAATTATCAAAGCGTAGACTGTTAGAGACATTACTTCCATGGAGGAAAGTGCGCATGGTGACTGCTTTATTCAATCCCGATGCAATTTCTGTGTTTCATCAACACTCTGATAGTCCACAGATTACAGAATGCCTCCAGATGTGCATCGGAAACTACTACTGGTCTTCCAGGGAACGATCAAAGCGTAGACTGTTAGAGACATTACTTCCATGGAGGGAAGTGCGCATGGTGACGGCTTTTTTCAATCCCGATGCAATTACTGTGTTTCATTACCACTCTGATAGTCCACACATTACAGAATGCCTCCAGATGTGCATCGGAAACTACTACTGGTCTTCCAGGGAACGATCAAAGCGTAGACTGTTAGAGACATTTCTCCCATGGTGGAAAGTGCGCGAGGTGACTGTTGTATTCAATCCCGATGCAATTTCTGTGTTTCATGAACACTCTGATAGTCTACAGATCACAGATTGTCTCCAGATGTGCCTCGTAAACTACTACTGGTCTTCCAGGGAACGATCAAAGCATAGACTGTTAGAGACATTACTCCCATGGAGGAAAGTGCGCATGGTGACTGTTGTATTCAGTCCCGATGCAATTTCTGTGTTTCATCAACACTCTGATAGTCCACAGATTACTGAATGCATCCAGATGTGCATCGGAAACTACTACTATCCTTCAAGGAAACGATCAAAGCGTAGAATGTTTGAGACATTTTTCCCATGAAGGAAAGTGCGCATGGTGACTGTTGTATTCAATGCCGATGTAATTTTTTTGTTTGATCAACACTCAGATAGTCCACAGATTACAGAATGCCTCCAGATGTGCATTAGAAACTACTACTGGTCTTCCAGGGAATTATCAAAGCGTAGACTGTTTGAGAAATACCCCCATGGAGGAAAGTGCGCATGGTGACTGTTGTATTCAATCCCGATGCAATTTCTGTGTTTCATCAACACTCTGATAGTCCACACATTACAGAATGCGTCCAGACTTGCTTTGGAAACTACTACTGGTCTTCCGGAGAACGATCAAAGAGTAGACTGTTTGAGACATTACTTCCATGGAGGAAAGTGCGCATGGTGGCGGCTTTATTCAATCCCGATGCAATATCTGTGTTTCATCAACACTCTGATAGTCCACAGATTACAGAATGCCACCAGATGTGCATCGGAAACTACTACTGGTCTTCCAGTGAACGATCAAAGCGTAGACTGTTAGAGACATTACTTCCATGGAGGAAAGTGCGCATGGTGACGGCTTTATTCAATCCCGATGCAATTTCTGTGTTTCATCAACACTCTGATAGTCCACAGATTACAGAATGCCTCCAGATGTGCATCGGAAACTACTACTGGTCTTCCAGGGAACGATCAAAGCATAGACTGTTAGAGACATTTCTCCCATGGTGGAAAGTGCGCGTGGTGACTGTTGTATTCAATCCCGATGCAATTTCTGTGTTTCATCAACACTCTGATAGTCCACAGATTACAGAATGCCTCCAGACTTGCTTCGGAAACTACTACTGGTCTTAAAGAGAACGATCAAAGAGTAGAGTGTTTGAGACATTACTCCCATGGAGGAAAGTGCGCATGGTGACTGTTGTATTCAGTCCCGATGCAATTTCTGTGTTTCATCAACACTCTGATAGTCCACAGCTTACTGAATGCCTCCAGATGTGCATCAGAAACTACGACTGGCCTTCAAGGGAACGATCAAAGCGAAGAATGTTTGAGACATTTTTCCCATGAAGGAAAGTGCGCATGGTGACTGTTGTATTCAATCCCGATGTAATTTTTTTGTTTGATCAACACTCAGATAGTCCACAGATTACAGAATGCCTCCAGATGTGCATTAGAAACTGCTACTGGTCTTTCAGGGAATTATCAAAGCGTAGACTGTTAGAGACATTACTTCCATGGAGGAAAGTGCGCATGGTGACGGCTTTATTTAATCCCGATGCAATTTCTGTGTTTCATCAACACTCTGATAGTCCACAGATTACAGACTGCCTCCAGATGTGCATCGGAAACTACTACTGGTCTTCCAGGGAACGATCAAAGCGTAGACTGTTAGAGACATTTCTCCCATGGTGGATAGTGCGTGTGTTGATTGTTGTATTCAATCCCAATGCAATTTCCGTGTTTCATCAACACTCTGATAGTCCACAGATTACAGATTGTCTCCAGATGTGCATCGTAAACTACTACTGGTCTTCCAGGGAACGATCAAAACGTAGACTGTTTGAGACATTACTCCCATGGAGGAAAGTGCGCATGGCGACTCTTGAATTCAATCCCGATGCAATTTCTGTGTTTCATCAACACTCTGATAGGCCACAGATTACAGAATACCTCCAGATGTGCATCGGAAACTACTACTGGCCTTCAAGGGAACGATCAAAGCGTAGAATGTTTGATACATTTTTCCCATGAAGGAAAGTGCGCATGGTGACTGTTGTATTCAATCCCGATGTAATTTTTTTGTTTGATCAACACTCAGATAGTCCACAGATTACAGAATGCCTCCAGATGTGCATTAGAAACTGCTACTGGTCTTCCAGGGAATTATCAAAGCGTAGACTGTTAGAGACATTACTTCCATGGAGGGAAGTGCGCCTGGTGACGGCTTTATTCAATCCCGATGCAATTTCTGTGTTTCATCAACACTCTGATAGTCCACAGATTACAGAATGCCTCCAGATGTGCATCGGACACTACTACTGGTCTTCCAGGGAACGATCAAAGAGTAGACTGTTAGAGACATTACTTCAATGAAGGAAAGTGCGCATGGTGACGGCTTTATTCAATCCCGATGCAATTTCTGTGTTTCATCAACACTCTGATAGTCCACAGATTACAGATTGTCTCCAGATGTGCATCGTAAACTACTACTGGTCTTCCAGGGAACGATCAAAACGTAGACTGTTTGAGACATTACTCCCATGGGGGAAAGTGCGCATGGTGACGGCTGTATTCAATCCCGATGCAATTTCTGTGTTTCATCAATACTCTGATAGTCCACAGATTACAGACTGCCTCCAGATGTGCATCGGGAACTACTACTGGTCTTCCAGGGAACGATCAAAGAATAGCCTGTTTGAGACATTACTCCCATGGAGAAAAGTGCGCATGGTGCCTGTTGTATTCAATCCCGATGCAATTTCTGTGATTCATCAACAGTCTGATAGTCCACAGACTACAGAATGCCTCCAGATGTGCATCGTAAACTACTACTGGTCTTCCAGGGAACGATCAAAACGTAGACTGTTTGAGACATTACTCCCATGGAGGAAAGTGCGCATGGTCACTGTTGTATTAAATCCCGATGCAATTTCTGTGTTTCACCAACACTCTGATAGCCCACAGATTACAGAATGCCTCCAGATGTGCATCGGAAACTACTACTGGTCTTCCAGGGAACGATCAAAGCATAGACTGTTATAGACATTTTTCCATGGAGGAAAGTGCCCATGGAGACGGCTGTATTCAATCCCGATGCAATTTCTGTGTTTCATCAACACTCTGATAGCCCACAGATTACAGAATGCCTCCAGATGTGCATCGGAAACTACTACTGGTCTTCCAGGGAACGATCAAAGCATAGACTGTTAGAGACATTACTCCCATGGAGGAAAGTGCGCAGGGTGCCTGTTGTATTCAATCCCGATGCAATTTCTGTGTTTCATCAACAGTGTGATAGTCCACAGACTACAGAATGCCTCCAGATGTGCATCGTAAACTTCTACTGGCCTTCCAGGGAACGATCAAAACCTAGAATGTTTGAGACATTACCCCCATGGAGGAAAGTGCGCATGGTGACTGTTGTATTCAATCCCGATGCAATTTCTGTGTTTCATCAACACTCTGATAGTCCACAGATTACAGAATGCCTCCAGACTTGCTTCGGAAACTACTACTGGTCTTCCAGAGAACGATCAAAGAGTAGACAGTTTGAGACATTACTCCCATGGAGGAAAGTGCGCATGGTGACTGTTGTATTCAGTCCCGATGCAATTTCTGTGTTTCATCAACACTCTGCTAGTCCACAGATTACTGAATGCATCCAGATGTGCATCGGAAACTACTACTGGCCTTCAAGGGAACGATCAAAGCGTAAAATGTTTGAGACATTTTTCCCATGAAGGAAAGTGCGCATGGTGACCGTTGTATTCAATGCCGATATAATTTTTTTGTTTGATCAACTCTCAGATAGTCCACAGATTACAGAATGCCTCCAGATGTGCATTAGAAACTACTACTGGTCTTCCAGGGAATTATCAAAGCGTAGACTGTTAGAGACATTACTTCCATGGAGGAAAGTGCGCATGGTGACTGCTTTATTCAATCCCGATGCAATTTCTGTGTTTCATCAACACTCTGATAGTCCACAGATTACAGAATGCCTCCAGATGTGCATCGGAAACTACTACTGGTCTTCCAGGGAACGATCAAAGCGTAGACTGTTAGAGACATTACTTCCATGGAGGGAAGTGCGCATGGTGACGGCTTTATTCAATCCCGATGCAATTTCTGTGTTTCATTACCACTCTGATAGTCCACAGATTACAGAATGCCTCCAGATGTGCATCGGAAACTACTACTGGTCTTCCAGGGAACGATCAAAGCGTAGACTGTTAGAGACATTTCTCCCATGGTGGAAAGTGCGCGTGGTGACAGTTGTATTCAATCCCGATGCAATTTCTGTGTTTCATCAACACTCTGATAGTCTACAGATCACAGATTGTCTCCAGATGTGCATCGTAAACTACTACTGGTCTTCCAGGGAACGATCAAAACGTAGACTGTTTGAGACATTACTCCCATGGAGGAAAGTGCGCATAAAGACTGTTGTATTCAATCCCGATGCAATTTCTGTGTTTCATCAACACTCCGATAGTCCACACATTACAGAATGCCTCCAGATGTGCATCGGAAACTCCTACTGGTCTTCCAGGGAACGATCAAAGCGTAGACTGTTTGAGACATTACTTCCATGGAGGAAAGTGCGCATGGTGGCGGCTTTATTCAATCCCGATGCAATTTCTGTGTTTCATCAACACTCTGATAGTCCACAGATTACAGAATGCCTCCAGATGTGCATCGGAAACTACCACTGGTCTTCCAGTGAACGATCAAAGCGTAGACTGTTAGAGACATTACTTCCATGGAGGATAGTGCGCATGGTGACGGCTTTATTCAATCCCGATGCAATTTCTGTGTTTCATCAACACTCTGATAGTCCACAGATTACAGAATGCCTCCAGATGTGCATCGGAAACTACTACTGGTCTTCCAGGGAACGATCAAAGCGTAGACTGTTAGAGACATTTCTCCCATGGTGGAAAGTGCGCGTGGTGACTGTTGTATTCAATCCCGATGCAATTTCTGTGTTTCATCAACACTCTGATAGTCCACAGATTACAGAATGCCTCCAGACTTGCTTCGGAAACTACTACTGGTCTTAAAGAGAACGATCAAAGAGTAGACTGTTTGAGACATTACTCCCATGGAGGAAAGTGCGCATGGTGACTGTTGTATTCAGTACCGATGCAATTTCTGTGTTTCATCAACACTCTGATAGTCCATAGATTACTGAATGCCTCCAGATGTGCATCAGAAACTACGACTGGCCTTCAAGGGAAAAAATCAAAGCGATGAATGTTTGAGACATTTTTCCCATGAAGGAAAGTGCGCATGGTGACTGTTGTATTCAATCCCGATGTAATTTCTTTGTTTCATCAACACTCAGATAGTCCACAGATTACAGAATGCCTCCAGATGTGCATTAGAAACTGCTACTGGTCTTTCAGGGAATTATCAAAGCGTAGACTGTTAGAGACATTACTTCCATGGAGGAAAGTGCGCATGGTGACGGCTTTATTTAATCCCGATGCAATTTCTGTGTTTCATCAACACTCTGATAGTCCACAGATTACAGAATGCCTCCAGATGTGCATCGGAAACTACTACTGGTCTTCCAGGGAACGATCAAAGCGTAGACTGTTAGAGACATTTCTCCCATGGTGGAAAGTGCGTGTGGTGATTGTTGTATTCAATCCCAATGCAATATCTGTGTTTCATCAAAACTCTGATAGTCCACAGATTACAGATTGTCTCCAGATGTGCATCGTAAACTACTACTGGTCTTCCAGGGAACGATCAAAACGTAGACTGTTTGAGACATTACTCCCATGAAGGAAAGTGCGCATGGTGACTCTTGTATTCAAACCCGATGCAATTTCTGTGTTTCATCAACACTCTGATAGGCCACAGATTACAGAATACCTCCAGATGTGCATCGGAAACTACTACTGGCCTTCAAGGGAACGATCAAAGCGTTGAATGTTTGAGACATTTTTCCCATGAAGGAAAGTGCGCATGGTGACTGTTGTATTCAATCCCGATGTAATTTTTTTGTTTGATCAACACTCAGATAGTCCACAGATTACAGAATGCCTCCAGATGTGCATTAGAAACTGCTACTGGTCTTCCAGGGGATTATCAAAGCGTAGACTGTTAGAGACATTACTTCCATGGAGGAAAGTGCGCATGGTGACGGCTGTATTCAATCCCGATGCAATTTCTGTGTTTCATCAATACTCTGATAGTCCACAGATTACAGACTGCCTCCAGATGTGCATCGGACACTACTACTGGTCTTCCAGGGAACGATCAAAGAGTAGACTGTTAGAGACATTACTTCAATGAAGGAAAGTGCGCATGGTGACGGCTTTATTCAATCCCGATGCAATTTCTGTGTTTCATCAACACTCTGATAGTCCACAGATTACAGATTGTCTCCAGATGTGCATCGTAAACTACTACTGGTCTTCCAGGGAACGATCAAAACGTAGACTGTTTGAGACATTACTCCCATGGGGGAAAGTGCGCATGGTGACGGCTGTATTCAATCCCGATGCAATTTCTGTGTTTCATCAATACTCTGATAGTCCACAGATTACAGACTGCCTCCAGATGTGCATCGGGAACTACTACTGGTCTTCCAGGGAACGATCAAAGAATAGCCTGTTTGAGACATTACTCCCATGGAGAAAAGTGCGCATGGTGCCTGTTGTATTCAATCCCGATGCAATTTCTGTGATTCATCAACAGTCTGATAGTCCACAGACTACAGAATGCCTCCAGATGTGCATCGTAAACTACTACTGGTCTTCCAGGGAACGATCAAAACGTAGACTGTTTGAGACATTACTCCCAAGGAGGAAAGTGCGCATGGTGAGTGTTGTATTCAATCCCGATGCAATTTCTGTGATTCATCAACAGTCTGATAGTCCACAGACTACAGAATGCCTCCAGATGTGCATCGTAAACTACTACTGGTCTTCCAGGGAACGATCAAAACGTAGACTGTTTGAGACATTACTCCCAAGGAGGAAAGTGCGCATGGTGACTGTTGTATTCAATCCCGATGCAATTTCTGTGTTTCATCAACACTCTGATAGCCCACAGATTACAGAACGCCTCCAGATGTGCATCGGAAACTACTACTGGTCTTCCAGGGAACGATCAAAGCATAGACTGTTAGAGACATTACTTCCATGGAGGAAAGTGCGCATGGTGACGGCTGTATTCAATCCCGATGCAATTTCTGTGTTTCATCAATACTCTGATAGTCCACAGATTACAGACTGCCTCCAGATGTGCATCGGAAACTACTACTGGTTCCAGGGAACGATCAAAGCGTAGACAGTTTGAGACATTTCTCCCATGGTGGAAAGTGCGCGTGGTGACTGTTGTATTCAATCCCGATGCAATTTCTGTGTTTCATCAGCACTATGATAGTCCACAGATGACAGAATGCCTCCAGATGTGCATCGGAAACTACTACTGGTCTTCCTGGGAACGACCAAAGTGTAGACTGTATGAGACAATACTCCCATGGAGGAAAGTGCGCATGGTCACTGTTGTATTCAATCCCGATGCAATTTCTGTGTTTCACCAACACTCTGATAGCCCACAGATTACAGAATGCCTCCAGATGTGCATCGGAAACTACTACTGGTCTTCCAGGGAACGATCAAAGCATAGACTGTTATAGACATTACTTCCATGGAGGAAAGTGCGCATGGTCACTGTTGTATTCAATCCCGATGCAATTTCTGTGTTTCACCAACACTCTGATAGCCCACAGATTACAGAATTCCTCCAGATGTGCATCGGAAACTACTACTTGTCTTCGAGGGAACGATCAAAGCATAGACTGTTAGAGACATTACTCCCATGGAGGAAAGTGCGCAGGGTGCCTGTTGTATTCAATCCCGATGCAATATCTGTGTTTCATCAACAGTGTGATAGTCCACAGACTACAGAATGCCTCCAGATGTGCATCGTAAACTTCTACTGGTCTTCCAGGGAACGATCAAAACCTAGAATGTTTGAGACATTACCCCCATGGAGGAAAGTGCGCATGGTGACTGTTGTATTCAATCCCGATGCAATTTCTGTGTTTCATCAACACTCTGATAGTCCACAGATTACAGAATGCCTCCAGACTTGCTTCGGAAACTACTACTGGTCTTCCAGAGAACGATCAAAGAGTAGACAGTTTGAGACATTACTTCCATGGAGGGAAGTGCGCATGGTGACGGCTTTATTCAATCCCGATGCAATTTCTGTGTTTCATTACCACTCTGATAGTCCACAGATTACAGAATGCCTCCAGATGTGCATCGGAAACTACTACTGGTCTTCCAGGGAACGATCAAAGCGTAGACTGTTAGAGACATTTCTCCCATGGTGGAAAGTGCGCGTGGTGACTGTTGTATTCAATCCCGATGCAATTTCTGTGTTTCATCAACACTCTGATAGTCTACAGATCACAGATTGTCTCCAGATGTGCATCGTAAACTACTAATGGTCTTCCAGGGAACGATCAAAACGTAGACTGTTTGAGACATTACTCCCATGGAGGAAAGTGCGCATAAAGACTGTTGTATCCAATCCCGATGCAATTTCTGTGTTCCATCAACACTCAGATAGTCCACGGATTACAGAATGCCTCCAGATGTGCATCGGAAACTCCTACTGGTCTTCCAGGGAACGATCAAAGCGTAGCCTGTATTAGACTTACTCACATGGAGGAAAGTGCACATGGTGACTGTTTTACTCAATCCCAATGCATTTTCTGAGTTTCATCAACACTCTGATAGTCCACAGATTACAGAATGCCTCCAGATGTGCATCGGAAACTACTTCTGGTCTTCCAGGGAACGATCAAAGCATAGACTTTTAGAGACATTACTTCCATGGAGGAAAGTGCGCATGGTGACGGCTGTATTCAATCCCCATGCAATTTTCTGTGTTTCATCAATATTCGGATAGACCACAGACTACAGACTGCCTCCAGATGTGCATCGGGAACTACTACTGGTCTTCCAGGGAACGATCAAAGAATAGCCTGTTTGAGACATTACTTCAATGAAGGAAAGTGCGCATGGTGACGGCTTTATTCAATCCCGATGCAATTTCTGTGTTTCATCAACACTCTGATAGTCCACAGATTACAGATTGTCTCCAGATGTGCATCGTAAACTACTACTGGTCTTCCAGGGAACGATCAAAACGTAGACTGTTTGAGACATTACTCCCATGGGGGAAAGTGCGCATGGTGACGGCTGTATTCAATCCCGATGCAATTTCTGTGTTTCATCAATACTCTGATAGTCCACAGATTACAGACTGCCTCCAGATGTGCATCGGGAACTACTACTGGTCTTCCAGGGAACGATCAAAGAATAGCCTGTTTGAGACATTACTCCCATGGAGAAAAGTGCGCATGGTGCCTGTTGTATTCAATCCCGATGCAATTTCTGTGATTCATCAACAGTCTGATAGTCCACAGACTACAGAATGCCTCCAGATGTGCATCGTAAACTACTACTGGTCTTCCAGGGAACGATCAAAACGTAGACTGTTTGAGACATTACTCCCAAGGAGGAAAGTGCGCATGGTGAGTGTTGTATTCAATCCCGATGCAATTTCTGTGATTCATCAACAGTCTGATAGTCCACAGACTACAGAATGCCTCCAGATGTGCATCGTAAACTACTACTGGTCTTCCAGGGAACGATCAAAACGTAGACTGTTTGAGACATTACTCCCAAGGAGGAAAGTGCGCATGGTGACTGTTGTATTCAATCCCGATGCAATTTCTGTGTTTCATCAACACTCTGATAGCCCACAGATTACAGAACGCCTCCAGATGTGCATCGGAAACTACTACTGGTCTTCCAGGGAACGATCAAAGCATAGACTGTTAGAGACATTACTTCCATGGAGGAAAGTGCGCATGGTGACGGCTGTATTCAATCCCGATGCAATTTCTGTGTTTCATCAATACTCTGATAGTCCACAGATTACAGACTGCCTCCAGATGTGCATCGGAAACTACTACTGGTTCCAGGGAACGATCAAAGCGTAGACAGTTTGAGACATTTCTCCCATGGTGGAAAGTGCGCGTGGTGACTGTTGTATTCAATCCCGATGCAATTTCTGTGTTTCATCAGCACTATGATAGTCCACAGATTACAGAATGCCTCCAGATGTGCATCGGAAACTACTACTGGTCTTCCTGGGAACGACCAAAGTGTAGACTGTATGAGACAATACTCCCATGGAGGAAAGTGCGCATGGTCACTGTTGTATTCAATCCCGATGCAATTTCTGTGTTTCACCAACACTCTGATAGCCCACAGATTACAGAATGCCTCCAGATGTGCATCGGAAACTACTACTGGTCTTCCAGGGAACGATCAAAGCATAGACTGTTATAGACATTACTTCCATGGAGGAAAGTGCGCATGGTCACTGTTGTATTCAATCCCGATGCAATTTCTGTGTTTCACCAACACTCTGATAGCCCACAGATTACAGAATTCCTCCAGATGTGCATCGGAAACTACTACTTGTCTTCGAGGGAACGATCAAAGCATAGACTGTTAGAGACATTACTCCCATGGAGGAAAGTGCGCAGGGTGCCTGTTGTATTCAATCCCGATGCAATATCTGTGTTTCATCAACAGTGTGATAGTCCACAGACTACAGAATGCCTCCAGATGTGCATCGTAAACTTCTACTGGTCTTCCAGGGAACGATCAAAACCTAGAATGTTTGAGACATTACTCCCATGGAGGAAAGTGCGCATGGTGACTGTTGTATTCAATCCCGATGCAATTTCTGTGTTTCATCAACACTATGATAGTCCACAGATTACAGAATGCCTCCAGACTTGCTTCGGAAACTACTACTGGTCTTCCAGAGAACGATCAAAGAGTAGACAGTTTGAGACATTACTTCCATGGAGGGAAGTGCGCATGGTGACGGCTTTATTCAATCCCGATGCAATTTCTGTGTTTCATTACCACTCTGATAGTCCACAGATTACAGAATGCCTCCAGATGTGCATCGGAAACTACTACTGGTCTTCCAGGGAACGATCAAAGCGTAGACTGTTAGAGACATTTCTCCCATGGTGGAAAGTGCGCGTGGTGACTGTTGTATTCAATCCCGATGCAATTTCTGTGTTTCATCAACACTCTGATAGTCTACAGATCACAGATTGTCTCCAGATGTGCATCGTAAACTACTAATGGTCTTCCAGGGAACGATCAAAACGTAGACTGTTTGAGACATTACTCCCATGGAGGAAAGTGCGCATAAAGACTGTTGTATCCAATCCCGATGCAATTTCTGTGTTCCATCAACACTCAGATAGTCCACGGATTACAGAATGCCTCCAGATGTGCATCGGAAACTCCTACTGGTCTTCCAGGGAACGATCAAAGCGTAGCCTGTATTAGACTTACTCACATGGAGGAAAGTGCACATGGTGACTGTTTTACTCAATCCCAATGCATTTTCTGAGTTTCATCAACACTCTGATAGTCCACAGATTACAGAATGCCTCCAGATGTGCATCGGAAACTACTTCTGGTCTTCCAGGGAACGATCAAAGCATAGACTGTTAGAGACATTACTTCCATGGAGGAAAGTGCGCATGTTGACGGCTGTATTCAATCCCCATGCAATTTTCTGTGTTTCATCAATATTCGGACAGACCACAGACTACAGACTGCCTCCAGATGTGCATCGGGAACTACTACTGGTCTTCCAGGGAACGATCAAAGAATAGCCTGTTTGAGACATTACTCCCATGGAGGAAAGTGCGCATGGTACCTGTTGTATTCAATCCCGATGCAATTTCTGTGTTTCATCAACAGTGTGATAGTCCACAGACTACAGAATGCCTCCAGATGTGCATCGTAAACTACTACTGGTCTTCCAGGGAACGATCAAAACGTAGACTGTTTGAGACATTACCCCCATGGAGGAAAGTGCGCATGGTGACTGTTGTATTCAATCCCGATGCAATTTCTGTGTTTCATCAACACTCAGATACTCATCAGATTACAGAATGCCTCCAGACTTGCTTCGGAAACTACTACTGGTCTTCCAGAGAACGATCAAAGAGTAGACTGTTTGAGACATTACTCCCATGGAGGAAAGTGCGCATGGTGACTGTTGTATTCAGTCCCGATGCAATTTCTGTGTTTCATCAACACTCTGATAGTCCACAGATTACTGAATGCATCCAGATGTGCATCGGAAACTACTACTATCCTTCAAGGGAACGATCAAAGCGTAGAATGTTGAGACATTTTTCCCATGAAGGAAAGTGCGCATGGTGACTGTTGTATTCAATGCCGATGTAATTTTTTTGTTTGATCAACACTCAGATAGTCCACAGATTACAGAATGCCTCCAGATGTGCATTAGAAACTACTACTGGTCTTCCAGGGAATTATCAAAGCGCAGACTGTTTGAGACATTACTCCCATGGAGGAAAGTGCGCATGGTGACTGTTGTATTCAATCCCGATGCAATTTCTGTGTTTTGATACTCACTTTGAAGGTCCACAGATTACAGAATGCCGTCAGACGTGCATCGGAAACAACTACTGGTCTTCCACGGAACGATAAATGCGTAGACTGTTTGAGAATTACCCCCATGGAGGAAAGTCCGCATGGTGACTGTTGTATTCAATCCCGATGCAATTTCTGTGTTTCATCAACACTCTGATAGTCCACAGATAACAGAATGCCGCCAGACTTGCTTCGGAAACTACTACTGGTCTTCCAGAGAACGATCAAAGAGTAGACTGTTTGAGACATTACTCCCATGGAGGAAAGTGCGCATGGTGACTGTTGTATTCAGTCCTGATGCAATTTCTGTGTTTCATCAACACTCTGATAGACCACAGATTACTGAATGCCTCCAGATGTGCATCGGAAACTACTACTGGCCTTCAAGGGAACGATCAAAGCGTAGAATGTTTGAGACATTTTTCCCATGAAGGAAAGTGCGCATGGTGACTGTTGTATTCAATCGCGATGTAATTTTTTTGTTTCATCAACACTCAGATAGTCCACAGATTACAGAATGCCTCCAGATGTGCATTACAAACTGCTACTGGTCTTCCAGGGAATTATCAAAGCGTAGACTGTTAGAGACATTACTTCCATGGATTAAAGTGCACATGGTGACGGCTTTATTCAATCCCGATGCAATTTCTGTGTTTCATCAACACTCTGATAGTCCACAGATTACAGAATGCCTCCAGATGTGCATCGGAAACTACTACTGGTCTTCCAGGGAACGATCAAAGCGTAGACCGTTAGAGACATTTCTCCCATGTTGGAAAGTGCGCGTGGCGACTGTTGTATACAATCCCGATGCAATTTCTGTGTTTCATCAACACTCTGATAGTCCACAGATTACAGATTGTCTCCAGATGTGCATCGTAAACTACTACTGGTCTTCCAGGGAACGATCAAAACGTAGACTGTTTGAGACATTACTCCCATGGAGGAAAGTGCGCATGGTGACTGTTGTATTCAATCCCGATGCAATTTCTGTGTTTCATCAACACTCTGATAGGCCACAGATTACAGAATACCTCCAGATGTGCATCGGAAACTACTACTGGCCTTCAAGGGAACGATCAAAGCGTAGAATGTTTGAGACATTTTTCCCATGAAGGAAAGTGCGCGTGGTGACTGTTGTATTCAATCCCGATGTAATTATTTTGTTTGATCAACACTCAGATAGTCCACAGATTACAGAGTGCCTCCAGATGTGCATTAGAAACTGCTACTGGTCTTCCAGGGAATTATCAAAGCGTAGACTGTTAGAGACATTACTTCCATGGAGGAAAGTGTGCATTGTGACGGCTTTATTCAATCCCGATGCAATTTCTGTGTTTCATCAACACTCTGATAGTCCACAGATTACAGAATGCCTCCAGATGTGCATCGGAAACTACTACTGGTCTTCCAGGGAACGATCAAAGCGTAGACTGTTAGAGACATTTCTCCCATGGTGGAAAGTGCGCGTGGTGACTGTTGTATTCAATCCCGATGCAATTTCTGTGTTTCATCAACACTCTGATAGTCTACAGATTACAGATTGTCTCCAGATGTGCATCGTAAACTACTACTGGTCTTCCAGGGAACGATCAAAACGTAGACTGTTTGAGACATTACTCCCATGGAGGAAAGTGCGCATAAAGACTGTTGTATTCGATCCCGATGCAATTTCTGTGTTTCATCAACACTCTGATAGCCCACAGATTACAGAATGCCTCCAGATGTGCATCGGAAACTACTACTAGTCTTCAAGGGAACGATCAAAGCGTAGACTGTTTGAGACATTACTTCCAAGGAGGAAAGTGCGCATGGTGACTGTTGTATTCAATCCCGATGCAATTTCTGTGTTTCATCAACACTCTGATAGTCCACAGATTACAGAATACCTCCAGATGTGCATCGGAATCTACTACTGGCCTTCAAGGGAAAGACCAAAGCGTAGAATGTTTGAGACATTTTTCCCATGAAGGAAAGTGCGCATGGTGACTGTTGTATTCAATCCCGATATAATTTCTGTGTTTCATCAACACTCAGATAGTCCACAGATTACAGATTGTCTCCATATGTGCATCGGAAACTACTACTGGTCTTCCTAGGTACGATCAAAGCGTAGACTGTTTCAGACATTACTCCCATGGAGCAAAGTGCGCATGGTGACTATTGTATTCAATCCCGATGCAATTTCTGTGTTTCATCAACAGTCTGATAGTCCACAGATTACAGAATGCCTCCAGATGTGCATCGGAAACTACTACTGGTCTTCCAGGGAACGATCAAAGCTTAGCCTGTATGAAAATTACTCACATGAGGAAAGTGCATATGGTGAATGTTTTACTCAATCTCGATGCATTTTCTGTATTTCATCACCACTCTGATAGTCCACAGATTACAGAATGCCTCCAGATGTGCATCGGAAACTACTACTGGTCTTCCTGGGAACGACCAAAGTGTAGACTGTCTGAGACAATACTCCCATGGAGGAAAGTGCGCATGGTGACTGTTGTATTAAATCCCGATGCCATTTCTGTGGTTCATCAACACTCTGATAGTCCACAGGTTACAGAATGCCTCCAGATGTGCATCGGAAACTACTACTAGTCTTCAAGGGAACGATCAAAGAGTAGACAGTTTGAGACATTACTTCCATGGAGGAAAGTGCGCATGATGACTGTTGTATTTAATCCCGATGCAATTTCTGTGTTTCAATCCACACTTTGAAATTCCACAGATTACAGAATGCCTTAAGATGTGCATCGGAAACTACTACTGGTCTTCTAGGGAACGATCAAAGCGTAGTCTGTTTGAGACATTACTCCCATGGAGGAAGTGCACATGGTGACTGTTGTATTCAATCCCGATGCAATTTCTGTGTTTTGATACACACTTTGAAGGTCCACAGATTACAGAATGCACCAGACGTGCATCGGAAACTACTACTGGTCTTCCATGGAACGATAAAAGCGTAGACTGTTTGAGAATTACCCCATGGAGGAAAGTGCGCATGCTGACTGTTGTATTCAATCCCGATGCAATTTCTGTGTTTCATCAACACTCTGATAGGCCACAGATTACAGAATACCTCCAGATGTGTATCGGAATCTACTTCTGGCCTTCAAGGGAAAGACCAAAGCGTAGACTGTTTGAGACATTTTTCCCATGAAGGAAAGTGCGCATGGTGACTGTTGTATTCAATCCCGATATAATTTCTGTGTTTCATCAACACTCAGATAGTCCACAGAATACAGATTGTCTCCAGATGTGCATCGGAAACAACTACTGGTCTTCCTAGGTACAATCAAAGCGTAGACTGTTTCAGACATTACTCCCATAGAGGAAAGTGCACATGGTGACTGTTATATTCAATCCCGATGTAATTTCTGTGTTTTGATACACACTTTGAAGGTCCACAGATTACAGAATGCCTCCAGACGTGCATCGGAAACTACTACTGGTCTTCCACGGAACGATAAAGGCGTAGACTGTTTGAGAATTACCCCATAAAGGAAAGTGCGCATGGTGACTGTTGTATTCAATCCCGATGCAATTTCTGTGTTTCATCAACACTCTGATAGTCCACAGCTTACAGAATGCCTCCAGACTTGCTTCGGAAACTACTACTGGTCTTCCAGTGAACGATCAAAGAGTAGACTGTTTGAGACATTACTCCCATGGAGGAAAGTGCGCATGGTGACTGTTGTATTCAGTCCCGATGCAATTTCTGTGTTTCATCAACACTCTGATAGTCCACAGATTACTGAATGCCTCCAGATGTGCATCGGAAACTACTACTGGTCTTCCAGGGAACA
Source organism: Schistocerca gregaria (assembly GCF_023897955.1). NCBI lineage: Eukaryota > Metazoa > Arthropoda > Insecta > Orthoptera > Acrididae > Schistocerca > Schistocerca gregaria. The sequence goes on along the minus strand of NC_064931.1, from coordinate 3,937,816 downwards.
ATCAAACCGTAGACTGTTTGAGACATTACTCCCATGGAGGAAAGTGCGCATGGTGACTGTTGTATTCAATCCCGATGCAATATCTGTGTTTCATCAACACTCTGATAGGCCACAGATTACAGAATACCACCAGATGTGCATCGGAAACTACTACTGGCCTTCAAGGGAACGATCAAAGCGTAGAATGTTTGAGACATTTTTCCCATGAAGGAAAGTGCGCATGGTGACTGTTGTATTCAATCCCGATTTAATTTTTTTGTTTGATCAACACTCAGATTGTCCACAGATTACAGAATGCCTCCAGATGTGCATTGGAAACTTCTACTGGTCTTCCAGGGAATTATCAAAGCGTAGACTGTTATAGACATTACTCCCATGGAGGAAAGTGCGCATGGTGACTGTTGTATTCAATCCCGATGCAATTTCTGTGTTTCATCAACTCTCTGATAGTCCACAGATTACAAAATGCCTCCAGATGTGCATCGGTACTACTACTGGTCTTCCAGGAAACGATCAAAGCGTATACTGTTTGAGACATTAATCCCATGGAGGAAAGTCCGCATGGTGACTGTTGTATTCAATCCCGAGGCAATTTCTGTGTTTCAATCCACACTTTGAAGATCCACAGGTACACAATGCCTCCAGATGTGCATCGGAAACTCCTACTGGTCTTCCACGGAACGATCAAAGCGTAGACTGTTTGAGAATTACCCCCATGGAGGAAAGTGCGCATGGTGACTGTTGTATTCAATCCCGTTGCAATTTCTGTGTTTCATTAACACTCTGATAGTCCACATATTACAGATTGTCTCCAGATGTGCATCGGAAACTACCACTGGTCTTCCTAGGTACGATCAAAGCGTAGACTGTTTCAGACATTACTCCCATAGAGGAAAGTGCGCATGGTGACTATTGTATTCAATCCCGATGCAATTTCTGTGTTTCATCAACAGTCTGATAATCCACAGATTACAGAATGCCTCCAGATGTGCATCGGAAACTACTACTGGTCAACCAGGGAACGATCAAAGCGTAGCCAGTATGAGAATTACTCACATGGAAGAAAGTGCACATGGTGACTGTTTTACTCAATCCCGATGCATTATCTGTGTTTCATCAACACTCTGTTAGTCCACAGATTACAGAATGCATCCAGATGTGCATCGGAAACTACTACTGGCCTTCAAGGGAACGATCAAAGCGTAGAATGTTTGAGACATTTTTCCCAGAAGGAAAGTGCGCATGGTGACTGTTGTATTCAATCCCGATTTAATATTTTTGTTTGATCAACACTCAGATAGTCCACAGATTATAGAATGCCTCCAGATGTGCATCGGAAATTACTACTGGTCTTCCTGGGAACAACCAAAGCGTAGTCTGTCTGAGACAATACTCCCATGGAGGAAAGTGCGCATGGTGGCTGTTGTATTGAATCCCGATGCCATTTCTGTGTTTCATCAACACTCAGATAGTCCACAGATTACAGAATGCCACCAGACGTGTATCGGAAACTACTATTGGTCTTCCAGGGAACGATCAAAGCGTAAACTGTTTGAGACATTACTCCCATGGAGGAAGGTGCGCATGGTGACTGTTATATTCAATCCCGATGCAATATCTGTGTTTCATCAAAACTCTGATAATCCACAGATTACAGAATGCCTCCAGATGTGCATCGGAAACTACTACTGGCCTTAAAGGTAACGATCAAAGCGTAGAATGTTTGAGACATTTTTCCCATGAAGGAAAGTGCGCATGGTGACTGTTTTACTCAATCCCGATGCATTTTCTGTGTTTCATCACCACTCTGTTAGTCCACAGATTACAGAATGCATCCAGATGTGCATCGGAAACTACTACTGGCCTTCAAGGGAACGATCAAAGCGTAGAATGTTTGAGACATTTTTCCCAGAAGGAAAGTGCGCATGGTGACTGTTGTATTCAATCCCGATTTATTATTTTTGTTTGATCAACACTCAGATAGTCCACAGATTACAGAATGCCTCCAGATGTGCATTGGAAACTTCTACTGGTCTTCCAGGGAATTATCAAAGCGTAGACTGTTATAGACATTACTCCCATGGAGGAAAGTGCGCATGGTGACTGTTGTATTCAATCCCGATGCAATTTCTGTGTTTCATCAACTCTCTGATAGTCCACTGATTACAAAATGCCTCCAGATGTGCATCGGTACTACTACTGGTCTTCCAGGAAACGATCAAAGCGTAGACTGTTTGAGACATTCCTCCCATGGAGGAAAGTGCGCATGGTGACTGTTGTATTCAATCACGATGCAATTTCTGTGTTTCATCAACACTCTGATAGGCCACAGATTACAGAATACCTCCAGATGTGTATCGGAATCTACTTCTGGCCTTCAAGGGAAAGAGCAAAACGTAGACTGTTCGAGACATTTTTCCCATGAAGGAAAGTGCGCATGGTGACTGTTGTATTCAATCCCGATATAATTTCTGTGTTTCATCAACACTCAGATAGTCCACAGAATACAGATTGTTTCCAGATGTGCATCGGAAACAACTACTGGTCTTCCTAGGTACGATCAAAGCGTAGACTGTTTCAGACATTACTCCGATAGAGGAAAGTGCACATGGTGACTGTTATATTCAATCCCGATGTAATTTCTGTGTTTTGATACACACTTTGAAGGTCCACAGATTACAGAATGCACCAGACGTGCATCGGAAACTACTACTGGTCTTCCATGGAACGATAAAAGCGTAGACTGTTTGAGAATTACCCCCATGGAGGAAAGTGCGCATGCTGACTGTTGTATTCAATCCCGATGCAATTTCTGTGTTTCATCAACACTCTGATAGGCCACAGATTACAGAATACCTCCAGATGTGTATCGGAATCTACTTCTGGCCTTCAAGGGAAAGACCAAAGCGTAGACTGTTTGAGACATTTTTCCCATGAAGGAAAGTGCGCATGGTGACTGTTGTATTCAATCCCGATATAATTTCTGTGTTTCATCAACACTCAGATAGTCCACAGAATACAGATTGTCTCCAGATGTGCATCGGAAACAACTACTGGTCTTCCTAGGTCCAATCAAAGCGTAGACTGTTTCAGACATTACTCCCATAGAGGAAAGTGCACATGGTGACTGTTATATTCAATCCCGATGTAATTTCTGTGTTTTGATACACACTTTGAAGGTCCACAGATTACAGAATGCCTCCAGACGTGCATCGGAAACTACTACTGGTCTTCCACGGAACGATAAAAGCGTAGACTGTTTGAGAATTACCCCATAAAGGAAAGTGCGCATGGTGACTGTTGTATTCAATCCCGATGCAATTTCTGTGTTTCATCAACACTCTGATAGTCCACAGATTACAGAATGCCTCCAGACTTGCTTCGGAAACTACTACTGGTCTTCCAGGAAACGATCAAAGCGTATACTGTTTGAGACATTAATCCCATGGAGGAAAGTCCGCATGGTGACTGTTGTATTCAATCCCGAGGCAATTTCTGAGTTTCAATCCACACTTTGAAGATCCACAGATACACAATGCCTCCAGATGTGCATCGGAAACTCCTACTGGTCTTCCACGGAACGATCAAAGCGTAGACTGTTTGAGAATTACCCCCATGGAGGAAAGTGCGCATGGTGACTGTTGTATTCAATCCCGTTGCAGTTTCTGTGTTTCATTAACACTCTGATAGTCCACATATTACAGATTGTCTCCAGATGTGCATCGGAAACTACCACTGGTCTTCCTAGGTACGATCAAAGCGTAGACTGTTTCAGACATTACTCCCATAGAGGAAAGTGCGCATGGTGACTATTGTATTCAATCCCGATGCAATTTCTGTGTTTCATCAACAGTCTGATAATCCACAGATACACAATGCCTCCAGATGTGCATCGGAAACTCCTACTGGTCTTCCACGGAACGATCAAAGCGTAGACTGTTTGAGAATTACCCCCATGGAGGAAAGTGCGCATGGTGACTGTTGTATTCAATCCCGATGCATTATCTGTGTTTCATTAACACTCTGATAGTCCACATATTACAGATTGTCTCCAGATGTGCATCGGAAACTACCACTGGTCTTCCTAGGTACGATCAAAGCGTAGACTGTTTCAGACATTACTCCCATAGAGGAAAGTGCGCATGGTGACTATTGTATTCAATCCCGATGCAATTTCTGTGTTTCATCAACACTCTGATAGGCCACAGATTACAGAATACCTCCAGATGTGTATCGGAATCTTCTTCTGGCCTTCAAGGGAAAGACCAAAGCGTAGACTGTTTGAGACATTTTTCCCATGAAGGAAAGTGCGCATGGTGACTGTTGTATTCAATCCCGATATAATTTCTGTGTTTCATCAACACTCAGATAGTCCACAGAATACAGATTGTCTCCAGATGTGCATCGGAAACAACTACTGGTCTTCCTAGGTACGATCAAAGCGTAGACTGTTTCAGACATTACTCCCATAGAGGAAAGTGCACATGGTGACTGTTATATTCAATCCCGATGTAATTTCTGTGTTTTGATACACACTTTGAAGGTCCACTGATTACAGAATGCCTCCAGACGTGCATCGGAAACTACTACTGGTCTTCCGCGGAACGATAAAAGCGTAGACTGTTTGAGAATTACCCCATAAAGGAAAGTGCGCATGGTGATTGTTGTATTCAATTCCGATGCAATTTATGTGTTTGATCAACACTCTGATAGTCCACAGATTACAGATTGCCTCCAGATGTGCATCGGAAACTACTACTGGTCTTCCAGTAAACGATCAAAGCGTAGACAGTTTGAGACATTACTCCCATAAAGGAAAGTACGCATGGTGACTGTTGTATTCGGTCCCGAAGCTATTTCTGTGTTTCATCAACACTCTGGTAGTCCACAGATTGCAGAATGCCTCCAGATGTGCATCCGAAACTACCACTGGTCTTCCAGGGAACGATCAAAGCATAGACTGTTTGAGGCATTACTGCCATGGATAAAAGTTTTCATGGTGACAGTTGTATTCAATCCTGATGCAATTTCTGTGTTTCATCAGCACTCTGATAGTCCACAGATTACAGAATGCGTCCAGATGTGCATTGGAAACTACTACTGGCCTTCCAAAGAATGATCGAAGCGTAGACTGTTAGAGACATTACTTCCATGGAGGAAAGTGCGCATGGTGACGGCTTTATTCAATCCCGATGCAATTTCTGTGTTTCATCAACACTCTGATAGCCCACAGATTACAGAATGCCTCCAGATGTGCATCGGAATTTACTACTGGTCTTCCAGGGAACGATCAGAGCATAGACTGTTAGAGACATTACTTCCATGGAGGAAAGTGGGCATGGTGACGGCTGTATTCAATCCCGATGCAATTTCTGTGTTGCATCAACACTCTGATAGCCCACAGATTACAGAATGCCTCCAGATGTGCATCGGAAACTACTACTGGTCTTCCAGGGAACGATCAAAGCATAGACTGTTTGAGACATTACTCCCATGGAGGAAAGTGCGCATGGTGACTGTTGTATTCAATCCCGATGCAATTTCTGTGTTTCATCAACACTCTGATAGGCCACAGATTACAGAATACCTCCAGATGTGTATCGGAATCTACTTCTGGCCTTCAAGGGAAAGACCAAAGCGTAGACTGTTTGAGACATTTTTCCCATGAAGGAAAGTGCGCATGGTGACTGTTGTATTCAATCCCGATATAATTTCTGTGTTTCATCAACACTCAGATAGTCCACAGAATACAGATTGTCTCCAGATGTGCATCGGAAACAACTACTGGTCTTCCTAGGTACGATCAAACCGTAGACTGTTTCAGACATTACTCCCATAGAGGAAAGTGCACATGGTGACTGTTATATTCAATCCCGATGTAATTTCTGTGTTTTGATACACACTTTGATGGTCCACAGATTACAGAATGCCTCCAGACGTGCATCGGAAACTACTACTGGTCTTCCACGGAACGATAAAAGCGTAGACTGTTTGAGAATTACCCCATAAAGGAAAGTGCGCATGGTGACTGTTGTATTCAATCCCGATGCAATTTCTGTGTTTCATCAACACTCTGATAGTCCACAGATTACAGAATGCCTCCAGACTTGCTTCGGAAACTACTACTGGTCTTCCAGTGAACGATCAAAGAGTAGACTGTTTGAGACATTACTCCCATGGAGGAAAGTGCGCATGGTGACTGTTGTATTCAGTCCCGATGCAATTTCTGTGTTTCATTAACACTCTGATAGTCCACATATTATAGGTTGTCTCCAGATGTGCATCGGAAACTATTACTGGTCTTCCTAGGTACGATCAAAGCGTAGACTGTTTCAGACATTACTCCCATAGAGGAAAGTGCGCATGGTGACTATTGTATTCAATCCCGATGCAATTTCTGTGTTTCATCAACACTCTGAAAGTCCACAGATTACTGAATGCCTCCAGATGTGCATCGGAAACTACTACTGGTCTTCCAGGGAACAATCAAACCGTAGACTGTTTGAGACATTACTCCCATGGAGGAAAGTGCGCATGGTGACTGTTGTATTCAATCCCGATGCAATATCTGTGTTTCATCAACACTCTGATAGGCCACAGATTACAGAATGCCACCAGACGTGTATCGGAAACTACTACTGGTCTTCCAGGGAACGATCAAAGCGTAAACTGTTTGAGACATTACTCCCATGGAGGAAGGTGCGCATGGTGACTGTTGTATTCAATCCCGATGCAATATCTGTGTTTCATCAAAACTCTGATAGTCCACAGATTACAGAATGCCTCCAGATGTGCATCGGAAACTACTACTAGCCTTAAAGGTAACGATCAAAAACGTAGAATGTTTGAGACATTTTTCCCATGAAGGAAAGTGCGCATGGTGACTGTTTTACTCAATCCCGATGCATTTTCTGTGTTTCATCACCACTCTGTTAGTCCACAGATTACAGAATGCCTCCAGATGTGCATCGGAAACTACTACTGGTCTTCCTTGGAACGACGAAAGCGTAGACTGTTTGAGACAATACTCCCATGGAGGAAAGTGCGCATGGTGACAGTTGTATTTAATCCCGATGCATCTTCTGTGTTTCATCAACACTCTGATAGTCCACAGATTACAGAATGCCTCCAGATGTGCATCGGAAACTACTTCTGGTCTTCCAGGGTACGATCAAAGAATAGACTGTTTAAGACATTACTCCCATGGAGGAAAGTGCGCATGGTGCCTGTTGTATTTAATCCCGATGCAAAATTTTTGTGTTTCATCAACAGTCTGAGAGTCCACAGACTACAGAATGCTTCCAGATGTGCATCGTAAACTACTACTGGTCTTAAAGGGAACGATCAAAACGTAGACTGTTTGAGACATTACTCCCATGGAGGAAAGTGCGCAAGGTGACTGTTGTATTCAATTCCGATGCTATTTCTGTGTTACATCAACACTCTGGTAGTCCACAGATTGCAGAATGCCTCCAGATGTGCATCCGAAACTACCACTGGTCTTCCAGGGAACGATCAAAGCATAGACTGTTTGAGGCATTACTGCCATGGATAAAAGTTTTCATGGTGACAGTTGTATTCAATCCTGATGCAATTTCTGTGTTTCATCAGCACTCTGATAGTCCACAGATTACAGAATGCCTCCAGATGTGCATTGGAAACTACTACTGGCCTTCCAAAGAATGATCGAAGCGTAGACTGTTAGAGACATTACTTCCATGGAGGAAAGTGCGAATGGTGACGGCTTTATTCAATCCCGATGCAATATCTGTGTTTCATCAACACTCTGATAGCCCACAGATTACAGAATGCCTCCAGATGTGCATCGGAAACTACAACTGGTCTTCCAGGGAACGATCAAAGCATAGACTGTTAGAGACATTACTTCCATGGAGGAAAGTGCGCATGGTGACGGCTGTATTCAATCCCGATGCAATTTCTGTGTTTCATCAACACTCTGATAGCCCACAGATTACAGAATGCCTCCAGATGTGCATCGGAAACTACTACTGGTCTTCCAGGGAACGATCAAAGCATAGACTGTTAGAGACATTACTTCCATGGAGGAAAGTGCGCATGGTGACTGTTGTATTCAATCCCGATGCAATTTCTGTATTTCATCAGCACTATGATAGTCCACAGATTACAGAATGCCTCCAGATGTGCATCTGAAACTACTACTGGTCTTCCAGGGAACGATCAAAGCGTAGACTGTTAGAGACATTTCTCCCATGGTGGAAAGTGCGCGTGGGGACCGTTGTATTCAATCCCGATGCAATTTCTGTGTTTCATCAACACTCTGACAGTCCACTTATTACAGATTGCCTCCAGATGTGCTTCGGAAATTACTACTGGTCTTCCAGAGAACGATCAAATCGTAGACTGTTTGAGACATAACTTTTATAGAGGAAAGTGCTTTTGGTGACTGTTGTATTCAATCCCGATATAATTACTGTGATTCATCAACACTCTGATAGTCGACAGATTACAGAATGCAACGAGATTTGCATCGGAAACTACTACTGGTCTTCCAGGGAACGATCAAAGCGTAGACTGTTTGAGACATTACTCCCACGGAGGAAGGTGCGCATGGTGACAGTTGTATTCAATCCCGATGCAATTTCTGTGTTTCATCAACACTCTGATACTCCACAGATTGCAGAATGCCACCAGATGGGCATCGGAACTACTACTGGTCTTCCAGGGAATTATCAAAGCGTAGACTGTTTGAGACATTACTCCCATGGAGGAAAGTGCACTTGGTGACTGTAGTCAATCCCGATGCAATTTCTGTGTTTCATCAACAGTCTGATAGACCACAGATTACAGAATGCCTCCAGAAGTGAATCGGAAACTACTGCTGGTCTTCCAGGGAACCATCAAAGCGTAGACTGTTTGAGACATTACTCCCATGGAGGAAAGTGCACATGGTGACCGTTGTATTCAATCCCGATGCAATTTCTGTGTTTCATCAACACTCTGATAGTCCACAGATTGCAGAATGCCACCAGATGGGCATCGGAAACTACTACTGGTCTTCCAGGGAATGATCAAAGCGTAGACTGTTAGAGACATTACTCCCATGGAGGAAAGTGCGCATGATGACTGTTGTATGTAATCCCGATGCAATTTATATGATTCATCAACACTCTGATAGTACACAGATTACAGAATGCCTACAGATGTGCATCGGTAACTACTACTGGTCTTCCAGGGAACGATCAAAGCGTAGACTGTTACAGACATTACTGCCATGGAGGAAAATGCGCATGATGACTGTTGAATTTAATCCCGATGCAATTTCTGTGTTTCATCAATACTCTGATAGTCCACAGATTACAGAATGCCTCCAGATGTGCATCGGAAACTACTACTGGTCTTCCAAGGAACGATCAAAGCGTAGCCTGTTTGAGAATTACTCCCATGGAGGAGAGTGCGGATGGTGACTGTTGTATTCAATCCCGATGGAATTTCTCAGTTTCATCTACAGTCGGATAGTCCACAGATTACAGAATGCCGCCAGATGTGCATCGTAAACTACTACTGCTCTTCCAGGGAACGATCAACACGTAGACTGTATGAGACATTACTCCCATGGAGGAAAGTGCGCATGGTGCCTGTTGTATTCAATCCCGATGAAATTTCTGTGTTTCATCGACACTCTGATAGTCCACAGATTACAGATTGTCTCCAGATGTGCATCGGAAACTACTACTCGTCTTCCAGGGAACGATCAAAACATAGACTGTTTGAGTCATTACTCCCATAAAGGAAAGTGCGAATGGTGACTGATGTATTCAGTCCCGATGCAATTTCTGTGTTTCATCAGCACTCTGATAGTCCACAGATTACAGAATGCCTGCAAATGTGCATAGGAAACTACTACTGGTCTTCCAGGGAACGATCAAATCGTAGACTGTTAGGGACATTACTTCCATGGAGGAAAGTGCGCATGGTGCCTGTTGTATTCAATTCCGATGCAATTTTTGTGTTTCATCAACACTCTGATAGTCCACAGATTACAGAATGCCTCCAGTTGTGCATCGGAAACTACTACTGGTCTTCCAGGGAACGATCAAAGAGTAGACTGTTTGAGACACTGTTCGCATGGAGGAAAGTGTGCATGGTGACTGTTGTATTGAATCCCGATGCCATTTCTGTGTTCCATCAACACGCTGATAGTCCACAGATTACAGATTGCCTCCATATGAGCATCGGAAACTACTACTGGTCTTCAAGGGAACGATCAAAGCGTAGACTGTTTGAGACATTACTTCCATTGAGAAAAGGGCGCATGGTGACTGTTGTATTCAATCCTGACGCAATTTCTGTGTTTCATCAACACTCAGATAGGTCACAGATTACTGAATGCCTCCAGATGTGCATCGGTAACTACTACTGGTCTTCCAGGGAACGATCAAAGCGTAGACTGTTTGAGACATTACTCCCATGGTGGAAAGTGCGCATGGTGACTTTTGTATTCAATCCCGAGGCAATTTCTGTGTTTCACTACACACTTGGAAGGTACACAGATTACAGAATGCCTCCAGATGTGCATCGGAAACTGCTACTGGCCTTCCAGGGAACGATCAAAGCATAGACTGTTTGAGAATTACCCCCATGAGGGAAAGTGCGCATGGTGGCTGTTGTATTCAATGCCGATGCAATTTCTGTGTTTCATCAACACTCTGATAGTCCACAGATTACAGAATGGCACGAGACGTGCATCGGAACTATTACTGGTCTCCCAGGGAACAATCAAAGCGTAGACTGTTTGAGACATTACTCCCGTGGAGGAAAGAGCGCATGGTGACTGGGTATTCAATCCAGATGCAATTATTGTGTTTCATCAACACTTTGAACGTCCACAGATTACAGAATGCCTCCATATGTGCATCGGAAACTACTACTGGTCTTCCAGGGAACGATCAAAGCGTAGACTGTTTGAGACACTGCTCCCTTGGAGGAAAGTGCGCATGGTGACTGTTATATTCAATTCCGATGCAATTTCTGTGGTTCATCAACACTCAGATAGTCCACAGATTACAGAATGCTTCCAGATGTGCATCGGAAACTACTACTGGTCTTCCAGGGAATAATCAAATCGTAGACTGTTAGAGACATTACTACAATGGAGGAAAGTGCGAATGCTGACTGTTATATTCAATCCCGATGCAATTTCTGTGTTTCATCAACAGTCTGATAGACCACAGATTACAGAATGCCTCCAGATGTGCATCGGAAACTACTGCTGGTCTTCCAGGGAACGATCAAAGCGTAGACTGTTTGAGACATTACTCCCATGGAGGAAAGTGCGCATGGTGACTGTTGTATTCAATCCCGATGCAATTTCTGTGTTTCATCAACACTCTGGCAGACCACTGATTACAGAATGCCTCCAGAAGTGAATCGGAAACTACTGCTGGTCTTCCAGGGAACGATCAAAGCGTAGACTGTTTGAGACATTACTCCCATGGAGGAAAGTGCGCAAGGTGACCGTTGTATTCAATCCCGATGCAATTTCTGTGTTTCATCAACACACTGATAGTCCACAGATTGCAGAATGCCACCAGATGGGCATCGGAAACTACTACTGGTCTTCCAGGGAATGATCAAAGCGTAGACTGTTAGAGACATTACTCCCATGGAGGAAAGTGCGCATGATGACTGTTGTATTTAATCCCGATGCAATTTATATGATTCATCAGCACTCTGATAGTACACAGATTACAGAATGCCTACAGATGTGCATCGGTAACTACTACTGGTCTTCCAGGGAACGATCAAAGCGTAGACTGTTACAGACATTACTGCCATGGAGGAAAGTGCGCATGATGACTGTTGAATTTAATCCCGATGCAATTTCTGCGTTTCATCAATACTCTGATAGTCCACAGATTACAGAATGCCTCCAGATGTGCATCGGAAACTACTACTGGTCTTCCAGGGAACGATCAAAGCGTAGACTGTTAGAGACATTTCTCCCATGGTGGAAAGTGCGCGTGGGGACCGTTGTATTCAATCCCGATGCAATTTCTGTGTTTCATCAGAACTCTGATAGTCCACAGATTACAGAATGCCTCCAGATGTGCATCGGAAACTACTACTGGTCTTCCAGGGAACGATCAAAAAATAGACTGTTTGTGACAATACTCACATGGAGGAAAGTGCGAATGGTGACATTTGTATTCAATCCTGATGCAATTTCTGTGTTTCATCAACAGTCTGAGAGTCCACAGATTGCAGAATGGCTCCAGATGTGCATCGGAAACTACTACTGGTCTTCCAGGGAACGATCAAAGCGTAGCCTGTATTAGAATTACTCACATGTAGGAAAGTGCACATGGTGACTGTTTTACACAATCCCGATGCATTTTCTGAGTTTCATCAACACTCTGATAGTCCACAGATTACAGAATGCCTCCAGATGAGTATCTGAAACTACTACTGGTCTTCCTGGGAACGATTAAAGCGTAGACTGTCTGAGACAATACTCCCTAGGAGGAAAGTGCGCATGGTGATTGTTGTATTCAATCCCGATGCAATTTCTGTGTTTCATCAACACTCTGATAGTCCACAGATTACAGAATATCTCCAGATGTGCATCGGAAACTACTACTGGTCTTCCAGGGAACGATTAAAGCATAGACTGTTTGAGACATTACTCCCATAAAGGAATGTGCGCATGGTGACTGTTGTATTCGGTCCCGATGCAATATCTGTGTTTCATTAACACTCTGATAGTCCACAGATTACAGAATGCCTCAAGATGAGCATCGGAAACTACTACTGATATTCCAGGGAGCGATCAAAGCATAGACTGTTTGAGACATTACTGCCATGGAGGAACGTTCTCATGGTGACTCTTGTATTCAATCCCGATGCAATTTCTGTGTTTCATCAGCACTCTGATAGTCCACAGATTACAGAATGCATCCAGATGTGCATAGGAAACTACTACTGGTCTTCCAGGGATCGATCAAATCGTAGACTGTTAGAGACATTACTTCCATGGAGGAAAGTGCGCATGGTGCATCCTGTACTCAAACACGATGCAATATCTTTGTTTCATCAACACTCTGATAGTCCACAGATTACAGAATGCCACCAGATGGGCATCGGAAACTACTACTGGTCTTCCAGGGAACGATCAAAGCGTAGTCTGTTTGAGACATACCTCCCGTGGAGGAAAGTACGAATGGTGACTGTTGTATTAAATCCCGATGCAATTTCTGTGTTTCATCAACACTCTGACAGTCCACTTATTACAGATTGCCTCCAGATGTGCTTCGGAAATTACTACTGGTCTTCCAGAGAACGATCAAAGCGTAGACTGTTTGAGACATAACTTTTATAGAGGAAAGTGCTTCTGGTGACTGTTGTATTCAATCCCGATGCAATTACTGTGATTCATCAACACTCTGATAGTCCACAGATTACAGAATGCAACGAGATTTGCATCGGAAACTACTACTGGTCTTCCAGGGAACGATCAAAGCGTAGACTGTTTGAGACATTACTCCCACGGAGGAAGGTGCGTATGGTGACAGTTGTATTCAATCCCGATGCAATTTCTGTGTTTCATCAACACTCTGATACTCCACAGATTGCAGAATGCCACCAGATGGGCATCGGAACTACTACTGGTCTTCCAGGGAATTATCAAAGCGTAGACTGTTTGAGACATTACTCCCACGGAGGAAAGTGCACTTGGTGACTGTAGTCAATCCCGATGCAATTTCTCTGTTTCATCAACAGTCTGATAGACCACAGATTACAGAATGCCTCCAGAAGTGAATCGGAAACTACTGCTGGTCTTCCAGGGAACCATCAAAGCGTAGACTGTTTGAGACATTACTCCCATGGAGGAAAGTGCGCATGGTGACCGTTGTATTCAATACCGATGCAATTTCTGTGTTTCATCAACACTCTGATAGTCCACAGATTGCAGAATGCCACCAGATGGGCATCGGAAACTACTACTGGTCTTCCAGGGAACGATCAAAGCGTAGACTGTTAGAGACATTACTCCCATGGAGGAAAGTGCGCATGATGACTGTTGTATGTAATCCCGATGCAATTTATATGATTCATCAACACTCTGATAGTACACAGATTACAGAATGCCTACAGATGTGCATCGGTAACTACTACTGGTCTTCCAGGGAACGATCAAAACGTAGACTGTTGCAGACATTACTGCCATGGAGGAAAGTGCGCATGATGACTGTTGAATTTAATCCCGATGCAATTTCTGTGTTTCATCAATACTCTGATAGTCCACAGATTACAGAATACCTCCAGATGTGCATCGGAAACGACTACTGGTCTTCCAAGGAACGATCAAAGCGTAGCCTGTTTGAGAATTACTCCCATGGAGGAGAGTGCGGATGGTGACTGTTGTATTCAATCCCGATGGAATTTCTCAGTTTCATCTACAGTCGGATAGTCCACAGATTACAGAATGCCGCCAGATGTGCATCGTAAACTACTACTGCTCTTCCAGGGAACGATCAACACGTAGACTGTATGAGACATTACTCCCATGGAGGAAAGTGCGCATGGTGACTGTTGTATTCAATCCCGATGAAATTTCTGTGTTTCATCGACACTCGGATAGTCCACAGATTACAGATTGTCTCCAGATGTGCATCGGAAACTACTACTCGTCTTCCAGGGAACGATCAAAACATAGACTGTTTGAGTCATTACTCCCATGGAGGAAAGTGCGCATGATGACTGTTGTATGTAATCCCGATGCAATTTATATGATTCATCAACACTCTGATAGTACACAGATTACAGAATGCCTACAGATGTGCATCGGTAACTACTACTGGTCTTCCAGGGAACGATCAAAACGTAGACTGTTACAGACATTACTGCCATGGAGGAAAGTGCGCATGATGACTGTTGAATTTAATCCCGATGCAATTTATATGATTCATCAACACTCTGATAGTACACAGATTACAGAATGCCTACAGATGTGCATCGGTAACTACTACTGGTCTTCCAGGGAACCATCAAAGCGTAGACTGTTTGAGACATTACTCCCATGGAGGAAAGTGCGCATGGTGACCGTTGTATTCAATACCGATGCAATTTCTGTGTTTCATCAACACTCTGATAGTCCACAGATTGCAGAATGCCACCAGATGGGCATCGGAAACTACTACTGGTCTTCCAGGGAATGATCAAAGCGTAGACCGTTAGAGACATTACTCCCATGGAGGAAAGTGCGCATGATGACTGTTGTATGTAATCCCGATGCAATTTATATGATTCATCAACACTCTGATAGTACACAGATTACAGAATGCCTACAGATGTGCATCGGTAACTACTACTGGTCTTCCAGGGAACGATCAAAACGTAGACTGTTACAGACATTACTGCCATGGAGGAAAGTGCGCATGATGACTGCTGAATTTAATCCCGATGCAATTTCTGTGTTTCATCAATACTCTGATAGTCCACAGATTACAGAATGCCTCCAGATGTGCATCGGAAACTACTACTGGTCTTCCAGGGAACGATCAAAGCGTAGACTGTTAGAGACATTTCTCCCATGGTGGAAAGTGCGCGTGGGGACCGTTGTATTCAATCCCGATGCAATTTCTGTGTTTCATCAGAACTCTGATAGTCCACAGATTACAGAATGCCTCCAGATGTGCATCGGAAACTACTACTGGTCTTCCAGGGAACGATCAAAAAATAGACTGTTTGTGACAATACTCACATGGAGGAAAGTGCGAATGGTGACTTTTGTATTCAATCCTGATGCAATTTCTGTGTTTCATCAACAGTCTGAGAGTCCACAGATTGCAGAATGGCTCCAGATGTGCATCGGAAACTACTACTGGTCTTCCAGGGAACGATCAAAGCGTAGCCTGTATTAGAATTACTCACATGTAGGAAAGTGCACATGGTGACTGTTTTACACAATCCCGATGCATTTTCTGAGTTTCATCAACACTCTGATAGTCCACAGATTACAGAATGCCTCCAGATGAGTATCTGAAACTACTACTGGTCTTCCTGGGAACGATTAAAGCGTAGACTGTCTGAGACAATACTCCCTAGGAGGAAAGTGCGCATGGTGATTGTTGTATTCAATCCCGATGCAATTTCTGTGTTTCATCAACACTCTGATAGTCCACAGATTACAGAATGTCTCCAGATGTGCATCGGAAACTACTACTGGTCTTCCAGGGAACGATTAAAGCATAGACTGTTTGAGACATTACTCCCATAAAGGAATGTGCGCATGGTGACTGTTGTATTCGGTCCCGATGCAATATCTGTGTTTCATTAACACTCTGATAGTCCACAGATTACAGAATGCCACCAGATGGGCATCGGAAACTACTACTGGTCTTCCAGGGAACGATCAAAGCGTAGTCTGTTTGAGACATACCTCCCGTGGAGGAAAGTACGAGTGGTGACTGTTGTATTAAATCCCGATGCAATTTCTGTGTTTCATCAACACTCTGACAGTCCACTTATTACAGATTGCCTCCAGATGTGCTTCGGAAATTACTACTAGTCTTCCAGAGAACGATCAAAGCGTAGACTGTTTGAGACATAACTTTTATAGAGGAAAGTGCTTCTGGTGACTGTTGTATTCAATCCCGATGCAATTACTGTGATTCCTCAACACTCTGATAGTCCACAGATTACAGAATGCAACGAGATTTGCATCGAAAACTACTACTGGTCTTCCAGGGAACGATCAAAGCGTAGACTGTTTGAGACATTACTCCCACGGAGGAAGGTGCGCATGGTGACAGTTGTATTCAATCCCGATGCAATTTCTGTGTCTCATCAACACTCTGATACTCCACAGATTGCAGAATGCCACCAGATGGGCATCGGAACTACTACTGGTCTTCCAGGGAATTATCAAAGCGTAGACTGTTTGAGACATTACCCCCACGGAGGAAAGTGCACTTGGTGACTGTAGTCAATCCCGATGCAATTTCTCTGTTTCATCAACAGTCTGATAGACCACAGATTAAGAATGCCTCCAGAAGTGAATCGGAAACTACTGCTGGTCTTCCAGGGAACCATCAAAGCGTAGACTGTTTGAGACATTACTCCCATGGAGGAAAGTGCGCATGGTGACCGTTGTATTCAATACCGATGCAATTTCTGTGTTTCATCAACACTCTGATAGTCCACAGATTGCAGAATGCCACCAGATGGGCATCGGAAACTACTACTGGTCTTCCAGGGAATGATCAAAGCGTAGACTGTTAGAGACATTACTCCCATGGAGGAAGTGCGCATGATGACTGTTGTATGTAATCCCGATGCAATTTATATGATTCATCAACACTCTGATAGTACACAGATTACAGAATGCCTACAGATGTGCATCGGTAACTACTACTGGTCTTCCAGGGAACGATCAAAACGTAGACTGTTACAGACATTACTGCCATGGAGGAAAGTGCGCATGATGACTGTTGAATTTAATCCCGATGCAATTTCTGTGTTTCATCAATACTCTGATAGTCCACAGATTACAGAATGCCTCCAGATGTGCATCGGAAACGACTACTGGTCTTCCAAGGAACGATCAAAGCGTAGCCTGTTTGAGAATTACTCCCATGGAGGAGAGTGCGGATGGTGACTGTTGTATTCAATCCCGATGGAATTTCTCAGTTTCATCTACAGTCGGATAGTCCACATATTACAGAATGCCGCCAGATGTGCATCGTAAACTACTACTGCTCTTCCAGGGAACGATCAACACGTAGACTGTATGAGACATTACTCCCATGGAGGAAAGTGCGCATGGTGACTGTTGTATTCAATCCCGATGAAATTTCTGTGTTTCATCGACACTCTGATAGTCCACAGATTACAGATTGTCTCCAGATGTGCATCGGAAACTACTACTCGTCTTCCAGGGAACGATCAAAACATAGATTGTTTGAGTCATTACTCCCATAAAGGAAAGTGCGAATGGTGACTGTTGTATTCAGTCCCGATGCAATTTCTGTGTTTCATCAGCACTCTGTAGTCCACAGATTACAGAATGCCTGCAAATGTGCATAGGAAACTACTACTGGTCTTCCAGGGAACGATCAAATCGTAGACTGTTAGGGACATTACTTCCATGGAGGAAAGTGCGCATGGTGCCTGTTGTATTCAATTCCGATGCAATTTTTGTGTTTCATCAACACTCTGATAGTCCACAGATTACAGAATGCCACCAGATGGGCATCGGAAACTACTACTGGTCTTCGAGGGAACGATCAAAGCGTAGACTGTTTGAGACATTACTTCCATGGAGGAAAGTGCGCATGGTGACTGTTGTACTAAATCCCGACGCAATTTCTGTGTTTCATCAACACTCAGATAGTTCACAGATTACAGAATGCCTCCAGATGTGCATCGGAAACTACTACTGGTCTTCCAGGGAAAGATCAAAGCGTAGGCTGTTAGAGACATTACTCCCATTGAGGAGAGTGCGCATGATGACTGTTGTATTTAATCCCGATGCAATTTATGTGATTCATCAACACTCTGATAGTCCACAGATTACAGAATGCCTCCAGTTGTGCATCGGAAACTACTACTGGTCTTCCAGGGAACGATCAAAGAGTAGACTGTTTGAGACACTGTTCGCATGGAGGAAAGAGTGCATGGTGACTGTTGTATTGAATCCCGATGCCATTTCTGTGTTCCATCAACACTCTGATAGTCCACAGATTACAGATTGCCTCCAGATGAGCATCGGAAACTACTACTGGTCTTCAAGGGAACTATCAAAGCGTAGACTGTTTGAGACATTACTTCCATGGAGAAAAGGGCGCATGGTGACTGTTGTATTCAATCCCGACGCAATTTCTGTGTTTCATCAACACTCAGATAGACCACAGATTACAGAATGCCTCCAGAAGTGAATCGGAAACTACTGCTGGTCTTCCAGGGAACGATCAAAGCGTAGACTGTTTGAGACATTACTCCCATGGAGGAAAGTGCGCATGGTGACCGTTGTATTCAATCCCGATGCAATTTCTGTGTTCCATCAACACTCTGATAGTCCACAGATTACAGAATGCCTCCAGATGTGCATCGGAAACTGCTACTGGCCTTCCAGGGAACGATCAAAGCATAGACTGTTTGAGAATTACCCCCATGAGGGAAAGTGCGCATGGTGGCTGTTGTATTCAATGCCGATGCAATTTCTGTGTTTCATCAACACTCTGATAGTCCACAGATTACAGAATGGCACGAGACGTGCATCGGAACTATTACTGGTCTCCCAGGGAACAATCAAAGCGTAGACTGTTTGAGACATTACTCCCGTGGAGGAAAGTGCGCATGGTGACTGGGTATTCAATCCAGATGCAATTATTGTGTTTCATCAACACTTTGAACGTCCACAGATTACAGAATGCCTCCATATGTGCATCGGAAACTACTACTGGTCTTCCAGGGAACGATCAAAGCGTAGACTGTTTGAGACACTGCTCCCTTGGAGGAAAGTGCGCATGGTGACTGTTATATTCAATTCCGATGCAATTTCTGTGGTTCATCAACACTCAGATAGTCCACAGATGACAGAATGCTTCCAGATGTGCATCGGAAACTACTACTGGTCTTCCAGGGAATAATCAAATCGTAGACTGTTAGAGACATTACTACAATGGAGGAAAGTGCGAATGCTGACTGTTATATTCAATCCCGATGCAATTTCTGTGTTTCATCAACAGTCTGATAGACCACAGACTACAGAATGCCTCCAGATGTGCATCGGAAACTACTGCTGGTCTTCCAGGGAACGATCAAAGCGTAGACTGTTTGAGGCATTACTCCCATGGAGGAAAGTGCGCATGGTGACTGTTGTATTCAATCCCGATGCAATTTCTGTGTTTCATCAACACTCTGACAGACCACTGATCACAGAATGCCTCCAGAAGTGAATCGGAAACTACTGCTGGTCTTCCAGGGAACGATCAAAGCGTAGACTGTTTGAGACATTACTCCCATGGAGGAAAGTGCGCATGGTGACTGTTATATTCGATCCCGATGCAATTTCTGTGTTTCATCAGAACTCTGATAGTCCACAGATTACAGAATGCCTCCAGATGTGCATCGGAAACTACTACTGGTCTTCCAGGGAACGATCAAAAAATAGACTGTTTGTGACAATACTCACATGGAGGAAAGTGCGAATGGTGACTTTTGTATTAAATCCTGATGCAATTTCTGTGTTTCATCAACAGTCTGAGAGTCCACAGATTGCAGAATGGCTCCAGATGTGCATCGGAAACTACTACTGGTCTTCCAGGGAACGATCAAAGCGTAGCCTGTATTAGAATTACTCACATGGAGGAAAGTGCACATGGTGACTGTTTTACACAATCCCGATGCATTTTCTGAGTTTCATCAACACTCTGATAGTCCACAGATTACTGAATGCCTCCAGATGAGTATCTGAAACTACTACTGGTCTTCCTGGGAACGATTAAAGCGTAGACTGTCTGAGACAATACTCCCTAGGAGGAAAGTGCGCATGGTGATTGTTGTATTCAATCCCGATGCAATTTCTGTGTTTCATCAACACTCTGATAGTCCACAGATTACAGAATGTCTCCAGATGTGCATCGGAAACTACTACTGGTCTTCCAGGGAACGATTAAAGCATAGACTGTTTGAGACATTACTCCCATAAAGGAATGTGCGCATGGTGACTGTTGCATTCGGTCCCGATGCAATATCTGTGTTTCATTAACACTCTGATAGTCCACAGATTACAGAATGCCTCAAGATGAGCATCGGAAACTACTACTGATATTCCAGGGAGCGATCAAAGCATAGACTGTTTGAGACATTACTGCCATGGAGGAACGTTCTCATGGTGACTCTTGTATTCAATCCCGATGCAATTTCTGTGTTTCATCAGCACTCTGATAGTCCACAGATTACAGAATGCATCCAGATGTGCATAGGAAACTACTACTGGTCTTCCAGGGAACGATCAAATCATAGACTGTTAGAGACATTACTTCCATTGAGGAAAGTGCGCATGGTGCATCCTGTACTCAATCACGATGCAATATCTTTGTTTCATCAACACTCTGATAGTCCACAGATTACAGAATGCCACCAGATGGGCATCGGAAACTACTACTGGTCTTCCAGGGAACGATCAAAGCGTAGTCTGTTTGAGACATACCTCCCGTGGAGGAAAGTACGAATGGTGACTGTTGTATTAAATCCCGATGCAATTTCTGTGTTTCATCAACACTCTGACAGTCCACTTATTACAGATTGCCTCCAGATGTGCTTCGGAAATTACTACTGGTCTTCCAGAGAACGATCAAAGCGTAGACTGTTTGAGACATAACTTTTATAGAGGAAAGTGCTTCTGGTGACTGTTGTATTCAATCCCGATGCAATTACTGTGATTCATCAACACTCTGATAGTCCACAGATTACAGAATGCAACGAGATTTGCATCGGAAACTACTACTGGTCTTCCAGGGAACGATCAAAGCGTAGACTGTTTGAGACATTACTCCCACGGAGGAAGGTGCGCATGGTGACAGTTGTATTCAATCCCGATGCAATTTCTGTGTTTCATCAACACTCTGATACTCCACAGATTGCAGAATGCCACCAGATGGGCATCGGAACTACTACTGGTCTTCCAGGGAATTATCAAAGCGTAGACTGTTTGAGACATTACTCCCATGGAGGAAAGTGCGCATGGTGACCGTTGTATTCAATACCGATGCAATTTCTGTGTTTCATCAACACTCTGATAGTCCACAGATTGCAGAATGCCACCAGATGGGCATCGGAAACTACTACTGGTCTTCCAGGGAATGATCAAAGCGTAGACTGTTAGAGACATTACTCCCATGGAGGAAGTGCGCATGATGACTGTTGTATGTAATCCCGATGCAATTTATATGATTCATCAACACTCTGATAGTACACAGATTACAGAATGCCTACAGATGTGCATCGGTAACTACTACTGGTCTTCCAGGGAACGATCAAAACGTAGACTGTTACAGACATTACTGCCATGGAGGAAAGTGCGCATGATGACTGTTGAATTTAATCCCGATGCATTTTCTGTGTTTCATCAATACTCTGATAGTCCACAGATTACAGAATGCCTCCAGATGTGCATCGGAAACGACTACTGGTCTTCCAAGGAACGATCAAAGCGTAGCCTGTTTGAGAATTACTCCCATGGAGGAGAGTGTGGATGGTGACTGTTGTATTCAATCCCGATGGAATTTCTCAGTTTCATCTACAGTCGGATAGTCCACAGATTACAGAATGCCGCCAGATGTGCATCGTAAACTACTACTGCTCTTCCAGGGAACGATCAACACGTAGACTGTATGAGACATTACTCCCATGGAGGAAAGTGCGCATGGTGACTGTTGTATTCAATCCCGATGAAATTTCTGTGTTTCATCGACACTCTGATAGTCCACAGATTACAGATTGTCTCCAGATGTGCATCGGAAACTACTACTCGTCTTCCAGGGAACGATCAAAACATAGACTGTTTGAGTCATTACTCCCATAAAGGAAAGTGCGAATGGTGACTGTTGTATTCAGTCCCGATGCAATTTCTGTGTTTCATCAGCACTCTGATAGTCCACAGATTACAGAATGCCTGCAAATGTGCATAGGAAACTACTACTGGTCTTCCAGGGAACGATCAAATCGTAGACTGTTAGGGACATTACTTCCATGGAGGAAAGTGCGCATGGTGCCTGTTGTAGTAAATTCCGATGCAATTTCTGTGTTTCATCAACACTCAGATAGTTCACAGATTACAGAATGCCTCCAGATGTGCATCGGAAACTACTACTGGTCTTCCAGGGAAAGATCAAAGCGTAGGCTGTTAGAGACATTACTCCCATGGAGGAGAGTGCGCATGATGACTGTTGTATTTAATCCCGATGCAATTTATGTGATTCATCAACACTCTGATAGTCCACAGATTACAGAATGCCTCCAGTTGTGCATCGGAAACTACTACTGGTCTTCCAGGGAACGATCAAAGAGTAGACTGTTTGAGACACTGTTCGCATGGAGGAAAGAGTGCATGGTGACTGTTGTATTGAATCCCGATGCCATTTCTGTGTTCCATCAACACTCTGATAGTCCACAGATTACAGATTGCCTCCAGATGAGCATCGGAAACTACTACTGGTCTTCAAGGGAACTATCAAAGCGTAGACTGTTTGAGACATTACTTCCATGGAGAAAAGGGCGCATGGTGACTGTTGTATTCAATCCCGACGCAATTTCTGTGTTTCATCAACACTCAGATAGGTCACAGATTACAGAATGCCTCCAGATGTGCATCGGTAACTACTACTGGTCTTCCAGGGAACGATCAAAGCGTAGACCGTTTGAGACATTACTCCCATGGTGGAAAGTGCGCATGGTGACTTTTGTATTCAATCCCGAGGCAATTTCTGTGTTTCAATACACACTTTGAAGGTACACAGATTACAGAATGCCTCCAGATGTGCATCGGAAACTGCTACTGGCCTTCCAGGGAACGATCAAAGCATAGACTGTTTGAGAATTACCCCCATGGAGGAAAGTGCGCATGGTGGCTGTTGTATTCAATGCCGATGCAATTTCTGTGTTTCATCAACACTCTGATAGTCCACAGATTACAGAATGGCACGAGACGTGCATCGGAACTATTACTGGTCTCCCAGGGAACAATCAAAGCGTAGACTGTTTGAAACATTACTCCCGTGGAGGAAAGTGCGCATGGTGACGGGGTATTTAATCCAGATGCAATTATTGTGTTTCATCAACACTTTGAACGTCCACAGATTACAGAATGCCTCCATATGTGCATCGGAAACTACTACTGGTCTTCCAGGGAACGATCAAAGCGTAGACTGTTTGAGACACTGCTCCCTTGGAGGAAAGTGCGCATGGTGACTGTTATATTCAATTCCGATGCAATTTCTGTGGTTCATCAACACTCAGATAGTCCACAGATTACAGAATGCTTCCAGATGTGCATCGGAAACTACTACTGGTCTTCCAGGGAATTATCAAAGCGTAGACTGTTTGAGACATTACTCCTATGGAGGAAAGTGCGCATGGTGACTGTTGTATTCAATCCCGATGCAATTTCTGTGTTTCATCAACACTCTGACAGACCACTGATTACAGAATCCCTCCAGATGTGCATCGGAACTACTACTGGTCTTCCAGGGAATTATCAAAGCGTAGACTGTTTGAGACATTACTCCCATGGAGGAAAGTGCACTTGGTGACTGTAGTCAATCCCGATGCAATTTCTGTGTTTCATCAACAGTCTGATAGACCACAGATTACAGAATGCCTCCAGAAGTGAATCGGAAACTACTGCTGGTCTTCCAGGGAACGATCAAAGCGTAGACTGTTTGAGACATTACTCCCATGGAGGAAAGTGCGCATGGTGACCGTTGTATTCAATCCCGATGCAATTTCTGTGTTTCATCAACACTCTGATAGTCCACAGATTGCAGAATGCCACCACATGGGCATCGGAAACTACTACTGGTCTTCCAGGGAATGATCAAAGCGTAGACTGTTAGAGACATTACTCCCATGGAGGAAAGTGCGCATGATGACTGTTGTATTTAATCCCGATGCAATTTATATGATTCATCAACACTCTGATAGTACACATATTACAGAATGCCTACAGATGTGCATCGGTAACTACTACTGGCCTTCCAGGGAACCATCAAAGCGTAGACTGTTACAGACATTACTGGAATGGAGGAAAGTGCGCATGATGACTGTTGAATTTAATTCCGATGCAATTTCTGTGTTTCATCAATACTCTGATAGTCCACAGATTACAGAATGCCTCCAGATGTGCATCGGAAACTACTACTGGTCTTCCAGGGAACGATCAAAGAGTAGACTGTTTGAGACACTGTTCGCATGGAGGAAAGTGTGCATGGTGACTGTTGTATTGAATCCCGATGCCATTTCTGTGTTCCATCAACACTCTGATAGTCCACAGATTACAGATTGCCTCCATATGAGCATCGGAAACTACTACTGGTCTTCAAGGGAACGATCAAAGCGTAGACTGTTTGAGACATTACTTCCATGGAGAAAAGGGCGCATGGTGACTGTTGTATTCAATCCCGACGCAATTTCTGTGTTTCATCAACACTCAGATAGGTCACAGATTACAGAATGCCTCCAGATGTGCATCGGTAACTACTACTGGTCTTCCAGGGAACGATCAATGCGTAGACTGTTTGCGACATTACTCCCATGGTGGAAAGTGCGCATGGTGACTTTTGTATTCAATCCCGAGGCAATTTCTGTGTT
Source organism: Schistocerca gregaria (assembly GCF_023897955.1). Classification (NCBI taxonomy): domain Eukaryota; kingdom Metazoa; phylum Arthropoda; class Insecta; order Orthoptera; family Acrididae; genus Schistocerca; species Schistocerca gregaria. Next base: position 3,912,463 of record NC_064931.1, on the reverse strand, counting down.
TCAATACACACTTTGAAGGTACACAGATTACAGAATGCCTCCAGATGTGCATCGGAAACTGCTACTGGCCTTCCAGGGAACGATCAAAGCATAGACTGTTTGAGAATTACCCCCATGAGGGAAAGTGCGCATGGTGGCTGTTGTATTCAATGCCGATGCAATTTCTGTGTTTCATCAACACTCTGATAGTCCACAGATTACAGAATGGCACGAGACGTGCATCGGAACTATTACTGGTCTCCCAGGGAACAATCAAAGCGTAGACTGTTTGAGACATTACTCCCGTGGAGGAAAGTGCGCATGGTGACTGGGTATTCAATCCAGATGCAATTATTGTGTTTCATCAACACTTTGAACGTCCACAGATTACAGAATGCCTCCATATGTGCATCGGAAACTACTACTGGTCTTCCAGGGAACGATCAAAGCGTAGACTGTTTGAGACACTGCTCCCTTGGAGGAAAGTGCGCATGGTGACTGTTATATTCAATTCCGATGCAATTTCTGTGGTTCATCAACACTCAGATAGTCCACAGATGACAGAATGCTTCCAGATGTGCATCGGAAACTACTACTGGTCTTCCAGGGAATAATCAAATCGTAGACTGTTAAAGACATTACTACAATGGAGGAAAGTGCGAATGCTGACTGTTATATTCAATCCCGATGCAATTTCTGTGTTTCATCAACAGTCTGATAGACCACAGATTACAGAATGCCTCCAGATGTGCATCGGAAACTACTGCTGGTCTTCCAGGGAACGATCAAAGCGTAGACTGTTTGAGGCATTACTCCCATGGAGGAAAGTGCGCATGGTGACTGTTGTATTCAATCCCGATGCAATTTCTGTGTTTCATCAACACTCTGACAGACCACTGATTACAGAATGCCTCCAGAAGTGAATCGGAAACTACTGCTGGTCTTCCAGGGAACGATCAAAGCGTAGACTGTTTGAGACATTACTCCCATGGAGGAAAGTGCGCATGGTGACTGTTATATTCAATCCCGATGCAATTTCTGTGTTTCATCAGAACTCTGACAGTCCACAGATTACAGAATGCCTCCAGATGTGCATCGGAAACTACTACTGGTCTTCCAGGGAACGATCAAAAAATAGACTGTTTGTGACAATACTCACATGGAGGAAAGTGCGAATGGTGACTTTTGTATTAAATCCTGATGCAATTTCTGTGTTTCATCAACAGTCTGAGAGTCCACAGATTGCAGAATGGCTCCAGATGTGCATCGGAAACTACTACTGGTCTTCCAGGGAACGATCAAAGCGTAGCCTGTATTAGAATTACTCACATGGAGGAAAGTGCACATGGTGACTGTTTTACACAATCTCGATGCATTTTCTGAGTTTCATCAACACTCTGATAGTCCACAGATTACAGAATGCCTCCAGATGAGTATCTGAAACTACTACTGGTCTTCCTGGGAACGATTAAAGCGTAGACTGTCTGAGACAATACTCCCTAGGAGGAAAGTGCGCATGGTGATTGTTGTATTCAATCCCGATGCAATTTCTGTGTTTCATCAACACTCAGATAGTCCACAGATTACAGAATGTCTCCAGATGTGCATCGGAAACTACTACTGGTCTTCCAGGGAACGATTAAAGCATAGACTGTTTGAGACATTACTCCCATAAAGGAATGTGCGCATGGTGACTGTTGCATTCGGTCCCGATGCAATATCTGTGTTTCATTAACACTCTGATAGTCCACAGATTACAGAATGCCTCAAGATGAGCATCGGAAACTACTACTGATATTCCAGGGAGCGATCAAAGCATAGACTGTTTGAGACATTACTGCCATGGAGGAACGTTCTCATGGTGACTCTTGTATTCAATCCCGATGCAATTTCTGTGTTTCATCAGCACTCTGATAGTCCACAGATTACAGAATGCATCCAGATGTGCATACGAAACTACTACTGGTCTTCCAGGGAACGATCAAATCATAGACTGTTAGAGACATTACTTCCATGGAGGAAAGTGCGCATGGTGCATCCTGTACTCAATCACGATGCAATATCTTTGTTTCATCAACACTCTGATAGTCCACAGATTACAGAATGCCACCAGATGGGCATCGGAAACTACTACTGGTCTTCCAGGGAACGATCAAAGCGTAGTCTGTTTGAGACATACCACCCGTGGAGGAAAGTACGAATGGTGACTGTTGTATTAAATCCCGATGCAATTTCTGTGTTTCATCAACACTCTGACAGTCCACTTATTACAGATTGCCTCCAGATGTGCTTCGGAAATTACTACTGGTCTTCCAGAGAACGATCAAAGCGTAGACTGTTTGAGACATAACTTTTATAGAGGAAAGTGCTTCTGGTGACTGTTGTATTCAATCCCGATGCAATTACTGTGATTCATCAACACTCTGATAGTCCACAGATTACAGAATGCAACGAGATTTGCATCGGAAACTACTACTGGTCTTCCAGGGAACGATCAAAGCGTAGACTGTTTGAGACATTACTCCCACGGAGGAAGGTGCGCATGGTGACAGTTGTATTCAATCCCGATGCAATTTCTGTGTTTCATCAGCACTCTGATACTCCACAGATTGCAGAATGCCACCAGATGGGCATCGGAACTACTACTGGTCTTCCAGGGAATTATCAAAGCGTAGACTGTTTGAGACATTACTCCCACGGAGGAAAGTGCACTTGGTGACTGTAGTCAATCCCGATGCAATTTCTCTGTTTCATCAACAGTCTGATAGACCACAGATTACAGAATGCCTCCAGAAGTGAATCGGAAACTACTGCTGGTCTTCCAGGAACCATCAAAGCGTAGACTGTTTGAGACATTACTCCCATGGAGGAAAGTGCGCATGGTGACCGTTGTATTCAATACCGATGCAATTTCTGTGTTTCATCAACACTCTGATAGTCCACAGATTGCAGAATGCCACCAGATGGGCATCGGAAACTACTACTGGTCTTCCAGGGAATGATCAAAGCGTAGACTGTTAGAGACATTACTCCCATGGAGGAAAGTGCGCATGATGACTGTTGTATGTAATCCCGATGCAATTTATATGATTCATCAACACTCTGATAGTACACAGATTACAGAATGCCTACAGATGTGCATCGGTAACTACTACTGGTCTTCCAGGGAACGATCAAAACGTAGACTGTTACAGACATTACTGCCATGGAGGAAAGTGCGCATGATGACTGTTGAATTTAATCCCGATGCAATTTCTGTGTTTCATCAATACTCTGATAGTCCACAGATTACAGAATGCCTCCAGATGTGCATCGGAAACGACTACTGGTCTTCCAAGGAACGATCAAAGCGTAGCCTGTTTGAGAATTACTCCCATGGAGGAGAGTGCGGATGGTGACTGTTGTATTCAATCCCGATGGAATTTCTCAGTTTCATCGACACTCTGATAGTCCACAGATTACAGATTGTCTCCAGATGTGCATCGGAAACTACTACTCGTCTTCCAGGGAACGATCAAAACATAGACTGTTTGAGTCATTACTCCCATAAAGGAAAGTGCGAATGGTTAATGTTGTATTCAGTCCCGATGCAATTTCTGTGTTTCATCAGCACTCTGATAGTCCACAGATTACAGAATGCCTGCAAATGTGCATAGGAAACTACTACTGGTCTTCCAGGGAACGATCAAATCGTAGACTGTTAGGGACATTACTTCCATGGAGGAAAGTGCGCATGGTGCCTGTTGTTTTCAATTCCGATGCAATTTTTGTGTTTCATCAACACTCTGATAGTCCACAGATTACAGAATGCCACCAGATGGGCATCGGAAACTACTACTGGTCTTCGAGGGAACGATCAAAGCGTAGACTGTTTGAGACATTACTTCCATGGAGGAAAGTGCGCATGGTGACTGTTGTATTAAATCCCGACGCAATTTCTGTGTTTCATCAACACTCAGATAGTTCACAGATTACAGAATTCCTCCAGATGTGCATCGGAAACTACTACTGGTCTTCCAGGGAAAAATCAAAGCGTAGGCTGTTAGAGACATTACTCCCATGGAGGAGAGTGCGCATGATGACTGTTGTATTTAATCCCGATGCAATTTATGTGATACATCAACACTCTGATAGTCCACAGATTACAGAATGCCTCCAGTTGTGCATCGGAAACTACTACTGATATTCCAGGGAGCGATCAAAGCATAGACTGTTTGAGACTTTACTGCCATGGAGGAACGTTCTCATGGTGACTCTTGTATTCAATCCCGATGCAATTTCTGTGTTTCATCAGCACTCTGATAGTCCACAGATTACAGAATGCATCCATATGTGCATAGGAAACTACTACTGGTCTTCCAGGGAACGATCAAATCGTAGACAGTTAGAGACATTACTTCCATGGAGGAAAGTGCGCATGGTGCATCCTGTACTCAATCACGATGCAATATCTTTGTTTCATCAACACTCTGATAGTCCACAGATTACAGAATGCCACCAGATGGGCATCGGAAACTACTACTGGTCTTCCAGGGAACGATCAAAGCGTAGTCTGTTTGAGACATACCTCCCGTGGAGGAAAGTACGAATGGTGACTGTTGTATTAAATCCCGATGCAATTTCTGTGTTTCATCAACACTCTGACAGTCCACTTATTACAGATTGCCTCCAGATGTGCTTCGGAAATTACTACTGGTCTTCCAGAGAACGATCAAAGCGTAGACTGTTTGAGACATAACTTTTATAGAGGAAAGTGCTTCTGGTGACTGTTGTATTCAATCCCGATGCAATTACTGTGATTCATCAACACTCTGATAGTCCACAGATTACAGAATGCAACGAGATTTGCATCGGAAACTACTACTGGTCTTCCAGGGAACGATCAAAGCGTAGACTGTTTGAGACATTACTCCCACGGAGGAAGATGCGCATGGTGACAGTTGTATTCAATCCCGATGCAATTTCTGTGTTTCATCAACACTCTGATACTCCACAGATTGCAGAATGCCACCAGATGGGCATCGGAACTACTACTGGTCTTCCAGGGAATTATCAAAGCGTAGACTGTTTGAGACATTACTCCCACGGAGGAAAGTGCACTTGGTGACTGTAGTCAATCCCGATGCAATTTCTCTGTTTCATCAACAGTCTGATAGACCACAGATTACAGAATGCCTCCAGAAGTGAATCGGAAACTACTGCTGGTCTTCCAGGGAACCATCAAATCGTAGACTGTTTGAGACATTACTCCCATGGAGGAAAGTGCGCATGGTGACCGTTGTATTCAATACCGATGCAATTTCTGTGTTTCATCAACACTCTGATAGTCCACAGATTGCAGAATGCCACCAGATGGGATTCGGAAACTACTACTGGTCTTCCAGGGAATGATCAAAGCGTAGACTGTTAGAGACATTACTCCCATGGAGGAAAGTGCGCATGATGACTGTTGTATGTAATCCCGATGCAATTTATATGATTCATCAACACTCTGATAGTACACAGATTACAGAATGCCTACAGATGTGCATCGGTAACTACTACTGGTCTTCCAGGGAACGATCAAAACGTAGACTGTTACAGACATTACTGCCATGGAGGAAAGTGCGCATGATGACTGTTGAATTTAATCCCGATGCAATTTCTGTGTTTCATCAATACTCTGATAGTCCACAGATTACAGAATGCCTCCAGATGTGCATCGGAAACGACTACTGGTCTTCCAAGGAACGATCAAAGCGTAGCCTGTTTGAGAATTACTCCCATGGAGGAGAGTGCGGATGGTGACTGTTGTATTCAATCCCGATGGAATTTCTCAGTTTCATCGACACTCTGATAGTCCACAGATTACAGATTGTCTCCAGATGTGCATCGGAAACTACTACTCGTCTTCCAGGGAACGATCAAAACATAGACTGTTTGAGTCATTACTCCCATAAAGGAAAGTGCGAATGGTGACTGTTGTATTCAGTCCCGATGCAATTTCTGTGTTTCATCAGCACTCTGATAGTCCACAGATTACAGAATGCCTGCAAATGTGCATAGGAAACTACTACTGGTCTTCCAGGGAACGATCAAATCGTAGACTGTTAGGGACATTACTTCCATGGAGGAAAGTGCGCATGGTGCCTGTTGTTTTCAATTCCGATGCAATTTTTGTGTTTCATCAACACTCTGATAGTCCACAGATTACAGAATGCCACCAGATGGGCATCGGAAACTACTACTGGTCTTCGAGGGAACGATCAAAGCGTAGACTGTTTGAGACATTACTTCCATGGAGGAAAGTGCGCATGGTGACTGTTGTATTAAATCCCGACGCAATTTCTGTGTTTCATCAACACTCAGATAGTTCACAGATTACAGAATGCCTCCAGATGTGCATCGGAAACTACTACTGGTCTTCCAGGGAAAAATCAAAGCGTAGGCTGTTAGAGACATTACTCCCATGGAGGAGAGTGCGCATGATGACTGTTGTATTTAATCCCGATGCAATTTATGTGATACATCAACACTCTGATAGTCCACAGATTACAGAATGCCTCCAGTTGTGCATCGGAAACTACTACTGGTCTTCCAGGGAACGATCAAAGAGTAGACATGTTTGAGACACTGTTCGCATGGAGGAAAGAGTGCATGGTGACTGTTGTATTGAATCCCGATGCCATTTCTGTGTTCCATCAACACTCTGATAGTCCACAGATTACAGATTGCCTCCAGATGAGCATCGGAAACTACTACTGGTCTTCAAGGGAACGATCAAAGCGTAGACTGTTTGAGACATTACTTCCATGGAGAAAAGGGCGCATGGTGACTGTTGTATTCAATCCCGACGCAATTTCTGTGTTTCATCAACACTCAGATAGGTCACAGATTACAGAATGCCTCCAGATGTGCATCGGTAACTACTACTGGTCTTCCAGGGAACGATCAAAGCGTAGACTGTTTGAGACATTACTCCCATGGTGGAAAGTGCGCATGGTGACTTTTGTATTCAATCCCGAGGCAATTTCTGTGTTTCAATACACACTTTGAAGGTACACAGATTACAGAATGCCTCCAGATGTGCATCGGAAACTGCTACTGGCCTTCCAGGGAACGATCAAAGCATAGACTGTTTGAGAATTACCCCCATGGAGGAAAGTGCGCATGGTGGCTGTTGTATTCAATGCCGATGCAATTTCTGTGTTTCATCAACACTCTGATAGTCCACAGATTACAGAATGGCACGAGACGTGCATCGGAACTATTACTGGTCTCCCAGGGAACAATCAAAGCGTAGACTGTTTGAGACATTACTCCCGTGGAGGAAAGTGCGCATGGTGACTGGGTATTCAATCCAGATGCAATTATTGTGTTTCATCAACACTTTGAACGTCCACAGATTACAGAATGCCTCCATATGTGCATCGGAAACTACTACTGGTCTTCCAGGGAACGATCAAAGCGTAGACTGTTTGAGACACTGCTCCCTTGGAGGAAAGTGCGCATGGTGACTGTTATATTCAATTCCGATGCAATTTCTGTGGTTCATCAACACTCAGATAGTCCACAGATTACAGAATGCTTCCAGATGTGCATCGGAAACTACTACTGCTCTTCCAGGGAAAAATCAAATCGTAGACTGTTAGAGACATTACTACAATGGAGGAAAGTGCGAATGCTGACTGTTATATTCAATCCCGATGCAATTTCTGTGTTTCATCAACAGTCTGATAGACCACAGATTACAGAATGCCTCCAGATGTGCATCGGAAACTACTGCTGGTCTTCCAGGGAACGATCAAAGCGTAGACTGTTTGAGACATTACTCCCATGGAGCAAAGTGCGCATGGTGACTGTTGTATTCAATCCCGATGCAATTTCTGTGTTTCATCAACACTCTGACAGACCACTGATTACAGAATGCCTCCAGAAGTGAATCGGAAACTACTGCTGGTCTTCCAGGGAACGATCAAAGCGTAGACTGTTTGAGACATTACTCCCATGGAGGAAAGTGCGCATGGTGACCGTTGTATTCAATCCCGATGCAATTTCTGTGTTTCATCAACACACTGATAGTCCACAGATTGCAGAATGCCACCAGATGGGCATCGGAAACTACTACTGGTCTTCCAGGGAATGATCAAAGCGTAGACTGTTAGAGACATTACTCCCATGGAGGAAAGTGCGCATGATGACTGTTGTATTTAATCCCGATGCAATTTATATGATTCATCAACACTCTGATAGTACACAGATTACAGAATGCCTACAGATGTGCATCGGTAACTACTACTGGTCTTCCAGGGAACGATCAAAGCGTAGACTGTTACAGACATTACTGCCATGGAGGAAAGTGCGCATGATGACTGTTGAATTTAATCCCGATGCAATTTCTGTGTTTCATCAATACTCTGATAGTCCACAGATTACAGAATGCCTCCAGATGTGTATCGGAAACTACTACTGGTCTTCCAGAGAACGATCAAAGCGTAGACTGTTTGAGACATAACTTTTATAGAGGAAAGTGCTTTTGGTGACTGTTGTATTCAATCCCGATGCAATTACTGTGATTCATCAACACTCTGATAGTCCACAGATTACAGAATGCAACGAGATTTGCATCGGAAACTACTACTGGTCTTCCAGGGAACGATCAAAGCGTAGACTGTTTGAGACATTACTCACACGGAGGAAGGTGCGCATGGTGACAGTTGTATTCAATCCCGATGCAATTTCTGTGTTTCATCAACACTCTGATACTCCACAGATTGCAGAATGCCACCAGATGGGCATCGGAACTACTACTGGTCTTCCAGGGAATTATCAAAGCGTAGACTGTTTGAGACATTACTCCCACGGAGGAAAGTGCACTTGGTGACTGTAGTCAATCCCGATGCAATTTCTGTGTTTCATCAACAGTCTGATAGACCACAGATTACAGAATGCCTCCAGAAGTGAATCGGAAACTACTGCTGGTCTTCCAGGGAACCATCAAAGCGTAGACTGTTTGAGACATTACTCCCAAGGAGGAAAGTGCGCATGGTGACCGTTGTATTCAATCCCGATGCAATTTCTGTGTTTCATCAACACTCTGATAGTCCACAGATTGCAGAATGCCACCAGATGGGCATCGGAAACTACTACTGGTCTTCCAGGGAATGATCAAAGCGTAGACTGTTAGAGACATTACTCCCATGGAGGAAAGTGCGCATGATGACTGTTGTATGTAATCCCGATGCAATTTATATGATTCATCAACACTCTGATAGTACACAGATTACAGAATGCCTACAGATGTGCATCGGTAACTACTACTGGTCTTCCAGGGAACGATCAAAGCGTAGACTGTTACAGACATTACTGCCATGGAGGAAAGTGCGCATGATGACTGTTGAATTTAATCCCGATGCAATTTCTGTGTTTCATCAATACTCTGATAGTCCACAGATTACAGAATGCCTCCAGATGTGCATCGGAAACTACTACTGGTCTTCCAAGGAACGATCAAAGCGTAGCCTGTTTGAGAATTACTCCCATGGAGGAGAGTGCGGATGGTGACTGTTGTATTCAATCCCGATGGAATTTCTCAGTTTCATCTACAGTCGGACAGTCCACAGATTACAGAATGCCGCCAGATGTGCATCGTAAACTACTACTGCTCTTCCAGGGAACGATCAACACGTAGACTGTATGAGACATTACTCCCATGGAGGAAAGTGCGCATGGTGACTGTTGTATTCAATCCCGATGAAATTTCTGTGTTTCATCGACACTCTGATAGTCCACAGATTACAGATTGTCTCCAGATGTGCATCGGAAACTACTACTCGTCTTCCAGGGAACGATCAAAACATAGACTGTTTGAGTCATTACTCCCATAAAGGAAAGTGTGAATGGTGACTGTTGTATTCAGTCCCGATGCAATTTCTGTGTTTCATCAGCACTCTGATAGGCCACAGATTACAGAATGCCTGCAAATGTGCATAGGAAACTACTACTGGTCTTCCAGGGAACGATCAAATCGTACACTGTTAGAGACATTACTTCCATGGAGGAAAGTGCGCATGGTGCTGTTGTATTCAATTCCGATGCAATTTTTGTGTTTCATCAACACTCTGATAGTCCACAGATTACAGAATGAAACCAGATGTGCATCGGAAACTACTACTGGTCTTCCAGGGAACGATCAAAGCGTAGTCTGTTTGAGACATACCTCCCTTGGAGGAAAGTGCGCATTGTGACTGTTGTATTCAATCCCGATGCAATTTCTGTGTTTCATCAACACTCTGACAGACCACTGATTACAGAATGCCTCCAGATGTGCATCGGAACTACTACTGGTCTTCCAGGGAACGATCAAAGCGTAGACTGTTTGAGACATTACTCCCATGGAGGAAAGTGCGCATGGTGACCGTTGTATTCAATCCCGATGCAATTTCTGTGTTTCATCAACACTCTGATAGTCCACAGATTGCAGAATGCCACCAGATGGGCATCGGAAACTACTACTGGTCTTCGAGGGAACGATCAAAGCGTAGACTGTTTGAGACATTACTTCCATGGAGGAAAGTGCGCATGGTGACTGTTGTATTAAATCCCGACGCAATTTCTGTGTTTCATCAACACTCAGATAGTTCACAGATTACAGAATGCCTCCAGATGTGCATCGGAAACTACTACTGGTCTTCCAGGGAAAGATCAAAGCGTAGGCTGTTAGAGACATTACTCCCATGGAGGAGAGTGCGCATGATGACTGTTGTATTTAATATTGATGCAATTTATGTGATTCATCAACACTCTGATAGTCCACAGATTACAGAATGCCTCCAGTTGTGCATCGGAAACTACTACTGGTCTTCCAGGGAACGATCAAAGAGTAGACTGTTTGAGACACTGTTCGCATGGAGGAAAGTGTGCATGGTGACTGTTGTATTGAATCCCGATGCCATTTCTGTGTTCCATCAACACTCTGATAGTCCACAGATTACAGATTGCCTCCATATGAGCATCGGAAACTACTACTGGTCTTCAAGGGAACGATCAAAGCGTAGACTGTTTGAGACATTACTTCCATGGAGAAAAGGGCGCATGGTGACTGTTGTATTCAATCCCGACGCAATTTCTGTGTTTCATCAACACTCAGATAGGTCACAGATTACAGAATGCCTCCAGATGTGCATCGGTAACTACTACTGGTCTTCCAGGGAACGATCAAAGCGTAGACTGTTTGAGACATTACTCCCATGGTGGAAAGTGCGCATGGTGACTTTTGTATTCAATCCCGAGGCAATTTCTGTGTTTCAATACACACTTTGAAGGTACACAGATTACAGAATGCCTCCAGATGTGCATCGGAAACTGCTACTGGCCTTCCAGGGAACGATCAAAGCATAGACTGTTTGAGAATTACCCCCATGGAGGAAAGTGCGCATGGTGGCTGTTGTATTCAATGCCGATGCAATTTCTGTGTTTCATCAACACTCTGATAGTCCACAGATTACAGAATGGCACGAGACGTGCATCGGAACTATTACTGGTCTCCCAGGGAACAATCAAAGCGTAGACTGTTTGAGACATTACTCCCGTGGAGGAAAGTGCGCATGGTGACTGGGTATTCAATCCAAAAGCAATTATTGTGTTTCATCAACACTTTGAACGTCCACAGATTACAGAATGCCTCCATATGTGCATCGGAAACTACTACTGGTCTTCCAGGGAACGATCAAAGCGTAGACTGTTTGAGACACTGCTCCCTTGGAGGAAAGTGCGCATGGTGACCGTTATATTCAATTCCGATGCAATTTCTGTGGTTCATCAACACTCAGATAGTCCACAGATTACAGAATGCTTCCAGATGTGCATCGGAAACTACTACTGGTCTTCCAGGGAATAATCAAATCGTAGACTGTTAGAGACATTACTACAATGGAGGAAAGTGCGAATGCTGACTGTTATATTCAATCCCGATGCAATTTCTGTGTTTCATCAACAGTCTGATAGTCCACAGATTACAGAATGCCTCCAGATGTGCATCGGAAACTACTGCTGGTCTCCAGGGAACGATCAAAGCGTAGACTGTTTGAGACATTACTCCCATGGAGCAAAGTGCGCATGGTGACTGTTGTATTCAATCCCGATGCAATTTCTGTGTTTCATCAACACTCTGACAGACCACTGATTACAGAATGCCTCCAGATGTGCATCGGAACTACTACTGGTCTTCCAGGGAATTATCAAAGCGTAGACTGTTTGAGACATTACTCCCACGGAGGAAAGTGCACTTGGTGACTGTAGTCAATCTCGATGCAATTTCTGTGTTTCATCAACAGTCTGATAGACCACAGATTACAGAATGCCTCCAGAAGTGAATCGGAAACTACTGCTGGTCTTCCAGGGAACGATCAAAGCGTAGACTGTTTGAGACATTACTCCCATGGAGGAAAGTGCGCATGGTGACAATTGTATTCAATCCCGATGCAATTTCTGTGTTTCATCAACACTCCGATAGTATACAGATTGCAGAATGCCACCAGATGGGCATCGGAAACTACTACTGGTCTTCCAGGGAATGATCAAAGCGTAGACTGTTAGAGACATTACTCCCATGGAGGAAAGTGCGCATGATGACTGTTGTATTTAATCCCAATGCAATTTATATGATTCATCAACACTCTGATAGTACACAGATTACAGAATGCCTCCAGACGTGCATCGGAAACTACTACTGGTCTTCCACGGAACGATAAAAGCGTAGACTGTTTGAGAATTACCCCATAAAGGAAAGTGCGCATGGTGACTGTTGTATTCTATCCCGATGCAATTTCTGTGTTTCATCAACACTCTGATAGTCCACAGATTACAGAATGCCTCCCGACTTGCTTCGGAAACTACTACTGGTCTTCCAGTGAACGATCAAAGAGTGGACTGTTTGAGACATTACTCCCATGGAGGAAAGTGCACATGGTGACTGTTGTATTCAGTCCCGATGCAATTTCTGTGTTTCATCAACACTCTGATAGTCCACTGATTACTGAATGCCTCCAGATGTGCATCGGAAACTACTACTGGTCTTCCAGGGAACAATCAAACCGTAGACTGTTTGAGACATTACTCCCATGGAGGAAAGTGCGCATGGTGACTGTTGTATTCAATCCCGATGCAATATCTGTGTTTCATCAACACTCTGATAGTCCACAGATTACAGAATGCCTCCCGACTTGCTTCGGAAACTACTACTGGTCTTCCAGTGAACGATCAAAGAGTAGACTGTTTGAGACATTACTCCCATGGAGGAAAGTGCACATGGTGACTGTTGTATTCAATCCCGTTGCAATTTCTGTGTTTCATTAACACTCTGATAGTCCACATATTATAGATTGTCTCCAGATGTGCATCGGAAACTACCACTGGTCTTCCTAGGTACGATCAAAGCGTACACTGTTTCAGACATTATTCAAATAGAGGAAAGTGCGCATGGTGACTATTGTATTCAATCCCGATGCAATTTCTGTGTTTCATCAACAGTCTGATAATCCACAGATTACAGAATGCCTCCAGATGTGTATCGTAAACTACTACTGGTCAACCAGGGAACGATCAAAGCGTAGCCTGTATGAGAATTACTCACATGGAAGAAAGTGCACATGGTGACTGTTTTACTCAATCCCGATGCATTATCTGTGTTTCATCAACACTCTGATAGTCCACAGATTATAGAATGCCTCCAGATGTGCATCGGAAATTACTACTGGTCTTCCTGGGAACAACCAAAGCGTAGTCTGTCTGAGACAATACTCCCATGGAGGAAAGTGCGCATGGTGACTGTTGTATTGAATCCCGATGCCATTTCTGTGTTTCATCAACACTCAGATAGTCCACAGATTACAGAATGCCACCAGACGTGTATCGGAAACTACTACTGGTCTTCCAGGGAACGATCAAAGCGTAAACTGTTTGAGACATTACTCCCATGGAGGAAGGTGCGCATGGTGACTGTTGTATTCAATCCCGATGCAATATCTGTGTTTCATCAAAACTCTGATAGTCCACAGATTAAAGAATGCCTCCAGATGTGCATCGGAAACTACTACTGGCCTTAAAGGTAACGATCAAAGCGTAGAATGTTTGAGACATTTTTCCCATGAAGTAAAGTGCGCATGGTGACTGTTTTACTCAATCCCGATGCATTTTCTGTGTTTCATCACCACTCTGTTAGTCCACAGATTACAGAATGCCTCCAGATGTGCATCGGAAACTACTACTGGTCTTCCTTGGAACGACCAAAGCGTAGACTGTTTGAGACAATACTCCCATGGAGGAAAGTGCGCATGGTGACAGTTGTATTTAATCCCGATGCAATTTCTGTGTTTCATCAACACTCTGATCGTCCACAGATTACAGAATGCCTCCAGATGTGCATCGGAAACTACTTCTGGTCTTCCAGGGTACGATCAAAGAATAGACTGTTTAAGACATTACTCCCATGGAGGAAAGTGCGCATGGTGCCTGTTGTATTTAATCCCGATGCAAATTTTTGTGTTTCATCAACAGTCTGAGAGTCCACAGACTACAGAATGCCTCCAGATGTGCATCGTGAACTACTACTGGTCTTAAAGGGAACGATCAAAACGTAGACTGTTTGAGACATTACTCCCATGGAGGAAAGTGCGCAAGGTGACTGTTGTATTCAATTCCGATGCAATTTATGTGTTTCATCAACACTCTGATAGTCCACAGATTACAGATTGCCTCCAGATGTGCATCGGAAACTACTACTGGTCTTCCAGTAAACGATCAAAGCGTAGACAGTTTGAGACATTACTCCCATAAAGGAAAGTGCGCATGGTGACTGTTGTATTCGGTCCCGATGCTATTTCTGTGTTTCATCAACACTCTGGTAGTCCACAGATTGCAGAATGCCTCCAGATGTGCATCCGAAACTACCACTGGTCTTCCAGGGAACGATCAAAGCATAGACTGTTTGAGGCATTACTGCCATGGATAAAAGTTTTCATGGTGACAGTTGTATTCAATCCTGATGCAATTTCTGTGTTTCATCAGCACTCCGATAGTCCACAGATTACAGAATGCCTCCAGATGTGCATTGGAAACTACTACTGGCCTTCCAAAGAATGATCGAAGCGTAGACTGTTAGAGACATTACTTCCATGGAGGAAAGTGCGAATGGTGACGGCTTTATTCAATCCCGATGCAATTTCTGTGTTTCATCAACACTCTGATAGCCCACAGATTACAGAATGCCTCCAGATGTGCATCGGAAACTACAACTGGTCTTCCAGGGAACGATCAAAGCATAGACTGTTAGAGACATTACTTCCATGGAGGAAAGTGCGCATGGTGACGGCTGTATTCAATCCCGATGCAATTTCTGTGTTTCATCAACACTCTGATAGCCCACAGATTACAGAATGCCTCCAGTTGTGCATCGGAATCTACTACTGGTCTTCCAGGGAACGATCAAAGCATAGACTGTTAGAGACATTACTTCCATGGAGGAAAGTGCGCATGGTGACTGTTGTATTCAATCCCGATGCAATTTCTGTATTTCATCAGCACTATGATAGTCCACAGATTACAGAATGCCTCCAGATGTGCATCTGAAACTACTACTGGTCTTCCAGGGAACGATCAAAGCGTAGACTGTTAGAGACATTTCTCCCATGGTGGAAAGTGCGCGTGGGGACCGTTGTATTCAATCCCGATGCAATTGCTGTGTTTCATCAGAACTCTGATAGTCCACAGATTACAGAATGCCTCCAGATGTGCATCGGAAACTACTACTGGTCTTCCAGGGAACGATCAAAAAATAGACTGTGTGAGACAATACTCCCATGGAGGAAAGTGCGAATGGTGACTTTTGTATTCAATCCTGATGCAATTTCTGTGTTTCATCAACAGTCTGAGAGTCCACAGATTGCAGAATGCCTCCAGATGTGCATCGGAAACTACTACTGGTCTTCCAGGGAACGATCAAAGCGTAGCCTGTATTAGAATTACTCACATGGAGGAAAGTGCACATGGTGACTGTTTTACACAATCCCGATGCATTTTCTGAGTTTCATCAACACTCTGATAGTCCACAGATTACAGAATACCTCCAGATGAGTATCTGAAACTACTACTGGTGTTCCTGGGAACGATTAAAGCGTAGACTGTCTGAGACAATACTCCCTAGGAGGAAAGTGCGCATGGTGATTGTTGTATTCAATCCCGATGCAATTTTTGTGCTTCATCAACACTCTGATAGTCCACAGATTACAGAATGTCTCCAGATGTGCATCGGAAACTACTACTGGTCTTCCAGGGAACGATTAAAGCATAGACTGTTTGAGACATTACTCCCATAAAGGATTGTGCGCATGGTGACTGTTGTATTCGGTCCCGATGCAATATCAACACTCTGATAGTCCACAGATTACAGAATGCCTCAAGATGAGCATCGGAAACTACTACTGATATTCCAGGGAGCGATCAAAGCATAGACTGTTTGAGACATTACTCCCATGGAGGAACGTTCTCATGGTGACTCTTGTATTCAATCCCGATGCAATTTCTGTGTTTCATCAGCACTCTGATAGTCCACAGATTACAGAATGCATGCAAATGTGCATAGGAAACTACTACTGGTCTTCCAGGGAACGATCGAATCGTAGACTGTTAGAGACATTACTTCCATGGAGGAAAGTGCGCATGGTGCCTCCTGTACTCAATCACGATGCAATATCTTTGTTTCATCAACACTCTGATAGTCCACAGATTACAGAATGCCACCAGATGGGCATCGGAAACTACTACTGGTCTTCCAGGGAACGATCAAAGCGTAGTCTGTTTGAGACATACCTCCAGTGGAGGAAAGTACGAATGGTGACTGTTGTATTAAATCCCGATGCAATTTCTGTGTTTCATCAACACTCTGACAGTCCACTTATTACAGATTGCCTCCAGATGTGCTTCGGAAATTACTACTGGTCTTCCAGAGAACGATCAAAGCGTAGACTGTTTGAGACATAACTTTTATAGAGGAAAGTGCTTTTGGTGACTGTTGTATTCAATCCCGATGCAATTTCTGTGTTTCATCAACAGTCTGATAGACCACAGATTACAGAATGCCTCCAGAAGTGAATCGGAAACTGCTGCTGGTCTTCCAGGGAACCATCAAAGCGTAGACTGTTTGAGACATTACTCCCATGGAGGAAAGTGCGCATGGTGACCGTTGTATTCAATCCCGATGCAATTTCTGTGTTTCATCAACACTCTGATAGTCCACAGATTGCAGAATGCCACCAGATGGGCATCGGAAACTACTACTGGTCTTCCAGGGAATGATCAAAGCGTAGACTGTTAGAGACATTACTCCCATGGAGGAAAGTGCGCATGATGACTGTTGTATGTAATCCCGATGCAATTTATATGATTCATCAACACTCTGATAGTACACAGATTACAGAATGCCTACAGATGTGCATCGGTAACTACTACTGGTCTTCCAGGGAACGATCAAAGCGTAGACTGTTACAGACATTACTGCCATGGAGGAAAGTGCGCATGATGACTGTTGAATTTAATCCCGATGCAATTTCTGTGTTTCATCAATACTCTGATAGTCCACAGATTACAGAATGCCTCCAGATGTGCATCGGAAACTACTACTGGTCTTCCAAAGAATGATCGAAGCGTAGACTGTTAGAGACATTACTTCCATGGAGGAAAGTGCGAATGGTGACGGCTTTATTCAATCCCGATGCAATTTCTGTGTTTCATCAACACTCTGATAGCCCACAGATTACAGAATGCCTCCAGATGTGCATCGGAAACTACAACTGGTCTTCCAGGGAACGATCAAAGCATAGACTGTTAGAGACATTACTTCCATGGAGGAAAGTGCGCATGGTGACGGCTGTATTCAATCCCGATGCAATTTCTGTGTTTCATCAACACTCTGATAGCCCACAGATTACAGAATGCCTCCAGTTGTGCATCGGAATCTACTACTGGTCTTATAGGGAACGATCAAAGCATAGACTGTTAGAGACATTACTTCCATGGAGGAAAGTGCGCATGGTGACTGTTGTATTCAATCCCGATGCAATTTCTGTATTTCATCAGCACTATGATAGTCCACAGATTACAGAATGCCTCCAGATGTGCATCTGAAACTACTACTGGTCTTCCAGGGAACGATCAAAGCGTAGACTGTTAGAGACATTTCTCCCATGGTGGAAAGTGCGCGTGGGGACCGTTGTATTCAATCCCGATGCAATTGCTGTGTTTCATCAGAACTCTGATAGTCCACAGATTACAGAATGCCTCCAGATGTGCATCGGAAACTACTACTGGTCTTCCAGGGAACGATCAAAAAATAGACTGTGTGAGACAATACTCCCATGGAGGAAAGTGCGAATGGTGACTTTTGTATTCAATCCTGATGCAATTTCTGTGTTTCATCAACAGTCTGAGAGTCCACAGATTGCAGAATGCCTCCAGATGTGCATCGGAAACTACTACTGGTCTTCCAGGGAACGATCAAAGCGTAGCCTGTATTAGAATTACTCACATGGAGGAAAGTGCACATGGTGACTGTTTTACACAATCCCGATGCATTTTCTGAGTTTCATCAACACTCTGATAGTCCACAGATTACAGAATACCTCCAGATGAGTATCTGAAACTACTACTGGTGTTCCTGGGAACGATTAAAGCGTAGACTGTCTAAGACAATACTCCCTAGGAGGAAAGTGCGCATGGTGATTGTTGTATTCAATCCCGATGCAATTTCTGTGCTTCATCAACACTCTGATAGTCCACAGATTACAGAATGTCTCCAGATGTGCATCGGAAACTACTACTGGTCTTCCAGGGAACGATTAAAGCATAGACTGTTTGAGACATTACTCCCATAAAGGATTGTGCGCATGGTGACTGTTGTATTCGGTCCCGATGCAATATCAACACTCTGATAGTCCACAGATTACAGAATGCCTCAAGATGAGCATCGGAAACTACTACTGATATTCCAGGGAGCGATCAAAGCATAGACTGTTTGAGACATTACTCCCATGGAGGAACGTTCTCATGGTGACTCTTGTATTCAATCCCGATGCAATTTCTGTGTTTCATCAGCACTCTGATAGTCCACAGATTACAGAATGCATGCAAATGTGCATAGGAAACTACTACTGGTCTTCCAGGGAACGATCGAATCGTAGACTGTTAGAGACATTACTTCCATGGAGGAAAGTGCGCATGGTGCCTCCTGTACTCAATCACGATGCAATATCTTTGTTTCATCAACACTCTGATAGTCCACAGATTACAGAATGCCACCAGATGGGCATCGGAAACTACTACTGGTCTTCCAGGGAACGATCAAAGCGTAGTCTGTTTGAGACATACCTCCAGTGGAGGAAAGTACGAATGGTGACTGTTGTATTAAATCCCGATGCAATTTCTGTGTTTCATCAACACTCTGACAGTCCACTTATTACAGATTGCCTCCAGATGTGCTTCGGAAATTACTACTGGTCTTCCAGAGAACGATCAAAGCGTAGACTGTTTGAGACATAACTTTTATAGAGGAAAGTGCTTTTGGTGACTGTTGTATTCAATACCGATGCAATTTCTGTGTTTCATCAACAGTCTGATAGACCACAGATTACAGAATGCCTCCAGAAGTGAATCGGAAACTGCTGCTGGTCTTCCAGGGAACCATCAAAGCGTAGACTGTTTGAGACATTACTCCCATGGAGGAAAGTGCGCATGGTGACCGTTGTATTCAATCCCGATGCAATTTCTGTGTTTCATCAACACTCTGATAGTCCACAGATTGCAGAATGCCACCAGATGGGCATCGGAAACTACTACTGGTCTTCCAGGGAATGATCAAAGCGTAGACTGTTAGAGACATTACTCCCATGGAGGAAAGTGCGCATGATGACTGTTGTATGTAATCCCGATGCAATTTATATGATTCATCAACACTCTGATAGTACACAGATTACAGAATGCCTCCAGATGTGCATCGGAAACTACTACTGGTCTTCCAAGGAACGATCAAAGCGTAGCCTGTTTGAGAATTACTCCCATGGAGGAGAGTGCGGATGGTGACTGTTGAATTCAATCCCGATGGAATTTCTCAGTTTCATCTACAGTCGGATAGTCCACAGATTACAGAATGCCGCCAGATGTGCATCGTAAACTACTACTGCTCTTACAGGGAACGATCAACACGTAGACTGTATGAGACATTACTCCCATGGAGGAAAGTGCGCATGGTGACTGTTGTATTCAATCCCGATGAAATTTCTGTGTTTCATCGACACTCTGATAGTCCACAGATTACAGATTGTCTCCAGATGTGCATCGGAAACTACTACTCGTCTTCCAGGGAACGATCAAATCATAGACTGTTTGAGTCATTACTCCCATAAAGGAAAGTGCGCATGGTGACTGTTGTATTCAATCCCGTTGCAATTTCTGTGTTTCATCAACACTCTGATATTCCACAGATTGCAGAATGCCACCAGATGGGCATCGGAAACTACTACTGGTCTTCGAGGGAACGATCAAAGCGTAGACTGTTTGAGACATTACTTCCATGGAGGAAAGTACGCATGGTGACTGTTGTATTAAATCCCGACGCAATTTCTGTGTTTCATCAACACTCTGATAGTCCACAGATTACAGAATGCCTCCAGATGTGCATCGGAAACTGCTACTGGCCTTCCAGGGAACGATCAAAGCATAGACTGTTTGAGAATTATCCCCATTTAGGAAAGTGCGCATGGTGGCTGTTGTATTCAATGCCGATGCAATTTCTGTGTTTCATCAACACTCTGATAGTCCACAGATTACAGAATGGCACGAGACGTGCATCGGAACTATTACTGGTCTCCCAGGGAACAATCAAAGCGTAGACTGTTTGAGACATTACTCCCGTGGAGGAAAGTGCGCATGGTGACTGGGTATTCAATCCAGATGCAATTATTGTGTTTCATCAACACTTTGAACGTCCACAGATTACAGAATGCCTCCATATGTGCATCGGAAACTACTACTGGTCTTCCAGGGAACGATCAAAGCGTAGACTGTTTGAGACACTGCTCCCTTGGAGGAAAGTGCGCATGGTGACTGTTATATTCAATTCAGATGCAATTTCTGTGGTTCATCAACACTCAGATAGTCCACAGATTACAGAATATTTCCAGATGTGCATCGGAAACTACTACTGGTCTTCCAGGGAATAATCAAATCGTAGACTGTTAGAGACATTACTACAATGGAGGAAAGTGCGAATGCTGACTGTTATATTCAATCCCGATGCAATTTCTGTGTTTCATCAACAGTCTGACAGACCACTGATTACAGAATGCCTCCAGATGTGCATCGGAACTACTACTGGTCTTCCAGGGAATTATCAAAGCGTAGACTGTTTGAGACATTACTCCCATGGAGGAAAGTGCACTTGGTGACTGTAGTCAATCCCGATGCAATTTCTGTGTTTCATCAACAGTCTGATAGACCACAGATTACAGAATGCCTCCAGAAGTGAATCGGAAACTACTGCTGGTCTTCCAGGGAGCGATCAAAGCATAGACTGTTTGAGACATTACTCCCATGGAGGAACGTTCTCATGGTGACTCTTGTATTCAATCCCGATGCAATTTCTGTGTTTCATCAGCACTCTGATAGTCCACAGATTACAGAATGCATCCAGATGTGCATAGGAAACTACTACTGGTCTTCAAGGGAACGATCAAATCGTAGACTGTTAGAGACATTACTTCCATGGAGGAAAGTGCGCATGATGACTGTTGTATTTAATCCCGATGCAATTTATATGATTCATCAACACTCTGATAGTACACATATTACAGAATGCCTACAGATGTGCATCGGTAACTACTACTGGTCTCCCAGGGAACGATCAAAGCGTAGACTGTTACAGACATTACTGGAATGGAGGAAAGTGCGCATGATGACTGTTGAATTTAATCCCGATGCAATTTCTGTGTTTTCATCAATACTCTGATAGTCCACAGATTACAGAATGCCTCCAGATGTGCATCGGAAACTACTACTGGTCTTCCAGGGAACGATCAAAGCGTAGACTGTTAGAGACATTTCTCCCATGGTGGAAAGTGCGCGTGGGGACCGTTGTATTCAATCCCGATGCAATTTCTGTGTTTCATCAGAACTCTGATAGTCAACAGATTACAGAATGCCTCCAGATGTGCATCGGAAACTACTACTGGTTTTCCAGGGAACGATCAAAAAATAGACTGTTTGAGACAATACTCACATGGAGGAAAGTGCGAATGGTGACTTTTGTATTCAATCCTGATGCAATTTCTGTGTTTCATCAACAGTCTGAGAGTCCACAGATTGCAGAATGCCTCCAGATGTGCATCGGAAACTACTACTGGTCTTCCAGGGAACGATCAAAGCGTAGCCTGTATTAGAATTACTCACATGGAGGAAAGTGCACATGGTGACTGTTTTACACAATCCCGATGCATTTTCTGAGTTTCATCAACACTCTGATAGTCCACAGATTACAGAATGCCTCCAGATGAGTATCTGAAACTACTACTGGTCTTCCTGGGAACGATTAAAGCGTAGACTGTCTGAGACAATACTCCCTAGGAGGAAAGTGCGCATGGTGATTGTTGTATTCAATCCCGATGCAATGTCTGTGTTTCATCAACACTCTGATAGTCCACAGATTACAGAATGTCTCCAGATGTGCATCGGAAACTACTACTGGTCTTCCAGGGAACGATTAAAGCATAGACTGTTTGAGACATTACTCCCATAAAGGAATGTGCGCATGGTGACTGTTGTATTCGGTCCCGATGCAATATCTGTGTTTCATTAACACTCTGATAGTCCACAGATTACAGAATGCCTCAAGATGAGCATCGGAAACTACTACTGATATTCCAGGGAGCGATCAAAGCATAGACTGTTTGAGACATTACTCCCATGGAGGAACGTTCTCATGGTGACTCTTGTATTCAATCCCGATGCAATTTCTGTGTTTCATCAGCACTCTGATAGTCCACAGATTACAGAATGCATCCAGATTTGCATAGGAAACTACTACTGGTCTTCCAGGGAACGATCAAATCGTAGACTGTTAGAGACATTACTTCCATGGAGGAAAGTGCGCATGGTGCCTCCTGTACTCAATCACGATGCAATATCTTTGTTTCATCAACACTCTGATAGTCCACAGATTACAGAATGCCACCAGATGGGCATCGGAAACTACTACTGGTCTTCCAGGGAACGATCAAAGCGTAGTCTGTTTGAGACATACCTCCCGTGGAGGAAAGTACGAATGGTGACTGTTGTATTAAATCCCGATGCAATTTCTGTGTTTCATCAACACTCTGACAGTCCACTTATTACAGATTGCCTCCAGATGTGCTTCGGAAATTAGTACTGGTCTTCCAGAGAACGATCAAAGCGTAGACTGTTTGAGACATAACTTTTATAGAGGAAAGTGCTTTTGGTGACTGTTGTATTCAATCCCGATGCAATTACTGTGATTCATCAACACTCTGATAGTCCACAGATTACAGAATGCAACGAGATTTGCATCGGAAACTACTACTGGTCTTCCAGGGAACGATCAAAGCGTAGACTGTTTGAGACATTACTCCCACGGAGGAAGGTGCGCATGGTGACAGTTGTATTCAATCCCGATGCAATTTCTGTGTTTCATCAACACTCTGATACTCCACAGATTACAGAATGCCTCCAGATGTGCATCGGAAACTACTACTGGTCTTCCAGGGAACGATCAAAGCGTAGTCTGTTTGAGACATACCTCCCTTGGAGGAAAGTGCGCATTGTGACTGTTGTATTCAATCCCGATGCAATTTCTGTGTTTCATCAACACTCTGACAGACCACTGATTACAGAATGCCTCCAGATGTGCATCGGAACTACAACTGGTCTTCCAGGGAACGATCAAAGCGTAGACTGTTTGAGACATTACTCCCATGGAGGAAAGTGCGCATGGTGACCGTTGTATTCAATCCCGATGCAATTTCTGTGTTTCATCAACACTCTGATAGTCCACAGATTGCAGAATGCCACCAGATGGGCATCGGAAACTACTACTGGTCTTCGAGGGAACGATCAAATCGTAGACTGTTTGAGACATTACTTCCATGGAGGAAAGTGCGCATGGTGACTGTTGTATTAAATCCCGACGCAATTTCTGTGTTTCATCAACACTCAGATAGTTCACAGATTACAGAATGCCTCCAGATGTGCATCGGAAACTACTACTGGTCTTCCAGGGAAAGATCAAAGCGTAGGCCGTTAGAGACATTACTCCCATGGAGGAGAGTGCGCATGATGACTGTTGTATTTAATCCCGATGCAATTTATGTGATTCATCAACACTCTGATAGTCCACAGATTACAGAATGCCTCCAGTTGTGCATCGGAAACTACTACTGGTCTTCCAGGGAACGATCAAAGAGTAGACTGTTTGAGACACTGTTCGCATGGAGGAAAGTGTGCATGGTGACTGTTGTATTGAATCCCGATGCCATTTCTGTGTTCCATCAACACTCTGATAGTCCACAGATTACAGATTGCCTCCAGATGAGCATCGGAAACTACTACTGGTCTTAAAGGGAGCGATCAAAGCGTAGACTGTTTGAGACATTACTTCCATGGAGAAAAGGGCGCATGGTGACTGTTGTATTCAATCCCGACGCAATGTCTGTGTTTCATCAACACTCAGATAGGTCACAGATTACAGAATGCCTCCAGATGTGCATCGGTAACTACTACTGGTCTTCCAGGGAACGATCAAAGCGTAGACTGTTTGAGACATTACTCCCATGGTGGAAAGTGCGCATGGTGACTATTGTATTCAATCCCGAGGCAATTTCTGTGTTTCAATACACACTTTGAAGGTACACAGATTACAGAATGCCTCCAGATGTGCATCGGAAACTGCTACTGGCCTTCCAGGGAACGATCAAAGCATAGACTGTTTGAGAATTACCCCCATGGAGGAAAGTGCGCATGGTGGCTGTTGTATTCAATGCCGATGCAATTTCTGTGTTTCATCAACACTCTGAGAGTCCACAGATTACAGAATGGCACGAGACGTGCATCGGAACTATTAGTGGTCTCCCAGGGAACAATCAAAGCGTAGACTGTTTGAGACATTACTCCCGTGGAGGAAAGTGCGCATGGTGACTGGGTATTCAATCCAGATGCAATTTCTGTGTTTCATCAACAGTCTGATAGACCACAGATTACAGAATGCCTCCAGATGTGCATCGGAAACTACTGCTGGTCTTCCAGGGAACGATCAAAGCGTAGACTGTTTGAGACATTACTCCCATGGAGGAAAGTGCGCATGGTGACTGTTGTATTCAATCCCGATGCAATTTCTGTGTTTCATCAACACTCTGACAGACCACTGATTACAGAATGCCTCCAGATGTGCATCGGAACTACTACTGGTCTTCCAGGGAATTATCAAAGCGTAGACTGTTTGAGACATTACTCCCATGGAGGAAAGTGCACTTGGTGACTGTAGTCAATCCCGATGCAATTTCTGTGTTTCATCAACAGTCTGATAGACCACAGATTACAGAATGCCTCCAGAAGTGAATCGGAAACTACTGCTGGTCTTCCAGGGAACGATCAAAGCGTAGACTGTTTGAGACATTACTCCCATGGAGGAAAGTGCGCATGGTGACCGTTGTATTCAATCCCGATGCAATTTCTGTGTTTCATCAACACTCTGATAGTCCACAGATTGCAGAATGCCACCAGATGGGCATCGGAAACTACTACTGGTCTTCCAGGGAATGATCAAAGCGTAGACTGTTATAGACATT
Organism: Schistocerca gregaria; assembly: GCF_023897955.1. Lineage (NCBI taxonomy): Eukaryota > Metazoa > Arthropoda > Insecta > Orthoptera > Acrididae > Schistocerca > Schistocerca gregaria. The sequence continues at coordinate 3,886,604 of NC_064931.1, read as the reverse complement.
ACTCCCATGGAGGAAAGTGCGCATGATGACTGTTGTATTTAATCCCGATGCAATTTATATGATTCATCAACACTCTGATAGTACACATATTACAGAATGCCTACAGATGTGCATCGGTAACTACTACTGGTCTCCCAGGGAACGATCAAAGTGTAAACTGTTACAGACATTACTGGAATGGAGGAAAGTGCGCATGATGACTGTTGAATTTAATCCCGATGCAATTTCTGTGTTTCATCAATACTCTGATAGTCCACAGATTACAGAATGCCTCCAGATGTGCATCGGAAACTACTACTGGTCTTCCAGGGAACGATCAAAGCGTAGACTGTTAGAGACATTTCTCCCATGGTGGAAAGTGCGCGTGGGGACCGTTGTATTCAATCCCGATGCAATTTCTGTGTTTCATCAGAACTCTGATAGTCCACAGATTACAGAATGCCTCCAGATGTGCATCGGAAACTACTACTGGTCTTCCAGGGAACGATCAAAAAATAGACTGTTTGAGACAATACTCACATGGAGGTAAGTGCGAATGGTGACATTTGTATTCAATCCTGATGCAATTTCTGTGTTTCATCAACAGTCTGAGAGTCCACAGATTGCAGAATGCCTCCAGATGTGCATCGGAAACTACTACTGGTCTTCCAGGGAACGATCAAAGCGTAGCCTGTATTAGAATTACACACATGGAGGAAAGTGCACATGGTGACTGTTTTACACAATCCCGATGCATTTTCTGAGTTTCATCAACACTCTGATAGTCCACAGATTACAGAATGCCTCCAGATGAGTATCTGAAAGTACTACTGGTCTTCCTGGGAACGATTAAAGCGTAGACTGTCTGAGACAATACTCCCTAGGAGGAAAGTGCGCATGGTGATTGTTGTATTCAATCCCGATGCAATGTCTGTGTTTCATCAACACTCTGATAGTCCACAGATTACAGAATGTCTCCAGATGTGCATCGGAAACTACTACTGGTCTCCAGGGAACGATTAAAGCATAGACTGTTTGAGACATTACTCCCATAAAGGAATGTGCGCATGGTGACTGTTGTATTCGGTCCCGATGCAATATCTGTGTTTCATTAACACTCTGATAGTCCACAGATTACAGAATGCCTCAAGATGAGCATCGGAAACTACTACTGATATTCCAGGGAGCGATCAAAGCATAGACTGTTTGAGACATTACTCCCATGGAGGAACGTTCTCATGGTGACTCTTGTATTCAATCCCGATGCAATTTCTGTGTTTCATCAGCACTCTGATAGTCCACAGATTACAGAATGCATCCAGATGTGCATAGGAAACTACTACTGGTCTTCCAGGGAACGATCAAATCGTAGACTGTTAGAGACATTACTTCCATGGAGGAAAGTGCGCATGGTGCCTCCTGTACTCAATCACGATGCAATATCTTTGTTTCATCAATACTCTGATAGTCCACAGATTACAGAATGCCACCAGATGGGCATCGGAAAATACTACTGGTCTTCCAGGGAACGATCAAAGCGTAGTCTGTTTGAGACATACCTCCCGTGGAGGAAAGTACGAATGGTGACTGTTGTATTAAATCCCGATGCAATTTCTGTGTTTCATCAACACTCTGACAGTCCACTTATTACAGATTGCCTGCAGATGTGCTTCGGAAATTACTACTGGTCTTCCAGAGAACGATCAAAGCGTAGACTGTTTGAGACATAACTTTTATAGAGGAAAGTGCTTTTGGTGACTGTTGTATTCAATCCCGATGCAATTACTGTGATTCATCAACACTCTGATAGTCCACAGATTACAGAATGCAACGAGATTTGCATCGGAAACTACTACTGGTCTTCCAGGGAACGATCAAAGCGTAGACTGTTTGAGACATTACTCCCACGGAGGAAGGTGCGCATGGTGACAGTTGTATTCAATCCCGATGCAATTTCTGTGTTTCATCAACACTCTGATACTCCACAGATTGCAGAATGCCACCAGATGGGCATCGGAACTACTACTGGTCTTCCAGGGAATTATCAAAACGTAGACTGTTTGAGACATTACTCCCACGGAGGAAAGTGCACTTGGTGACTGTAGTCAATCCCGATGCAATTTCTGTGTTCCATCAACACTTTGAACGTCCACAGATTACAGAATGCCTCCATATGTGCATCGGAAACTACTACTGGTCTTCCAGGGAACGATCAAAGCGTAGACTGTTTGAGACACTGCTCCCTTGGAGGAAAGTGCGCATGGTGACTGTTATATTCAATTCAGATGCAATTTCTGTGGTTCATCAACACTCAGATAGTCCACAGATTACAGAATATTTCCAGATGTGCATCGGAAACTACTACTGGTCTTCCAGGGAATAATCAAATCGTAGACTGTTAGAGACATTACTACAATGGAGGAAAGTGCGAATGCTGACTGTTATATTCAATCCCGATGCAATTTCTGTGTTTCATCAACAGTCTGACAGACCACTGATTACAGAATGCCTCCAGATGTGCATCGGAACTACTACTGGTCTTCCAGGGAATTATCAAAGCGTAGACTGTTTGAGACATTACTCCCATGGAGGAAAGTGCACTTGGTGACTGTAGTCAATCCCGATGCAATTTCTGTGTTTCATCAACAGTCTGATAGACCACAGATTACAGAATGCCTCCAGAAGTGAATCGGAAACTACTGCTGGTCTTCCAGGGAGCGATCAAAGCATAGACTGTTTGAGACATTACTCCCATGGAGGAACGTTCTCATGGTGACTCTTGTATTCAATCCCGATGCAATTTCTGTGTTTCATCAGCACTCTGATAGTCCACAGATTACAGAATGCATCCAGATGTGCATAGGAAACTACTACTGGTCTTCAAGGGAACGATCAAATCGTAGACTGTTAGAGACATTACTTCCATGGAGGAAAGTGCGCATGATGACTGTTGTATTTAATCCCGATGCAATTTATATGATTCATCAACACTCTGATAGTACACATATTACAGAATGCCTACAGATGTGCATCGGTAACTACTACTGGTCTCCCAGGGAACGATCAAAGCGTAGACTGTTACAGACATTACTGGAATGGAGGAAAGTGCGCATGATGACTGTTGAATTTAATCCCGATGCAATTTCTGTGTTTCATCAATACTCTGATAGTCCACAGATTACAGAATGCCTCCAGATGTGCATCGGAAACTACTACTGGTCTTCCAGGGAACGATCAAAGCGTAGACTGTTAGAGACATTTCTCCCATGGTGGAAAGTGCGCGTGGGGACCGTTGTATTCAATCCCGATGCAATTTCTGTGTTTCATCAGAACTCTGATAGTCAACAGATTACAGAATGCCTCCAGATGTGCATCGGAAACTACTACTGGTCTTCCAGGGAACGATCAAAAAATAGACTGTTTGAGACAATACTCACATGGAGGAAAGTGCGAATGGTGACTTTTGTATTCAATCCTGATGCAATTTCTGTGTTTCATCAACAGTCGGAGAGTCCACAGATTGCAGAATGCCTCCAGATGTGCATCGGAAACTACTACTGGTCTTCCAGGGAACGATCAAAGCGTAGCCTGTATTAGAATTACTCACATGGAGGAAAGTGCACATGGTGACTGTTTTACACAATCCCGATGCATTTTCTGAGTTTCATCAACACTCTGATAGTCCACAGATTACAGAATGCCTCCAGATGAGTATCTGAAACTACTACTGGTCTTCCTGCGAACGATTAAAGCGTAGACTGTCTGAGACAATACTCCCTAGGAGGAAAGTGCGCATGGTGATTGTTGTATTCAATCCCGATGCAATGTCTGTGTTTCATCAACACTCTGATAGTCCACAGATTACAGAATGTCTCCATATGTGCATCGGAAACTACTACTGGTCTTCCAGGGAACGATTAAAGCATAGACTGTTTGAGACATTACTCCCATAAAGGAATGTGCGCATGGTGACTGTTGTATTCGGTCCCGATGCAATATCTGTGTTTCATTAACACTCTGATAGTCCACAGATTACAGAATGCCTCAAGATGAGCATCGGAAACTACTACTGATATTCCAGGGAGCGATCAAAGCATAGACTGTTTGAGACATTACTCCCATGGAGGAACGTTCTCATGGTGACTCTTGTATTCAATCCCGATGCAATTTCTGTGTTTCATCAGCACTCTGATAGTCCACAGATTACAGAATGCATCCAGATGTGCATAGGAAACTACTACTGGTCTTCCAGGGAACGATCAAATCGTAGACTGTTAGAGACATTACTTCCATGGAGGAAAGTGCGCATGGTGCCTCCTGTACTCAATCACGATGCAATATCTTTGTTTCATCAACACTCTGATAGTCCACAGATTACAGAATGCCACCAGATGGGCATCGGAAACTACTACTGGTCTTCCAGGGAACGATCAAAGCGTAGTCTGTTTGAGACATACCTCCCGTGGAGGAAAGTACGAATGGTGACTGTTGTATTAAATCCCGATGCAATTTCTGTGTTTCATCAACACTCTGACAGTCCACTTATTACAGATTGCCTCCAGATGTGCTTCGGAAATTACTACTGGTCTTCCAGAGAACGATCAAAGCGTAGACTGTTTGAGACATAACTTTTATAGAGGAAAGTGCTTTTGGTGACTGTTGTATTCAATCCCGATGCAATTACTGTGATTCATCAACACTCTGATAGTCCACAGATTACAGAATGCAACGAGATTTGCATCGGAAACTACTACTGGTCTTCCAGGGAACGATCAAAGCGTAGACTGTTTGAGACATTACTCCCACGGAGGAAGGTGCGCATGGTGACAGTTGTATTCAATCCCGATGCAATTTCTGTGTTTCATCAACACTCTGATACTCCACAGATTACAGAATGCCTCCAGATGTGCATCGGAAACTACTACTGGTCTTCCAGGGAACGATCAAAGCGTAGTCTGTTTGAGACATACCTCCCTTGGAGGAAAGTGCGCATTGTGACTGTTGTATTCAATCCCGATGCAATTTCTGTGTTTCATCAACACTCTGACAGACCACTGATTACAGAATGCCTCCAGATGTGCATCGGAACTACAACTGGTCTTCCAGGGAACGATCAAAGCGTAGACTGTTTGAGACATTACTCCCATGGAGGAAAGTGCGCATGGTGACCGTTGTATTCAATCCCGATGCAATTTCTGTGTTTCATCAACACTCTGATAGTCCACAGATTGCAGAATGCCACCAGATGGGCATCGGAAACTACTACTGGTCTTCGAGGGAACGATCAAAGCGTAGACTGTTTGAGACATTACTTCCATGGAGGAAAGTGCGCATGGTGACTGTTGTATTAAATCCCGACGCAATTTCTGTGTTTCATCAACACTCAGATAGTTCACAGATTACAGAATGCCTCCAGATGGGCATCGGAAACTACTACTGGTCTTCCAGGGAAAGATCAAAGCGTAGGCCGTTAGAGACATTACTCCCATGGAGGAGAGTGCGCATGATGACTGTTGTATTTAATCCCGATGCAATTTATGTGATTCATCAACACTCTGATAGTCCACAGATTACAGAATGCCTCCAGTTGTGCATCGGAAACTACTACTGGTCTTCCAGGGAACGATCAAAGAGTAGACTGTTTGAGACACTGTTCGCATGGAGGAAAGTGTGCATGGTGACTGTTGTATTGAATCCCGATGCCATTTCTGTGTTCCATCAACACTCTGATAGTCCACAGATTACAGATTGCCTCCAGATGAGCATCGGAAACTACTACTGGTCTTAAAGGGAGCGATCAAAGCGTAGACTGTTTGAGACATTACTTCCATGGAGAAAAGGGCGCATGGTGACTGTTGTATTCAATCCCGACGCAATGTCTGTGTTTCATCAACACTCAGATAGGTCACAGATTACAGAATGCCTCCAGATGTGCATCGGTAACTACTACTGGTCTTCCAGGGAACGATCAAAGCGTAGACTGTTTGAGACATTACTCCCATGGTGGAAAGTGCGCATGGTGACTATTGTATTCAATCCCGAGGCAATTTCTGTGTTTCAATACACACTTTGAAGGTACACAGATTACAGAATGCCTCCAGATGTGCATCGGAAACTGCTACTGGCCTTCCAGGGAACGATCAAAGCATAGACTGTTTGAGAATTACCCCCATGGAGGAAAGTGCGCATGGTGGCTGTTGTATTCAATGCCGATGCAATTTCTGTGTTTCATCAACACTCTGAGAGTCCACAGATTACAGAATGGCACGAGACGTGCATCGGAACTATTACTGGTCTCCCAGGGAACAATCAAAGCGTAGACTGTTTGAGACATTACTCCCGTGGAGGAAAGTGCGCATGGTGACTGGGTATTCAATCCAGATGCAATTTCTGTGTTTCATCAACAGTCTGATAGACCACAGATTACAGAATGCCTCCAGATGTGCATCGGAAACTACTGCTGGTCTTCCAGGGAACGATCAAAGCGTAGACTGTTTGAGACATTACTCCCATGGAGGAAAGTGCGCATGGTGACTGTTGTATTCAATCCCGATGCAATTTCTGTGTTTCATCAACACTCTGACAGACCACTGATTACAGAATGCCTCCAGATGTGCATCGGAACTACTACTGGTCTTCCAGGGAATTATCAAAGCGTAGACTGTTTGAGACATTACTCCCATGGAGGAAAGTGCACTTGGTGACTGTAGTCAATCCCGATGCAATTTCTGTGTTTCATCAACAGTCTGATAGACCACAGATTACAGAATGCCTCCAGAAGTGAATCGGAAACTACTGCTGGTCTTCCAGGGAACGATCAAAGCGTAGACTGTTTGAGACATTACTCCCATGGAGGAAAGTGCGCATGGTGACCGTTGTATTCAATCCCGATGCAATTTCTGTGTTTCATCAACACTCTGATAGTCCACAGATTGCAGAATGCCACCAGATGGGCATCGGAAACTACTACTGGTCTTCCAGGGAATGATCAAAGCGTAGACTGTTATAGACATTACTCCCATGGAGGAAAGTGCGCATGATGACTGTTGTATTTAATCCCGATGCAATTTATATGATTCATCAACACTCTGATAGTACACATATTACAGAATGCCTACAGATGTGCATCGGTAACTACTACTGGTCTCCCAGGGAACGATCAAAGTGTAAACTGTTACAGACATTACTGGAATGGAGGAAAGTGCGCATGATGACTGTTGAATTTAATCCCGATGCAATTTCTGTGTTTCATCAATACTCTGATAGTCCACAGATTACAGAATGCCTCCAGATGTGCATCGGAAACTACTACTGGTCTTCCAGGGAACGATCAAAGCGTAGACTGTTAGAGACATTTCTCCCATGGTGGAAAGTGCGCGTGGGGACCGTTGTATTCAATCCCGATGCAATTTCTGTGTTTCATCAGAACTCTGATAGTCCACAGATTACAGAATGCCTCCAGATGTGCATCGGAAACTACTACTGGTCTTCCAGGGAACGATCAAAAAATAGACTGTTTGAGACAATACTCACATGGAGGAAAGTGCGAATGGTGACATTTGTATTCAATCCTGATGCAATTTCTGTGTTTCATCAACAGTCTGAGAGTCCACAGATTGCAGAATGCCTCCAGATGTGCATCGGAAACTACTACTGGTCTTCCAGGGAACGATCAAAGCGTAGCCTGTATTAGAATTACACACATGGAGGAAAGTGCACATGGTGACTGTTTTACACAATCCCGATGCATTTTCTGAGTTTCATCAACACTCTGATAGTCCACAGATTACAGAATGCCTCCAGATGAGTATCTGAAACTACTACTGGTCTTCCTGGGAACGATTAAAGCGTAGACTGTCTGAGACAATACTCCCTAGGAGGAAAGTGCGCATGGTGATTGTTGTATTCAATCCCGATGCAATGTCTGTGTTTCATCAACACTCTGATAGTCCACAGATTACAGAATGTCTCCAGATGTGCATCGGAAACTACTACTGGTCTCCAGGGAACGATTAAAGCATAGACTGTTTGAGACATTACTCCCATAAAGGAATGTGCGCATGGTGACTGTTGTATTCGGTCCCGATGCAATATCTGTGTTTCATTAACACTCTGATAGTCCACAGATTACAGAATGCCTCAAGATGAGCATCGGAAACTACTACTGATATTCCAGGGAGCGATCAAAGCATAGACTGTTTGAGACATTACTCCCTTGGAGGAACGTTCTCATGGTGACTCTTGTATTCAATCCCGATGCAATTTCTGTGTTTCATCAGCACTCTGATAGTCCACAGATTACAGAATGCATCCAGATGTGCATAGGAAACTACTACTGGTCTTCCAGGGAACGATCAAATCGTAGACTGTTAGAGACATTACTTCCATGGAGGAAAGTGCGCATGGTGCCTCCTGTACTCAATCACGATGCAATATCTTTGTTTCATCAATACTCTGATAGTCCACAGATTACAGAATGCCACCAGATGGGCATCGGAAAATACTACTGGTCTTCCAGGGAACGATCAAAGCGTAGTCTGTTTGAGACATACCTCCCGTGGAGGAAAGTACGAATGGTGACTGTTGTATTAAATCCCGATGCAATTTCTGTGTTTCATCAACACTCTGACAGTCCACTTATTACAGATTGCCTGCAGATGTGCTTCGGAAATTACTACTGGTCTTCCAGAGAACGATCAAAGCGTAGACTGTTTGAGACATAACTTTTATAGAGGAAAGTGCTTTTGGTGACTGTTGTATTCAATCCCGATGCAATTACTGTGATTCATCAACACTCTGATAGTCCACAGATTACAGAATGCAACGAGATTTGCATCGGAAACTACTACTGGTCTACCAGGGAACGATCAAAGCGTAGACTGTTTGAGACATTACTCCCACGGAGGAAGGTGCGCATGGTGACAGTTGTATTCAATCCCGATGCAATTTCTGTGTTTCATCAACACTCTGATACTCCACAGATTGCAGAATGCCACCAGATGGGCATCGGAACTACTACTGGTCTTCCAGGGAATTATCAAAACGTAGACTGTTTGAGACATTACTCCCACGGAGGAAAGTGCACTTGGTGACTGTAGTCAATCCCGATGCAATTTCTGTGTTCCATCAACACTCTGATAGTCCACAGATTACAGATTGCCTCCAGATGAGCATCGGAAACTACTACTGGTCTTCCAGGGAACGATCAAAGTGTAGACTGTTTGAGACACTGTTCGCATGGAGGAAAGTGTGCATGGTGCCTGTTGTATTGAATCCCGATGCCATTTCTGTGTTCCATCAACACTCTGATAGTCCACAGATTACAGATTTTCTCCAGATGAGCATCGGAAACTACTACTGGTCTTCAAGGGAACGATCAAAGCGTAGACTGTTTGAGACATTACTTCCATGGAGAAAAGGGCGCATGGTGACTGTTGTATTCAATCCCGACGCAATTTCTGTGTTTCATCAACACTCAGATAGGTCACAGATTACAGAATGCCTCCAGATGTGCATCGGTAACTACTACTGGTCTTCCAGGGAACGATCAAAGCGTAGACTGTTTGAGACATTACTCCCATGGTGGAAAGTGCGCATGGTGACTTTTGTATTCAATCCCGAGGCAATTTCTGTGTTTCAATACACACTTTGAAGGTACACAGATTACAGAATGCCTCCAGATGTGCATCGGAAACTGCTACTGGCCTTCCAGGGAACGATCAAAGCATAGACTGTTTGAGAATTACCCCCATGGAGGAAAGTGCGCATGGTGGCTGTTGTATTCAATGCCGATGCAATTTCTGTGTTTCATCAACACTCTGATAGTCCACAGATTACAGAATGGCACGAGACGTGCATCGGAACTATTACTGGTCTCCCAGGGAACAATCAAGGCGTAGACTGTTTGAGACATTACTCCCGTGGAGGAAAGTGCGCATGGTGACTGGGTATTCAATCCAGATGCAATTATTGTGTTTCATCAACACTTTGAACGTCCACAGATTACAGAATGCCTCCATATGTGCATCGGAAACTACTACTGGTCTTCCAGGGAATTATCAAAGCGTAGACTGTTTGAGACATTACTCCCATGGAGGAAAGTGCACTTGGTGACTGTAGTCAATCCCGATGCAATTTCTGTGTTCCATCAACAGTCTGATAGACCACAGATTACAGAATGCCTCCAGAAGTGAATCGGAAACTACTGCTGGTCTTCCAGGGAACGATCAAAGCGTAGACTGTTTGAGACATTACTCCCATGGAGGAAAGTGCGCATGGTGACCGTTGTATTCAATCCCGATGCAATTTCTGTGTTTCATCAACACTCTGATAGTCCACAGATTGCAGAATGCCACCAGATGGGCATCGGAAACTACTACTGGTCTTCCAGGGAATGATCAAAGCGTAGACTGTTAGAGACATTACTCCCATGGAGGAAAGTGCGCATGATGACTGTTGTATTTAATCCCGATGCAATTTATATGATTCATCAACACTCTGATAGTACACATATTACAGAATGCCTCCAGATGTGCATCGGAAACTACTACTGGTCTTCCAGGGAACGATCAAAGCGTAGACTGTGAGAGACATTTCTCCCATGGTGGAAAGTGCGCGTGGGGACCGTTGTATTCAATCCCGATGCAATTTCTGTGTTTCATCAGAACTCTGATAGTCCACAGATTACAGAATGCCTCCAGATGTGCATCGGAAACTACTACTGGTCTTCCAGGGAACGATCAAAAAATAGACTGTTTGAGACAATACTCACATGGAGGAAAGTGCGAATGGTGACTTTTGTATTCAATCCTGATGCAATTTCTGTGTTTCATCAACAGTCTGAGAGTCCACAGATTGCAGAATGCCTCCAGATGTGCATCGGAAACTACTACTGGTCTTCCAGGGAACGATCAAAGCGTAGTCTGTATTAGAATTACTCACATGCAGGAATGTGCACATGGTGACTGTTTTACACAATCCCGATGCATTTTCTGAGTTTCATCAACACTCTGATAGTCCACAGATTACAGAATGCCTCCAGATGAGTATCTGAAACTACTACTGGTCTTCCTGGGAACGATTAAAGCGTAGACTGTCTGAGACAATACTCCCTAGGAGGAAAGTGCACATGGTGATTGTTGTATTCAATCCCGATGCAATTTCTGTGTTTCATCAACACTCTGATAGTCCACAGATTACAGAATGTCTCCAGATGTGCATCGGAAACTACTACTGGTCTTCCAGGGAACGATTAAAGCATAGACTGTTTGAGACATTACTCCCATAAAGGAATGTGCGCATGGTGACTGTTGTATTCGGTCCCGATGCAATATCTGTGTTTCATTAACACTCTGATAGTCCACAGATTACAGAATGCCTCAAGATGAGCATCGGAAACTACTACTGATATTCCAGGGAGCGATCAAAGCATAGACTGTTTGTGACATTACTCCCATGGAGGAACGTTCTCATGGTGACTCTTGTATTCAATCCCGATGCAATTTCTGTGTTTCATCAGCACTCTGATAGTCCACAGATTACAGAATGCATCTAGATGTGCATAGGAAACTACTACTGGTCTTCCAGGGAACGATCAAATCGTAGACTGTTAGAGACATTACTTCCATGGAGGAAAGTGCGCATGGTGCCTCCTGTACTCAATCACGATGCAATATCTTTGTTTCATCAACACTCTGATAGTCCACAGATTACAGAATGCCACCAGATGGGCATCGGAAACTACTACTGGTCTTCCAGGGAACGATCAAAGCGTAGTCTGTTTAAGACATACCTCCCGTGGAGGAAAGTACGAATGGTGACTGTTGTATTAAATCCCGATGAAATTTCTGTGTTTCATCAACACTCTGACAGTCCACTTATTACAGATTGCCTCCAGATGTGCTTCGGAGACTACTACTGGTCTTCCAGAGAACGATCAAAGCGTAGACTGTTTGAGACATAACTTTTATAGAGGAAAGTGCTTTTGGTGACTGTTGTATTCAATCCCGATGCAATTACTGTGATTCATCAACACTCTGATAGTCCACAGATTACAGAATGCAACGAGATTTGCATCGGAAACTACAACTGGTCTTCCAGGGAACGATCAAAGCGTAGACTGTTTGAGACATTACTCCCACGGAGGAAGGTGCGCATGGTGACAGTTGTATTCAATCCCGATGCAATTTCTGTGTTTCATCAACACTCTGATAGTCCACAGATTGCAGAATGCCACCAGATGGGCATCGGAAACTACTACTGATCTTCCAGGGAATGATCAAAGCGTAGACTGTTAGAGACATTACTCCCATGGAGGAAAGTGCGCATGATGACTGTTGTATGTAATCCCGATGCAATTTATATGATTCATCAACACTCTGATAGTACACAGATTACAGAATGCCTACAGATGTGCATCGGTAACTACTACTGGTCTTCCAGGGAACGATCAAAGCGTAGACTGTTACAGACATTACTGCCATGGAGGAAAGTGCGCATGATGACTGTTGAATTTAATCCCGATGCAATTTCTGTGTTTCATCAATACTCTGATAGTCCACAGATTACAGAATGCCTCCAGATGTGCATCGGAAACTACTTCACGTCTTCCAGGGTACGATCAAAGAATAGACTGCATGAGACATTACGCCCATGGAGGAAAATGAGCATGGTGCCTGTTGTATTCAATCCCGATGCAATATCTGTGTTTCATCTACAGTCGGATAGTCCACAGATTACAGAATGCCGCCAGATGTGCATCGTAAACTACTACTGCTCTTCCAGGGAACGATCAACACGTAGACTGTATGAGACATTACTCCCATGGAGGAAAGTGCGCATGGTGACTGTTGTATTCAATCCCGATGAAATTTCTGTGTTTCATCGACACTCTGATAGTCCACAGATTACAGATTGTCTCCAGATGTGCATCGGAAACTACTACTCGTCTTCCAGGGAACTATCAAAACATAGACTGTTTGAGTCATTACTCCCATAAAGGAAAGTGCGAATGGTGACTGTTGTATTCAGTCCCGATGCAATTTCTGTGTTTCATCAGCACTCTGATAGTCCACAGATTACAGAATGCCTGCAAATGTGCATAGGAAACTACTACTGGTCTTCCAGGGAACGATCAAATCGTAGACTGTTAGAGACATTACTTCCATGGAGGAAAGTGCGCATGGTGCCTGTTGTATTCAATTCCGATGCAATTTTTGTGTTTCATCAACACTCTGATAGTCCACAGATTACAGAGGGAAACCAGATGTGCATCGGAAACTACTACTGGTCTTCCAGGGAACGATCAAAGCGTAGTCTGTTTGAGACATACCTCCCGTGGAGGAAAGTGCGCATGGTGACTGTTGTATTCAATCCCGATGCAATTTCTGTGTTTCATCAACACTCTGACAGACCACTGATTACAGAATGCCTCCAGATGTGCATCGGAACTACTACTGGTCTTCCAGGGAACGATCAAAGCGTAGACTGTTTGAGACATTACTCACATGGAGGAAAATGCGCATGGTGACCGTTGTATTCAATCCCGATGCAATTTCTGTATTTCATCAACACTCTGATAGTCCACAGATTGCAGAATGCCACCAGATGGGCATCGGAAACTACTACTGGTCTTCGAGGGAACGATCAAAGAGTAGACTGTTTGAGACATTACTTCCATGGAGGAAAATGCGCATGGTGACTGTTGTATTAAATCCCGACGCAATTTCTGTGTTTCATCAACACTCAGATAGTTCACAGATTACAGAATGCCTCCAGATGTGCATCGGAAACTACTACTGGTCTTCGAGGGAAAGATCAAAGCGTAGGCTGTTAGAGACATTACTCCCATGGAGGAGAGTGCGCATGATGACTGTTGTATTTAATCCCGATTTAATTTATGTGATTCATCAACACTCTGATAGTCCACAGATTACAGAATGCCTCCAGTTGTGCATCGGAAACTACTACTGGTCTTCCAGATAACGATCAAAGAGTAGACTGTTTGAGACACTGTTCGCATGGAGGAAAGTGTGCATGGTGACTGTTGTATTGAATCCCGATGCCATTTCTGTGTTCCATCAACACTCTGATAGTCCACAGATTACAGATTGCCTCCAGATGAGCATCGGAAACTACTACTGGTCTTCAAGGGAACGATCAAAGCGTAGACTGTTTGAGACATTACTTCCATGGAGAAAAGGGCGCATGGTGACTGTTGTATTCAATCCCGACGCAATTTCTGTGTTTCATCAACACTCTGACAGACCACTGATTACAGAATGCCTCCAGATGTGCATCGGTAACTACTACTGGTCTTCCAGGGAACGATCAAAGCGTAGACTGTTTGAGACATTACTCCCATGGTGGAAAGTGCGCATGGTGACTTTTGTATTCAATCCCGAGGCAATTTCTGTGTTTCAATACACACTTTGAAGGTACACAGATTACAGAATGCCTCCAGATGTGCATCGGAAACTGCAAATGGCCTTCCAGGGAACGATCAAAGCATAGACTGTTTGAGAATTACCCCCATGGAGGAAAGTGCGCATGGTGGCTGTTGTATTCAATGCCGATGCAATTTCTGTGTTTCATCAACACTCTGATAGTCCACAGATTACAGAATGGCACGAGACGTGCATCGGAACTATTACTGGTCTCCCAGGGAACAATCAAAGCGTAGACTGTTTGAGACATTACTCCCGTGGAGGAAAGTGCGCATGGTGACTGGGTATTCAATCCAGATGCAATTATTGTGTTTCATCAACACTTTGAACGTCCACAGATTACAGAATGCCTCCATATGTGCATCGGAAACTACTACTGGTCTTCCAGGGAACGATCAAAGCGTAGACTGTTTGAGACACTGCTCCCTTGGAGGAAAGTGCGCATGGTGACTGTTATATTCAATTCCGATGCAATTTCTGTGGTTCATCAACACTCAGATAGTCCACAGATTACAGAATGCTTCCAGATGTTCATCGGAAACTACTACTGGTCTTCCAGGGAATAATCAAATCGTAGACTGTTAGAGACATTTCTACAATGGAGGAAAGTGCGAATGCTGACTGTTATATTCAATCCCGATGCAATTTCTGTGTTTCATCAACAGTCTGATAGACCACAGATTACAGAATGCCTCCAGATGTGCATCGGAAACTACTGCTGGTCTCCAGGGAACGATCAAAGCGTAGACTGTTTGAGACATTACTCCCATGGAGGCAAGTGCGCATGGTGACTGTTGTATTCAATCCCGATGCAATTTCTGTGTTTCATCAACACTCTGACAGACCACTGATTACAGAATGCCTCCAGATGTGCATCGGAACTACTACTGGTCTTCCAGGGAATTATCAAAGCGTAGACTGTTTGAGACATTACTCCCACGGAGGAAAGTGCACTTGGTGACTGTAGTCAATCCCGATGCAATTTCTGTGTTTCATCAACAGTCTGATAGACCACAGATTACAGATTGCCTCCAGAAGTGAATCGGAAACTACTGCTGGTCTTCCAGGGAACGATCAAAGCGTAGACTGTTTGAGACATTACTCCCATGGAGGAAAGTGCGCATGGTGACCGTTGTATTCAATCCCGATGCAATTTCTGTGTTTCATCAACACTCTGATAGTCCACAGATTGCAGAATGCCACCAGATGGGCATCGGAAACTACTACTGGTCTTCCAGGCAATGATCAAAGCGTAGACTGTTAGAGACATTACTCCCATGGAGGAAAGTAAGCATGATGACTGTTGTATTTAATCCCGATGCAATTTATATGATTCATCAACACTCTGATAGTACACAGATTACAGAATGCCTACAGATGTGCATCGGTAACTACTACTGGTCTTCGAGGGAACGATCAAAGCGTAGACTGTTACAGACATTACTGCCATGGAGGAAAGTGCGCATGATGACTGTTGAATTTAATCCCGATGCAATTTCTGTGTTTCATCAATACTCTGATAGTCCACAGATTACAGAATGCCTCCAGATGTGCATCGGAAACTACTACTGGTCTTCCAGGGAACGATCAAAGCGTAGACTGTTAGAGACATTTCTCCCATGGTGGAAAGTGCGTGTGGTGACTGTTGTATTCAATCCCGATGCATTTTCTGTGTTTCATCAGCACTATGATAGTCCACAGATTACAGAATGCCTCCAGATGTGCATCTGAAACTACTACTGGTCTTCCAGGGAACGATCAAAGCGTAGACTGTTAGAGACATTTCACCCATGGTGGAAAGTGCGCGTGGGGACTGTTGTATTAAATCCCGATGCAATTTCTGTGTTTCATCAACACTCTGATAGTCCACAGATTACAGATTGTCTCCAGATGTGCATCGGAAACTACTACTGGTCTTCCTGGGAGCGATCAAAGCGTAGACTGTTTCAGACATTACTCCCATGGAGGAAAGTGCGCATGGTGACTCTTGTATTCAATCCCGATGCAATTTCTGTGATTCATCAACACTTTGAAGGTCCACAGATTACAGAATACCACCAGATGTGCATCGGAAACTACTACTGGTCTTCCAAGGAACGATCAAAGCGTAGCCTGTTTGAGAATTACTCCCATGGAGGAGAGTGCGGATGGTGACTGTTGTATTAAATCCCGATGGAATTTCTCAGTTTCATCAACAGTCTGATAGTCCACAGATTGCAGAATGCCTCCAGATGTGCATCGGAAACTACTTCTCGTCTTCCAGGGTACGATCAAAAAATAGACTGCTTGAGACATTACGCCCATGGAGGAAAATGAGTATGGTGCCTGTTGTATTCAATCCCGATGCAATTTCTGTGTTTCATCTACAGTCGGATAGTCCACAGATTACAGAATGCCGCCAGATGTGCATCGTAAACTACTACTGCTCTTCCAGGGAACGATCAACACGTAGACTGTATGAGACATTACTCCCATGGAGGAAAGTGCGCATGGTGACTGTTGTATTCAATCCCGATGAAATTTCTGTGTTTCATCGAAACTCTGATAGTCCACAGATTACAGATTGTCTCCAGATGTGCATCGGAAACTACTACTCGTCTTCCAGGGAACGATCAAAACATAGACTGTTTGAGTCATTACTCCCATAAAGGAAAGTGCGAATGGTGACTGTTGTATTCAGTCCCGATGCAATTTCTGTGTTTCATCAGCACTCTGATAGTCCACAGATTACAGAATGCCTGCAAATGTGCATAGGAAACTACTACTGGTCTTCCAGGGAACGTTCAAATCGTAGACTGTTAGAGACATTACTTCCATGGAGGAAAGTGCGCATGGTGCCTGTTGTATTCAATTCCGATGCAATTTTTGTGTTTCATCAACACTCTGATAGTCCACAGATTACAGAATGAAACCAGATGTGCATCGGAAACTACTACTGGTCTTCCAGGGAACGATCAAAGCGTAGTCTGTTTGAGACATACCTCCCGTGGAGGAAAGTGCGCATGGTGACTGTTGTATTCAGTCCCGATGCAATTTCTGTGTTTCATCAGCACTCTGATAGTCCACAGATTACAGAATGCCTCCAGATGTGCATCGGAACTACTACTGTTCTTCCAGGGAACGATCAAAGCGTAGACTGTTTGAGACATTACTCAGACGGAGGAAAGTGCACTTGGTGACTGTAGTCAATCCCGATGCAATTTCTGTGTTTCATCAACAGTCTGATAGACCACAGATTACAGAATGCCTCCAGATATGCATCGGAAACTACTGCTAGTCTTCCAGGGAACGATCAAAGCGTAGACTGTTTGAGACATTACTCCCATGGAGGAAAGTGCGCATGGTGACCGTTGTATTCAATCCCGATGCAATTTCTGTGTTTCATCAACACTCTGATAGTCCACAGATTGCAGAATGCCACCAGATGGGCATCGGAAACTACTACTGGTCTTCGAGGGAACGATCAAAGCGTAGACTGTTTGAGACATTACTTCCATGGAGGAAAGTGCGCATGGTGACTGTTGTATTAAATCCCGACGCAATTTCTGTGTTTCATCAACACTCAGATAGTTCACAGATTACAGATTGCCTCCAGATGTGCATCGGAAACTACTACTGGTCTTCCAGGGAACGATCAAAGCGTAGACTGTTACAGACATTACTGCCATGGAGGAAAGTGCGCATGATGACTGTTGAATTTAATCCCGATGCAATTTCTGTGTTTCATCAATACTCTGATAGTCCACAGATTACAGAATGCCTCCAGATGTGCATCGGAAACTACTACTGGTCTTCCAGGGAACGATCAAAGCGTAGACTGTTAGAGACATTTCTCCCATGGTGGAAAGTGCGTGTGGTGACTGTTGTATTCAATCCCGATGCAATTTCTGTGTTTCATCAGCACTATGATAGTCCACAGATTACAGAATGCCTCCAGATGTGCATCTGAAACTACTACTGGTCTTCCAGGGAACGATCAAAGCGTAGACTGTTAGAGACATTTCTCCCATGGTGGAAAGTGCGCGTGGGGACTGTTGTATTCAATCCCGATGCAATTTCTGTGTTTCATCAACACTCTGATAGTCCAGAGATTACAGATTGTCTCCAGATGTGCATCGGAAACTACTACTGGTCTTCCTGGGAGCGATCAAAGCGTAGACTGTTTCAGACATTACTCCCATGGAGGAAAGTGCGCATGTTGACGCTTGTATTCAATCCCGATGCAATTTCTGTGATTCATCAACACTTTGAAGGTCCACAGATTACAGAATACCACCAGATGTGCATCGGAAACTACTACTGGTCTTCCAAGGAACGATCAAAGCGTAGCCTGTTTGAGAATTACTCCCATGGAGGAGAGTGGGGATGGTGACTGTTGTATTCAATCCCGATGGAATTTCTCAGTTTCATCAACAGTCTGATAGTCCACAGATTGCAGAATGCCTCCAGATGTGCATCGGAAACTACTTCACGTCTTCCAGGGTACGATCAAAGAATAGACTGCTTGAGACATTACGCCCATGGAGGAAAATGAGCATGGTGCCTGTTGTATTCAATCCCGATGCAATTTCTGTGTTTCATCTACAGTCGGATAGTCCACAGATTACAGAATGCCGCCAGATGTGCATCGTAAACTACTACTGCTCTTCCAGGGAACGATCAACACGTAGACTGTATGAGACATTACTCCCATGGAGGAAAGTGCGCATGGTGACTGTTGTATTCAATCCCGATGAAATTTCTGTGTTTCATCGACACTCTGATAGTCCACAGATTACAGATTGTCTCCAGATGTGCATCGGAAACTACTACTCGTCTTCCAGGGAACTATCAAAACATAGACTGTTTGAGTCATTACTCCCATAAAGGAAAGTGCGAATGGTGACTGTTGTATTCAGTCCCGATGCAATTTCTGTGTTTCATCAGCACTCTGATAGTCCACAGATTACAGAATGCCTGCAAATGTGCATAGGAAACTACTACTGGTCTTCCAGGGAACGATCAAATCGTAGACTGTTAGAGACATTACTTCCATGGAGGAAAGTGCGCATGGTGCCTGTTGTATTCAATTCCGATGCAAATTTTGTGTTTCATCAACACTCTGATAGTCCACAGATTACAGAGGGAAACCAGATGTGCATCGGAAACTACTACTGGTCTTCCAGGGAACGATCAAAGCGTAGTCTGTTTGAGACATACCTCCCGTGGAGGAAAGTGCGCATGGTGACTGTTGTATTCAATCCCGATGCAATTTCTGTGTTTCATCAACACTCTGACAGACCACTGATTACAGAATGCCTCCAGATGTGCATCGGAACTACTACTGGTCTTCCAGGGAACGATCAAAGCGTAGACTGTTTGAGACATTACTCAGACGGAGGAAAGTGCACTTGGTGACTGTAGTCAATCCCGATGCAATTTCTGTGTTTCGTCAACAGTCTGATAGACCACAGATTACAGAATGCCTCCAGATATGCATCGGAAACTACTGCTAGTCTTCCAGGGAACGATCTAAGCGTAGACTGTTTGAGACATTACTCCCGTGGAGGAAAGTGCGCATGGTGACTGGGTATTCAATCCAGATGCAATTATTGTGTTTCATCAACACTTTGAACGTCCACAGATTACAGAATGCCTCCATATGTGCATCGGAAACTACTACTGGTCTTCCAGGGAACGATCAAAGCGTAGACTGTTTGAGACACTGCTCCATTGGAGGAAAGTGCGCATGGTGACAGTTATATTCAATTCCGATGCAATTTCTGTGGTTCATCAACACTCAGATAGTCCACAGATTACAGAATGCTTCCAGATGTGCATCGGAAACTACTACTGGTCTTCCAGGGAATAATCAAATTGTAGACTGTTAGAGACATTACTACAATGGAGGAAAGTGCGAATGCTGACTGTTATATTCAATCCCGATGCAATTTCTGTGTTTCATCAACAGTCTGATAGACCACAGATTACAGAATGCCTCCAGATGTGCATCGGAAACTACTGCTGGTCTTCCAGGGAACGATCAAAGCGTAGACTGTTTGAGACATTACTCCCATGGAGGAAAGTGCGCATGGTGACTGTTGTATTCAATCCCGATGCAATTTCTGTGTTTCATCAACACTCTGACAGACCACTGATTACAGAATGCCTCCAGATGTGCATCGGAACTACTACTGGTCTTACAGGGAGCGATCAAAGCGTAGACTGTTTGAGACATTACTCAGACGGAGGAAAGTGCACTTGGTGACTGTAGTCAATCCCGATGCAATTTCTGTGTTTCATCAACAGTCTGATAGACCACAGATTACAGAATGCCTCCAGATGTGCATCGGAAACTACTACTGGTCTTCCAGGGAACGATCAAAGCGTAGACTGTTTGAGACACTGTTCGCATGGAGGAAAGTGTGCATGGTGACTGTTGTATTGAATCCCGATGCCATTTCTGTGTTCCATCAACACTCTGATAGTCCACAGATTACAGATTGCCTCCAGATGAGCATCGGAAACTACTACTGGTCTTCAAGGGAACGATCAAAGCGTAGACTGTTTGAGACATTACTTCCATGGAGAAAAGGGCGCATGGTGACTGTTGTATTCAATCCCGACGCAATTTCTGTGTTTCATCAACACTCAGATAGTTCACAGATTACAGAATGCCTCCAGATGTGCATCGGTAACTACTACTGGTCTTCCAGGGAACGATCAAAGCGTAGACTGTTTGAGACATTACTCCCATGGTGGAAAGTGCGCATGGTGACTTTTGTATTCAATCCCTATGCAATTTCTGTGTTTCAATACACACTTTGAATGTACACAGATTACAGAATGCCTCCAGATGTGCATCGGAAACTGCTACTGGCCTTCCAGGGAACGATCAAAGCATAGACTGTTTGAGAATTACCCCCATGGAGGAAAGTGCGCATGGTGGCTGTTGTATTCAATCCCGATGCAATTTCTGTGTTTCATCAACACTCTGATAGTCCACAGATTACAGAATGCCTCCAGATGTGCTGCGGAAACTACTACTGGTCTTCCAGGGAACGATCAAAGCGTAGACAGTTTGAGACATTTCTCCCATGGAGGAAAGTGCGCATGGTGTCTGTTGTATTCAATCCCGATTCTATTTCTGTATTTCATCAACACTCTGATACTCCACAGATTACAGAATGCCACGAGACGTGCATCGGAACTACTACTGGTCTCCCAGGGATCGATCAAAGCGTAGACTGTTTGAGACATTACTCCCGTGGAGGAAAGTGCGCATGGTGACTGGGTATTCAATCCAGATGCAATTATTGTGTTTCATCAACACTTTGAAAGTCCACAGATTACAGAATGCCTCCATATGTGCATCGGAAACTACTACTGGTCTTCCAGGGAACGATCAAAGCGTAGACTGTTTGAGACACTGCTCCCTTGGAGGAAAGTGCGCATGGTGACTGTTATATTCAATTCCGATGCAATTTCTGTGTTTCATCAACACTCTGATAGTCCACAGATAACAGATTGCCTCCAGATGTGCATCGGAAACTACTACTTGTCTTCCAGGGAACGATCAAAGCGTAGACTGTTGGAGACATTACTCCCATGGAGGAAAATGCGCATAGTGATGTTGTATTCAATCCCGAGGCAATTTCTGTGTTTCAATCCACACTTTGAAGGTCCAGAGATTACAGAATGCCTCCAGATGTGCATCGGAAACTACTACAGGTCTCCCAGGGAACGATCAAAGCGTAGACTGTTTGAGAATTACCCCATGGAGGAAAGAGTTCATGGTGTCTGTTGTATTCAATCCCGCTCCAATATCTGTGTTTCATCATCACTCTGATAGTCCACAGATTTCAGATTGCCTCCAGATGTGCTTCGGAAACTACTACTGGTCTTCCAGGAAACGATCAATGCGTAGACTGTTTGAGACATTACCTTTATGGAGGAAAGTGCGCATGGTGACTGTTGTATTCAATCCCGATGCAATTTCTGTGTTTCTTCAACACTATGATAGTCCACAGTTTACAGAATGCCTCCAGATATGCATCAGAAACTACTACTGACTTCCAGCTAACGATCAAAGCGTAGACTGTTTGAGACATTATTCCCATGGAGGAAAGTGGGCATGGTGATTGTTGTACTCAATCCCGATTCAATTTCTGTGTTTCATCAACAGTCTGATAGTCCACAGATTACAGAATGCCTCCAGATGTGCATCGTAAACTACAACTGCTCTTCCAGGGAACGATCAAAACGTAGACTGTATGAGACATTACTCCCATGGAGGAAAGTGCGCATGGTGACTGTTGTATTCAATCCCGATGCAATTTCTGTGTTTCATCAACACTCTGATAGTCCACAGATTACAGATTGTCTTCAGATGTGCATCGGAAACTACTACTGGTCTTCCAGGGAACGATCAAAACGTAGACTGTTTGAGTCATTACTCCCATAAAGGAAAGTGCGAATGGTGACTGTTGTATTCAGTCCCGATGCAATTTCTGTGTTTCATTAACACTCTGATAGTCCACAGATTACAGAATGCCTCAAGATGAGCATCGGAAACTACTACTGGTCTTCCAGGGAACTATCAAAGCATAGAATGTTTGAGACATTACTCCATGGAGGAACGTTCTCATGGTGACTGTTGTATTAAATCCCGATGCAATTTCTGTGTTTCATCAGCACTCTGATAGTCCACAGATTACAGAACGCCTGCAGATGTGCATAGGAAACTACTACTGGTCTTCCAGGGAACGATCAAATCGTAGACTGTTAGAGACATTACTCCCATGGAGGAAAGTGCGCATGGTGCCTGTTGTATTCAATTCCGATGCAATTTTTGTGTTTCATCAACACTCTGATAGTCCACAGATTACAGAATGCCACCAGATGTGCATCGGAAACTACTACTGGTCTTCCACTGAACGATCAAAGCGTAGTCAGTTTGAGACATACCTCCCGTGGAGGAAAGTGCGCATGGTGACTGTTGTATTCAATCCCGATGCAATTTCTGTGTTTCATCAACAGTCTGATAGTCCACAGATTACAGAATGCCTCCAGATGTGCATCGTAAACTACTACTGCTCTTCCAGGGAACGATCAAAACGTAGACTGTATGAGACATTACTCCCATGGAGGAAAGTGCCCATGGTGACTGTTGTATTCAATCCCGATGCAATTTCTGTGTTTCATCAACACTCTGATAGTCCACAGATTACAGATTGTCTTCAGATGTGCATCGGAAACTACTACTGGTCTTCCCAGGAACGATCAAAACGTAGACTGTTTGAGTCATTACTCCCATAAAGGAAAGTGCGAATGGTGACTGTTGTATTCAGTCCCGATGCAATTTCTGTGTTTCATTAACACTCTGATAATCCACAGAATACAGAATGCCTCAAGATGAGCATCGGAAACTACTACTGGTCTTCCAGGGAACGATCAAAGCATAGACTGTTTGAGACATTACTCCCATGGAGGAACGTTCTCATGGTGACTGTTGTATTCAATCCCAATGCAATCTCTGTGTTTCATCAGCACTCTGATAGTCCACAGATTACAGAGCGCCTGCAGATGTGCATAGGAAACTACTACTGGTCTTCCAGGGAACGATCAAATCGTAGACTGTTAGAGACATTACTCCCATGGAGGAAAGTGCGCATGGTGCCTGTTGTATTCAATTCCGATGCAATTTTTGTGTTTCATCAACACTCTGATAGTCCACAGATTACAGAATGCCACCAGATGTGCATCGGAAACTACTACTGGTCTTCCAGGGAACGATCAAAGCGTAGACTGTTTGAGACATTACTCCCATGGTGGAAAGTGCGCATGGTGACTGTTGTATTCAATCCCGATTCTATTTCTGTGTTTCATCAACACTCTGATACTCCACAGATTACAGAATGCCACGAGACGTGCATCGGAACTACTACTGGTCTCCCAGGGAACGATCAAAGCGTAGACTGTTTGAGACATTACTCCCGTGGAGGAAAGTGCGCATGGTGACTGGGTATTCAATCCAGATGCAATTATTGTGTTTCATCAACACTTTGAAAGTCCACAGATTACAGAATGCATCCATATGTGCATCGGAAACTACTACTGGTCTTCCAGGGAACGATCAAAGCGTAGACTGTTTGAGACACTGCTCCCTTGGAGGATAGTGCGCATGGTGACTGTTATATTCAATTCCGATGCAATTTCTGTGGTTCATCAACACTCAGATAGTCCACAGATTACAGAATGCTTCCAGATGTGCATCGGAAACTACTACTGGTCTTCCAGCGAATAATCAAATCGTAGACTGTTAGAGACATTACTACAATGGAGGAAAGTGCGAATGCTGACTTTTATATTCAATCCCGATGCAATTTCTGTGTTTCATCAACAGTCTGATAGACCACAGATTACAGAATGCCTCCAGATGTGCATCGGAAACTACTACTGGTCTTCGAGGGAACGATCAAAGCGTAGACTGCTTGAGACATTACTTCCATGGAGGAAAGTGCGCATGGTGACTGTAGTCTTAAATCCCGACGCAATTTCTGTGTTTCATCAACACTCAGATAGTCCACAGATTACAGAATGCCTCCAGATGTGCATCGGAAACTACTACTGGCCTTCCAGGGAACGATCAAAGCGTAGACTGTTTGGACACTACTCCCATGGAGGAAAGTGCGAATGGTGACTGTTGTATTCAATCCCGATGCAATTTCTGTGTTTCATCAACACTCTGATAGTCCACAGATAACAGATTGCCTCCAGATGTGCTTCGGAAACTACTACCTTTCTTCCAGGGAACGATCAAAGCGTAGACTGTTGGAGACATTACTCCCATGGAGGAAAGTGCGCATGGTGACTGTTGTATTCAATCCCGAGGCAATTTCTGTGTTTCAATCCACACTTTGAAGGTCCAGAGATTACAGAATGCCTCCAGATGTGCATCGGAAACTACAACAGGTCTCCCAGGGAACGATCAAAGCGTAGACTGTTTGAGAATTACCCCATGGAGGAAAGAGAGCATGGTGTCTGTTGTATTCAATCCCGCTCCAATATCTGTGTTTCATCATCACTCTGATAGTCCACAGATTTCAGATTGCCTCCAGATGTGCTTCGGAAGCTACTACTGGTCTTCCAGGGAATGATCAATGCGTAGACTGTTTGAGACATTACTTTTATGGAGGAAAGTGCGCATGGTGACTGTTGTATTCAATCGCGATGCAATGTCTGTGTTTCATCAACACTATGATAGTCCACAGATTACAGAATGCCTCCAGATATGCATCAGAAACTACTACTGACTTCCAGCTAACGATCAAAGCGTAGACTGTTTTAGACATTATTCCCATGGAGGAAAGTGGGCATGGTGACTGTTGTACTCAATCCCGATGCAATTTCTGTGTTTCATCAACAGTCTGATAGTCCACAGATTACAGAATGCCTCCAGATGTGCATCGTAAACTACTACTGCTCTTCCAGGGAACGATCAAATCCTAGACTGTATGAGACATTACTCCCATGGAGGAAAGTGCGCATGGTGACTGTTGTATTCAATTCCGATGCAATTTCTGTGTTTCATCAACACTCTGATAGTCCACAGATTACAGAATGCCACCAGATGTGCATCGGAAACTACTACTGGTCTTCCACTGAACGATCAAAGCGTAGTCAGTTTGAGACATACCTCCCGTGGAGGAAAGTGCGCATGGTGACTGTTGTATTCAATCCCGATGCAATTTCTGTGTTTCATCAAGTCTGATAGTCCACAGATTACAGAATGCCTCCAGATGTGCATCGTAAACTACTACTGCTCTTCCAGGGAACGATCAAAACGTAGACTGTATGAGACATTACTCCCATGGAGGAAAGTGCCCATGGTGACTGTTGTATTCAATCCCGATGCAATTTCTGTGTTTCATCAACACTCTGATAGTCCACAGATTACAGATTGTCTTCAGATGTGCATCGGAAACTACTACTGGTCTTCCCAGGAACGATCAAAACGTAGACTGTTTGAGTCATTACTCCCATAAAGGAAAGTGCGAATGGTGACTGTTGTATTCAGTCCCGATGCAATTTCTGTGTTTCATTAACACTCTGATAATCCACAGAATACAGAATGCCTCAAGATGAGCATCGGAAACTACTACTGGTCTTCCAGGGAACGATCAAAGCATAGACTGTTTGAGACATTACTCCCATGGAGGAACGTTCTCATGGTGACTGTTGTATTCAATCCCAATGCAATCTCTGTGTTTCATCAGCACTCTGATAGTCCACAGATTACAGAGCGCCTGCAGATGTGCATAGGAAACTACTACTGGTCTTCCAGGGAACGATCAAATCGTAGACTGTTAGAGACATTACTCCCATGGAGGAAAGTGCGCATGGTGCCTGTTGTATTCAATTCCGATGCAATTTTTGTGTTTCATCAACACTCTGATAGTCCACAGATTACAGAATGCCACCAGATGTGCATCGGAAACTACTACTGGTCTTCCAGGGAACGATCAAAGCGTAGACTGTTTGAGACATTACTCCCATGGTGGAAAGTGCGCATGGTGACTGTTGTATTCAATCCCGATTCTATTTCTGTGTTTCATCAACACTCTGATACTCCACAGATTACAGAATGCCACGAGACGTGCATCGGAACTACTACTGGTCTCCCAGGGAACGATCAAAGCGTAGACTGTTTGAGACATTACTCCCGTGGAGGAAAGTGCGCATGGTGACTGGGTATTCAATCCAGATGCAATTATTGTGTTTCATCAACACTTTGAAAGTCCACAGATTACAGAATGCATCCATATGTGCATCGGAAACTACTACTGGTCTTCCAGGGAACGATCAAAGCGTAGACTGTTTGAGACACTGCTCCCTTGGAGGATAGTGCGCATGGTGACTGTTATATTCAATTCCGATGCAATTTCTGTGGTTCATCAACACTCAGATAGTCCACAGATTACAGAATGCTTCCAGATGTGCATCGGAAACTACTACTGGTCTTCCAGCGAATAATCAAATCGTAGACTGTTAGAGACATTACTACAATGGAGGAAAGTGCGAATGCTGACTTTTATATTCAATCCCGATGCAATTTCTGTGTTTCATCAACAGTCTGATAGACCACAGATTACAGAATGCCTCCAGATGTGCATCGGAAACTACTACTGGTCTTCGAGGGAACGATCAAAGCGTAGACTGCTTGAGACATTACTTCCATGGAGGAAAGTGCGCATGGTGACTGTAGTCTTAAATCCCGACGCAATTTCTGTGTTTCATCAACACTCAGATAGTCCACAGATTACAGAATGCCTCCAGATGTGCATCGGAAACTACTACTGGCCTTCCAGGGAACGATCAAAGCGTAGACTGTTTGGACACTACTCCCATGGAGGAAAGTGCGAATGGTGACTGTTGTATTCAATCCCGATGCAATTTCTGTGTTTCATCAACACTCTGATAGTCCACAGATAACAGATTGCCTCCAGATGTGCTTCGGAAACTACTACCTTTCTTCCAGGGAACGATCAAAGCGTAGACTGTTGGAGACATTACTCCCATGGAGGAAAGTGCGCATGGTGACTGTTGTATTCAATCCCGAGGCAATTTCTGTGTTTCAATCCACACTTTGAAGGTCCAGAGATTACAGAAAGCCTCCAGATGTGCATCGGAAACTACAACAGGTCTCCCAGGGAACGATCAAAGCGTAGACTGTTTGAGAATTACCCCATGGAGGAAAGAGAGCATGGTGTCTGTTGTATTCAATCCCGCTCCAATATCTGTGTTTCATCATCACTCTGATAGTCCACAGATTTCAGATTGCCTCCAGATGTGCTTCGGAAGCTACTACTGGTCTTCCAGGGAATGATCAATGCGTAGACTGTTTGAGACATTACTTTTATGGAGGAAAGTGCGCATGGTGACTGTTGTATTCAATCGCGATGCAATGTCTGTGTTTCATCAACACTATGATAGTCCACAGATTACAGAATGCCTCCAGATATGCATCAGAAACTACTACTGACTTCCAGCTAACGATCAAAGCGTAGACTGTTTTAGACATTATTCCCATGGAGGAAAGTGGGCATGGTGACTGTTGTACTCAATCCCGATGCAATTTCTGTGTTTCATCAACAGTCTGATAGTCCACAGATTACAGAATGCCTCCAGATGTGCATCGTAAACTACTACTGCTCTTCCAGGGAACGATCAAATCCTAGACTGTATGAGACATTACTCCCATGGAGGAAAGTGCGCATGGTGACTGTTGTATTCAATTCCGATGCAATTTCTGTGTTTCATCAACACTCTGATAGACCACAGCCTACAGATTGTCTTCAGATGTGCATCGGAAACTACTGCTGGTCTTCCAGGGAACGATCAAAACGTAGACTGTTTGAGTCATTACTCCCATAAAGGAAAGTGCGAATGGTGACTGTTGTATTCAGTCCCGATGCAATTTCTGTGTTTCATTAACACTCTGATAGTCCACAGATTACAGAATGCCTCAAGATGAGCATCGGAAACTACTACTGGTCTTCCAGGGAACGATCAAAGCATAGACTGTTTTGAGACATTACTCCCATGGAGAAACGTTCTCATGGTGACTGTTGTATTCAATCTCGATGCAATTTCTGTGTTTCATCAGCACTCCGATAGTCCACAGATTACAGAACGCCTGCAGATGTGCATAGGAAACTACTACTGGTCTTCCAGGGAACGATCAAATCGTAGACTGTTAGAGACATTACTCCCATGGAGGAAAGTGCGCATGGTGCCTGTTGTATTCAATTCCGATGCAATTTTTGTGTTCCATCAACACTCTGATAGTCCACAGATTACAGAATGCCACCAGATGTGCATCGGAAACTACTACTGGTCTTCCAGGGAACGATCAAAGCGTAGTCAGTTTGAGACATACCTCCCGTGGAGGAAAGTGCGCATGGTGACTGTTGTATTCAATCCCGATGCAATTTCTGTGTTTCATCAACAGTCTGATAGTCCACAGATTACAGAATGCCTCCAGATGTGCATCGTACACTACTACTGCTCTTCCAGGGAACGATCAAAACGTAGACTGTTAGAGACATTACTCCCATGGAGGAAAGTGCGCATGATGACTGTTGTATGTAATCCCGATGCAATTTCTGTGTTTCATCAACACTCAGATAGTTCACAGATTACAGATTGCCTCCAGATGTGCATCGGAAACTACTACTGGTCTTCCAGGGAATGATCAAAGCGTAGGCAGTTAGAGACATTACTCCCATGGAGGAGAGTGAGCATGATGACTGTTGTATTTAATCCCGATGCAATTTATGTGATTCACCAACACTCTGATAGTCCACAGATTGCAGAATGCCACCAGATGGGCATCGGAAACTACTACTGGTCTTCCAGGGAACGATCAAAGCGTAGACTGTTTGAGACATTAGTCCCATGGTGGAAAGAGCGCATGGTGACTTTTGTATTCAATCGCGAGGCAATTTCTGTGTTTCATCAACACTCTGATAGTCCACAGATTACAGAATGCCACGAGACGTGCATCGGAACTGTTACTGGTCTCCCAGGGAACAATCAAAGCGTAGACTGTTTGAGACATTACTCCCGTGGAGGAAAGTGCGCATGGTGACTGGGTATTCAATCCAGATGCAATTATTGTGTTTCATCAACACTTTGAACGTCCGCAGATTACAGAATGCCTCCATATGTGCATCGGAAACTACTATTGGTCTTCCAGGGAACGATCAAAGCGTAGACTGTTTGAGACACTGCTCCATTGGAGGAAAGTGCGCATGGTGACTGTTATATTCAATTCCGATGCAATTTCTGTGGTTCATCAACACTCAGATAGTCCACAGATTACAGAATGCTTCCAGATGTGCATCGGAAACTACTACTGGTCTTCCAGGGAATAATCAAATTGTAGACTGTTAGAGACATTACTACAATGGAGGAAAGTGCGAATGCTGACTGTTATATTCAATCCCCATGCAATTTCTGTGTTTCATCAACAGTCTGATAGACCACAGATTACAGAATGCCT
The DNA here is from genome assembly GCF_023897955.1 of Schistocerca gregaria. Taxonomy (NCBI): domain Eukaryota; kingdom Metazoa; phylum Arthropoda; class Insecta; order Orthoptera; family Acrididae; genus Schistocerca; species Schistocerca gregaria. The sequence continues at coordinate 3,856,136 of NC_064931.1, read as the reverse complement.
CCAGATGTGCATCGGAAACTACTACTGGTCTTCCAGGGAACGATCAAAGCGTAGACTGTTTGAGACATTACTCCCATGGAGGAAAGTGCGCATGGTGACTGTTGTATTCAATCCCGATGCAATTTCTGTGTTTCATCAACACTCTGACAGACCACTGATTACAGAATGCCTCCAGATGTGCATCGGAACTACTACTGGTCTTCCAGGGAACGATCAAAGCGTAGACTGTTTGAGACATTACTCAGACGGAGGAAAGTGCACTTGGTGACTGTAGTCAATCCCGATGCAATTTCTGTGTTTCATCAACAGTCTGATAGACCACAGATTACAGAATGCCTCCAGATGTGCATCGGAAACTACTACTGGTCTTCCAGGGAACGATCAAAGCGTAGACTGTTTGAGACACTGTTCGCATGGAGGAAAGTGTGCATGGTGACTGTTGTATTGAATCCCGATGCCATTTCTGTGTTCCATCAACACTCTGATAGTCCACAGATTACAGATTGCCTCCAGATGAGCATCGGAAACTACTACTGGTCTTCAAGGGAACGATCAAAGCGTAGACTGTTTGAGACATTACTTCCATGGAGAAAAGGGCGCATGGTGACTGATGTATTCAATCCCGACGCAATTTCTGTGTTTCATCAACACTCAGATAGTTCACAGATTACAGAATGCCTCCAGATGTGCATCGGTAACTACTACTGGTCTTCCAGGGAACGATCAAAGCGTAGACTGTTTGAGACATTACTCCCATGGTGGAAAGTGCGCATGGTGACTTTTGTATTCAATCCCTAGGCAATTTCTGTGTTTCAATACACACTTTGAAGGTACACAGATTACAGAATGCCTCCAGATGTGCATCGGAAACTGCTACTGGCCTTCCAGGGAACGATCAAAGCATAAACTGTTTGAGAATTACCCCCATGGAGGAAAGTGCGCATGGTGGCTGTTGTATTCAATCCCGATGCAATTTCTGTGTTTCATCAACACTCTGATAGTCCACAGATTACAGAATGCCTCCAGATGTGCTGCGGAAACTACTACTGGTCTTCCAGGGAACGATCAAAGCGTAGACAGTTTGAGACATTTCTCCCATGGAGGAAAGTGCGCATGGTGACTGTTGTATTAAATCCCGACGCAATTTCTGTGTTTCATCAACACTCAGATAGTCCACAGATTACAGAATGCTTCCAGATGTGCATCGGAAACTACTACTGGTCTTCCAGGGAATAATCAAATCGTAGACTGTTAGAGACAGTACTACAATGGAGGAAAGTGCGAATGCTGACTGTTATATTCAATCCCGATGCAATTTCTGTGTTTCATCAACAGTCTGATAGACCACAGATTACAGAATGCCTCCAGATGTGCATCGGAAACTACTACTGGTCTTCGAGGGAACGATCAAAGCGTAGACTGTTTGAGACATTACTTCCATGGAGGAAAGTGCGCATGGTGACTGTTGTATTAAATCCCGACGCAATTTCTGTGTTTCATCAACACTCAGATAGTCCACAGATTACAGAATGCCTCCAGATGTGCATCGGAAACTACTACTGGCCTTCCTGGGAACGATCAAAGCGTAGACTGTTTGAGAATTATCCCCATGGAGGAAAGTGCGCATGGTGACTGTTGTATTCAATCCCGATGCAATTTCTGTGTTTCATCAACACTCTGATAGTCCACAGATTACAGATTGCCTCCAGATGTGCATCGGAAACTACTACTTGTCTTCCAGGGAACGATCAAAGCGTAGACTGTTGGAGACATTACTCCCATGGAGGAAAATGCGCATGGTGACTGTTGTATTCAATCCCGAGGCAATTTCTGTGTTTCAATCCACACTTTGAAGGTCCAGAGATTACAGAATGCCTCCAGATGTGCATCGGAAACTACTACAGGTCTCCCAGGGAACGATCAAAGCGTAGACTGTTTGAGAATTACCCCATGGAGGAAAGAGTTCATGGTGTCTGTTGTATTCAATCCCGCTCCAATATCTGTGTTTCATCATCACTCTGATAGTCCACAGATTTCAGATTGCCTTCAGATGTGCTTCGGAAACTACTACTGGTCTTCCAGGGAACGATCAATGCGTAGACTGTTTGAGACACTGCTCCCTTGGAGGAAAGTGCGGATGGTGACTGTTGTATTAAATCCCGACGCAATTTCTGTGTTTCATCAACACTCAGATAGTCCACAGATTACAGAATGCTTCCAGATGTGCATCGGAAACTACTACTGGTCTTCCAGGGAATAATCAAATCGTAGACTGTTAGAGACAGTACTACAATGGAGGAAAGTGCGAATGCTGACTGTTATATTCAATCCCGATGCAATTTCTGTGTTTCATCAACAGTCTGATAGACCACAGATTACAGAATGCCTCCAGATGTGCATCGGAAACTACTACTGGTCTTCGAGGGAACGATCAAAGCGTAGACTGTTTGAGACATTACTTCCATGGAGGAAAGTGCGCATGGTGACTGTTGTATTAAATCCCGACGCAATATCTGTGTTTCATCAACACTCAGATAGTCCACAGATTACAGAATGCCTCCAGATGTGCATCGGAAACTACTACTGGCCTTCCTGGGAACGATCAAAGCGTAGACTGTTTGAGAATTATCCCCATGGAGGAAAGTGCGCGTGGTGACTGTTGTATTCAATCCCGATGCAATTTCTGTGTTTCATCAACACTATGATAGTCCACAGTTTACAGAATGCCTCCAGATATGCATCAGAAACTACTACTGACTTCCAGCTAACGATCAAAGCGTAGACTGTTTGAGACATTATTCCCATGGAGGAAAGTGGGCATGGTGATTGTTGTACTCAATCCCGATGCAATTTCTGTGTTTCATCAACAGTCTGATAGTCCACAGATTACAGAATGCCTCCAGATGTGCATCGTAAACTACAACTGCTCTTCCAGGGAACGATCAAAACGTAGACTGTATGAGACATTACTCCCATGGAGGAAAGTGCGCATGGTGACTGTTGTATTCAATCCCGATGAAATTTCTGTGTTTCATCAACACTCTGATAGTCCACAGATTACAGATTGTCTTCAGATGTGCATCGGAAACTACTACTGGTCTTCCAGGGAACGATCAAAACGTAGACTGTTTGAGTCATTACTCCCATAAAGGAAAGTGCGAATGGTGACTGTTGTATTCAGTCCCGATGCAATTTCTGTGTTTCATTAACACTCTGATAGTCCACAGATTACAGAATGCCTCAAGATGAGCATCGGAAACTACTACTGGTCTTCCAGGGAACGATCAAAGCATAGACTGTTTGAGACATTACTCCCATGGAGGAACGTTCTCATGGTGACTGTTGTATTCAATCCCGATGCAATTTCTGTGTTTCATCAGCACTCTGATAGTCCACAGATTACAGAACGCCTGCAGATGTGCATAGAAACTACTACTGGTCTTCCAGGGAACGATCAAATCGTAGACTGTTAGAGACATTACTCCCATGGAGGAAAGTGCGCATGGTGCCTGTTGTATTCAATTCCGATGCAATTTTTGTGTTTCATCAACACTCTGATAGTCCACAGATTACAGAATGCCACCAGATGTGCATCGGAAACTACTACTGGTCTTCCAGGGAACGATCAAATCGTAGTCAGTTTGAGACATACCTCCCGTGGAGGAAACTGCGCATGGTGACTGTTGTATTCAATCCCGATGCAATTTCTGTGTTTCATCAACAGTCTGATAGTCCACAGATTACAGAATGCCTCCAGATGTGCATCGTAAACTACTACTGCTCTTCCAGGGAACGATCAAAACGTAGACTGTATGAGACATTACTCCCATGGAGGAAAGTGCGCATGGTGACTGTTGTATTCAATCCCGATGCAATTTCTGTGTTTCATCAACACTCTGATAGTCCACAGATTACAGATTGTCTTCAGATGTGCATCGGAAACTACTACTGGTCTTCCCGGGAACGATCAAAACGTAGACGGTTTGAGTCATTACTCCCATAAAGGAAAGTGCGAATGGTGACTGTTGTATTCAGTCCCGATGCAATTTCTGTGTTTCATTAACACTCTGATAGTCCACAGATTACAGAATGCCTCAAGATGAGCATCGGAAACTACTACTGATATTCCAGGGAGCGATCAAAGCATAGACTGTTTGAGACATTACTCCCATGGAGGAACGTTCTCATGGTGACTCTTGTATTCAATCCCGATGCAATTTCTGTGTTTCATCAGCACTCTGATAGTCCACAGATTACAGAATGCATCCAGATGTGCATAGGAAACTACTACTGGTCTTCCAGGGAACGATCAAATCGTAGACTGTTAGAGACAGTACTACAATGGAGGAAAGTGCGAATGCTGACTGTTATATTCAATCCCGATGCAATTTCTGTGTTTCATCAACAGTCTGATAGACCACAGATTACAGAATGCCTCCAGATGTGCATCGGAAACTACTACTGGTCTTCGAGGGAACGATCAAAGCGTAGACTGTTTGAGACATTACTTCCATGGAGGAAAGTGCGCATGGTGACTGTTGTATTAAATCCCGACGCAATTTCTCTGTTTCATCAACACTCAGATAGTCCACAGATTACAGAATGCCTCCAGATGTGCATCGGAAACTACTACTGGCCTTCCTGGGAACGATCAAAGCGTAGACTGTTTGAGAATTATCCCCATGGAGGAAAGTGCGCATGGTGACTGTTGTATTCAATCCCGATGCAATTTCTGTGTTTCATCAACACTCTGATAGTCCACAGATAACAGATTGCCTCCAGATGTGCATCGGAAACTACTACTTGTCTTCCAGGGAACGATCAAAGCGTAGACTGTTGGAGACATTACTCCCATGGAGGAAAATGCGCATGGTGACTGTTGTATTCAATCCCGAGGCAATTTCTGTGTTTCAATCCACACTTTGAAGGTCCAGAGATTACAGAATGCCTCCAGATGTGCATCGGAAACTACTACAGGTCTCCCAGGGAACGATCAAAGCGTAGACTGTTTGAGAATTACCCCATGGAGGAAAGAGTTCATGGTGTCTGTTGTATTCAATCCCGCTCCAATATCTGTGTTTCATCATCACTCTGATAGTCCACAGATTTCAGATTGCCTCCAGATGTGCTTCGGAAACTACTACTGGTCTTCCAGGGAACGATCAATGCGTAGACTGTTTGAGACATTACCTTTATGGAGGAAAGTGCGCATGGTGTCTGTTGTATTCAATCCCGATTCTATTTCTGTGTTTCATCAACACTCTGATACTCCACAGATTACAGAATGCCACGAGACGTGCATCGGAACTACTACTGGTCTCCCAGGGAACGATCAAAGCGTAGACTGTTTGAGACATTACTCCCTTGGAGGAAAGTGCGCATGGTGACTGGGTATTCAATCCAGATGCAATTATTGTGTTTCATCAACACTTTGAAAGTCCACAGATTACAGAATGCCTCCATATGTGCATCGGAAACTACTACTGGTCTTCCAGGGAACGATCAAAGCGTAGACTGTTTGAGACACTGCTCCCTTGGAGGAAAGTGCGCATGGTGACTGTTGTATTAAATCCCGACGCAATTTCTGTGTTTCATCAACACTCAGATAGTCCACAGATTACAGAATGCTTCCAGATGTGCATCGGAAACTACTACTGGTCTTCCAGGGAATAATCAAATCGTAGACTGTTAGAGACAGTACTACAATGGAGGAAAGTGCGAATGCTGACTGTTATATTCAATCCCGATGCAATTTCTGTGTTTCATCAACAGTCTGATAGACCACAGATTACAGAATGCCTCCAGATGTGCATCGGAAACTACTACTGGTCTTCGAGGGAACGATCAAAGCGTAGACTGTTTGAGACATTACTTCCATGGAGGAAAGTGCGCATGGTGACTGTTGTATTAAATCCCGACGCAATTTCTCTGTTTCATCAACACTCAGATAGTCCACAGATTACAGAATGCCTCCAGATGTGCATCGGAAACTACTACTGGCCTTCCTGGGAACGATCAAAGCGTAGACTGTTTGAGAATTATCCCCATGGAGGAAAGTGCGCATGGTGACTGTTGTATTCAATCCCGATGCAATTTCTGTGTTTCATCAACACTCTGATAGTCCACAGATAACAGATTGCCTCCAGATGTGCATCGGAAACTACTACTTGTCTTCCAGGGAACGATCAAAGCGTAGACTGTTGGAGACATTACTCCCATGGAGGAAAATGCGCATGGTGACTGTTGTATTCAATCCCGAGGCAATTTCTGTGTTTCAATCCACACTTTGAAGGTCCAGAGATTACAGAATGCCTCCAGATGTGCATCGGAAACTACTACAGGTCTCCCAGGGAACGATCAAAGCGTAGACTGTTTGAGAATTACCCCATGGAGGAAAGAGTTCATGGTGTCTGTTGTATTCAATCCCGCTCCAATTTCTGTGTTTCATCAACACTCTGATAGTCCACAGATTACAGATTGTCTTCAGATGTGCATCGGAAACTACTACTGGTCTTCCCGGGAACGATCAAAACGTAGACGGTTTGAGTCATTACTCCCATAAAGGAAAGTGCGAATGGTGACTGTTGTATTCAGTCCCGATGCAATTTCTGTGTTTCATTAACACTCTGATAGTCCACAGATTACAGAATGCCTCAAGATGAGCATCGGAAACTACTACTGATATTCCAGGGAGCGATCAAAGCATAGACTGTTTGAGACATTACTCCCATGGAGGAACGTTCTCATGGTGACTCTTGTATTCAATCCCGATGCAATTTCTGTGTTTCATCAGCACTCTGATAGTCCACAGATTACAGAATGCATCCAGATGTGCATAGGAAACTACTACTGGTCTTCCAGGGAACGATCAAATCGTAGACTGTTAGAGACAGTACTACAATGGAGGAAAGTGCGAATGCTGACTGTTATATTCAATCCCGATGCAATTTCTGTGTTTCATCAACAGTCTGATAGACCACAGATTACAGAATGCCTCCAGATGTGCATCGGAAACTACTACTGGTCTTCGAGGGAACGATCAAAGCGTAGACTGTTTGAGACATTACTTCCATGGAGGAAAGTGCGCATGGTGACTGTTGTATTAAATCCCGACGCAATTTCTGTGTTTCATCAACACTCAGATAGTCCACAGATTACAGAATGCCTCCAGATGTGCATCGGAAACTACTACTGGCCTTCCTGGGAACGATCAAAGCGTAGACTGTTTGAGAATTATCCCCATGGAGGAAAGTGCGCATGGTGACTGTTGTATTCAATCCCGATGCAATTTCTGTGTTTCATCAACACTCTGATAGTCCACAGATAACAGATTGCCTCCAGATGTGCATCGGAAACTACTACTTGTCTTCCAGGGAACGATCAAAGCGTAGGCTGTTGGAGACATTACTCCCATGGAGGAAAATGCGCATGGTGACTGTTGTATTCAATCCCGAGGCAATTTCTGTGTTTCAATCCACACTTTGAAGGTCCAGAGATTACAGAATGCCTCCAGATGTGCATCGGAAACTACTACAGGTCTCCCAGGGAACGATCAAAGCGTAGACTGTTTGAGAATTACCCCATGGAGGAAAGAGTTCATGGTGTCTGTTGTATTCAATCCCGCTCCAATATCTGTGTTTCATCATCACTCTGATAGTCCACAGATTTCAGATTGCCTCCAGATGTGCTTCGGAAACTACTACTGGTCTTCCAGGGAACGATCAATGCGTAGACTGTTTGAGACATTACCTTTATGGAGGAAAGTGCGCATGGTGTCTGTTGTATTCAATCCCGATTCTATTTCTGTGTTTCATCAACACTCTGATACTCCACAGATTACAGAATGCCACGAGACGTGCATCGGAACTACTACTGCTCTCCCAGGGAACGATCAAAGCGTAGACTGTTTGAGACATTACTCCCTTGGAGGAAAGTGCGCATGGTGACTGGGTATTCAATCCAGATGCAATTATTGTGTTTCATCAACACTTTGAAAGTCCACAGATTACAGAATGCCTCCATATGTGCATCGGAAACTACTACTGGTCTTCCAGGGAACGATCAAAGCGTAGACTGTTTGAGACACTGCTCCCTTGGAGGAAAGTGCGCATGGTGACTGTTGTATTAAATCCCGACGCAATTTCTGTGTTTCATCAACACTCAGATAGTCCACAGATTACAGAATGCTTCCAGATGTGCATCGGAAACTACTACTGGTCTTCCAGGGAATAATCAAATCGTAGACTGTTAGAGTCAGTACTACAATGGAGGAAAGTGCGAATGCTGACTGTTATATTCAATCCCGATGCAATTTCTGTGTTTCATCAACAGTCTGATAGACCACAGATTACAGAATGCCTCCAGATGTGCATCGGAAACTACTACTGGTCTTCGAGGGAACGATCAAAGCGTAGACTGTTTGAGACATTACTTCCATGGAGGAAAGTGCGCATGGTGACTGTTCTATTAAATCCCGACGCAATTTCTGTGTTTCATCAACACTCAGATAGTCCACAGATTACAGAATGCCTCCAGATGTGCATCGGAAACTACTACTGGCCTTCCTGGGAACGATCAAAGCGTAGACTGTTTGAGAATTATCCCCATGGAGGAAAGTGCGCATGGTGACTGTTGTATTCAATCCCGATGCAATTTCTGTGTTTCATCAACACTCTGATAGTCCACAGATAACAGATTGCCTCCAGATGTGCATCGGAAACTACTACTTGTCTTCCAGGGAACGATCAAAGCGTAGACTGTTGGAGACATTACTCCCATGGAGGAAAATGCGCATGGTGACTGTTGTATTCAATCCCGAGGCAATTTCTGTGTTTCAATCCACACTTTGAAGGTCCAGAGATTACAGAATGCCTCCAGATGTGCATCGGAAACTACTACAGGTCTCCCAGGGAACGATCAAAGCGTAGACTGTTTGAGAATTACCCCATGGAGGAAAGAGTTCATGGTGTCTGTTGTATTCAATCCCGCTCCAATATCTGTGTTTCATCATCACTCTGATAGTCCACAGATTTCAGATTGCCTCCAGATGTGCTTCGGAAACTACTACTGGTCTTCCAGGGAACGATCAATGCGTAGACTGTTAGAGACATTACCTTTATGGAGGAAAGTGCGCATGGTGTCTGTTGTATTCAATCCCGATTCTATTTCTGTGTTTCATCAACACTCTGATACTCCACAGATTACAGAATGCCACGAGACGTGCATCGGAACTACTACTGGTCTCCCAGGGAACGATCAAAGCGTAGACTGTTTGAGACATTACTCCCTTGGAGGAAAGTGCGCATGGTGACTGGGTATTCAATCCAGATGCAATTATTGTGTTTCATCAACACTTTGAAAGTCCACAGATTACAGAATGCCTCCATATGTGCATCGGAAACTACTACTGGTCTTCCAGGGAACGATCAAAGCGTAGACTGTTTGAGACACTGCTCCCTTGGAGGAAAGTGCGCATGGTGACTGTTGTATTAAATCCCGACGCAATATCTGTGTTTCATCAACACTCAGATAGTCCACAGATTACAGAATGCTTCCAGATGTGCATCGGAAACTACTACTGGTCTTCCAGTGAATAATCAAATCGTAGACTGTTAGAGACAGTACTACAATGGAGGAAAGTGCGAATGCTGACTGTTATATTCAATCCCGATGCAATTTCTGTGTTTCATCAACAGTCTGATAGACCACAGATTACAGAATGCCTCCAGATGTGCATCGGAAACTACTACTGGTCTTCGAGGGAACGATCAAAGCGTAGACTGTTTGAGACATTACTTCCATGGAGGAAAGTGCGCATGGTGACTGTTGTATTAAATCCCGACGCAATTTCTGTGTTTCATCAACACTCAGATAGTCCACAGATTACAGAATGCCTCCAGATGTGCATCGGAAACTACTACTGGCCTTCCTGGGAACGATCAAAGCGTAGACTGTTTGAGAATTATCCCCATGGAGGAAAGTGCGCGTGGTGACTGTTGTATTCAATCCCGATGCAATTTCTGTGTTTCATCAACACTATGATAGTCCACAGTTTACAGAATGCGCTCAGATATGCATCAGAAACTACTACTGACTTCCAGCTAACGATCAAAGCGTAGACTGTTTGAGACATTATTCCCATGGAGGAAAGTGGGCATGGTGATTGTTGTACTCAATCCCGATGCAATTTCTGTGTTTCATCAACAGTCTGATAGTCCACAGATTACAGAATGCCTCCAGATGTGCATCGTAAACTACAACTGCTCTTCCAGGGAACGATCAAAACGTAGACTGTATGAGACATTACTCCCATGGAGGAAAGTGCGCATGGTGACTGTTGTATTCAATCCCGATGAAATTTCTGTGTTTCATCAACACTCTGATAGTCCACAGATTACAGATTGTCTTCAGATGTGCATCGGAAACTACTACTGGTCTTCCAGGGAACGATCAAAACGTAGACTGTTTGAGTCATTACTCCCATAAAGGAAAGTGCGAATGGTGACTGTTGTATTCAGTCCCGATGCAATTTCTGTGTTTCATTAACACTCTGATAGTCCACAGATTACAGAATGCCTCAAGATGAGCATCGGAAACTACTACTGGTCTTCCAGGGAACGATCAAAGCATAGACTGTTTGAGACATTACTCCCATGGAGGAACGTTCTCATGGTGACTGTTGTATTCAATCCCGATGCAATTTCTGTGTTTCATCAGCACTCTGATAGTCCACAGATTACAGAACGCCTGCAGATGTGCATAGGAAACTACTACTGGTCTTCCAGGGAACGATCAAATCGTAGACTGTTAGAGACATTACTCCCATGGAGGAAAGTGCGCATGGTGCCTGTTGTATTCAATTCCGATGCAATTTTTGTGTTTCATCAACACTCTGATAATCCACAGATTACAGAATGCCACCAGATGTGCATCGGAAACTACTACTGGTCTTCCAGGGAACGATCAAAGCGTAGTCAGTTTGAGACATACCGCCCGTGGAGGAAACTGCGCATGGTGACTGTTGTATTCAATCCCGATGCAATTTCTGTGTTTCATCAACAGTCTGATAGTCCACAGATTACAGAATGCCTCCAGATGTGCATCGTAAACTACTACTGCTCTTCCAGGGAACGATCAAAACGTAGACTGTATGAGACATTACTCCCATGGAGGAAAGTGCGCATGGTGACTGTTGTATTCAATCCCGATGCAATTTCTGTGTTTCATCAACACTCTGATAGTCCACAGATTACAGATTGTCTTCAGATGTGCATCGAAAACTACTACTGGTCTTCCCGGGAACGATCAAAACGTAGACGGTTTGAGTCATTACTCCCATAAAGGAAAGTGCGAATGGTGACTGTTGTATTCAGTCCCGATGCAATTTCTGTGTTTCATTAACACTCTGATAGTCCACAGATTACAGAATGCCTCAAGATGAGCATCGGAAACTACTACTGATATTCCAGGGAGCGATCAAAGCATAGACTGTTTGAGACATTACTCCCATGGAGGAACGTTCTCATGGTGACTCTTGTATTCAATCCCGATGCAATTTCTGTGTTTCATCAGCACTCTGATAGTCCACAGATTACAGAATGCATCCAGATGTGCATAGGAAACTACTACTGGTCTTCCAGGGAACGATCAAATCGTAGACTGTTAGAGACATTACTTCCATGGAGGAAAGTGCGCATGGTGCCTCCTGTACTCAATCACGATGCAATATCTTTGTTTCATCAACACTCTGATAGTCCACAGATTACAGAATGCCACCAGATGGGCATCGGAAACTACTACTGGTCTTCCAGGGAACGATCAAAGCGTAGTCTGTTTGAGACATACCTCCTGTGGAGGAAAGTACGAATGGTGACTGTTGTATTAAATCCCGATGCAATTTCTGTGTTTCATCAACACTCTGACAGTCCACTTATTACAGATTGCCTCCAGATGTGCTTCGGAAGTTACTACTGGTCTTCCAGAGAACGATCAAAGCGTAGACTGTTTGAGACATAACTTTTATAGAGGAAAGTGCTTTTGGTGACTGTTGTATTCAATCCCGATGCAATTACTGTTATTCATCAACACTCCGATAGTCCACAGATTACAGAATGCAACGAGATTTGCATCGGAAACTACTACTGGTCTTCCAGGGAACGATCAAAGCGTAGACTGTTTGAGACATTACTCCCATGGAGGAACGTTCTCATGGTGACTGTTGTATTCAATCCCGATGCAATTTCTGTGTTTCATCAGCACTCTGATAGTCCACAGATTACAGAATGCATCCAGATGTGCATAGGAAACTACTACTTGTCTTCCAGGGAACGATCAAATCGTAGACTGTTAGAGACATTACTTCCATGGAGGAAAGTGCGCATGGTGCCTCCTGTACTCAATCACGATGCAATATCTTTGTTTCATCAACACTCTGATAGTCCACAGATTACAGAATGCCACCAGATGGGCATCGGAAACTACTACTGGTCTTCCAGGGAACGATTAAAGCGTAGTCAGTTTGAGACATACCTCCCGTGGAGGAAAGTACGAATGGTGACTGTTGTATTAAATCCCGATGCAATTTCTGTGTTTCATCAACACTCTGACAGTCCACTTATTACAGATTGCCTCCAGATGTGCTTCGGAAATTACTACTGGTCTTCCAGAGAACGATCAAAGCGTAGACTGATTGAGACATAACTTTTATAGAGGAAAGTGCTTTTGGTGACTGTTGTATTCAATCCCGATGCAATTACTGTGATTCATCAACACTCTGATAGTCCACAGATTACAGAATGCAACGAGATTTGCATCGGAAACTACTACTGGTCTTCCAGGGAACGATCAAAGCGTAGACTGTTTGAGACATTACTCCCACGGAGGAAGGTGCGCAAGGTGACAGTTGTATTCAATCACGATGCAATTTCTGTGTTTCATCAACACTCTGATACTCCACAGATTGCAGAATGCCACCAGATGGGCATCGGAACTACTACTGGTCTTCCAGGGAATTATCAAAGCGTAGACTGTTTGAGACATTACTCCCACGGACTAAAGTGCACTTGGTGACTGTAGTCAATCCCGATGCAATTTCTGTGTTTCATCAACAGTCTGATAGACCACAGATTACAGAATGCCTCCAGAAGTGAATCGGAAACTACTGCTGGTCTTCCAGGGAACCATCAAAGCGTAGACTGTTTGAGACATTACTCCCAAGGAGGAAAGTGCGCATGGTGACCGTTGTATTCAATCCCGATGCAATTTCTGTGTTTCATCAACACTCTGATAGTCCACAGATTGCAGAATGCCACCAGATGGGCATCGGAAACTACTACTGGTCTTCCAGTGAATGATCAAAGCGTAGACTGTTACAGACATTACTGCCATGGAGGAAAGTGCGCATGATGACTGTTGAATTTAATCCCGATGCAATTTCTGTGTTTCATCAATACTCTGATAGTCCACAGATTACAGAATGCCTCCAGATATGCATCGGAAACTACTACTGGTCTTCCAAGGAACGATCAAAGCGTAGCCTGTTTAAGAATTACTCCCATGGAGGAGAGTGCGGATGGTGACTGTTGTATTCAATCCCGATGGAATTTCTCAGTTTCATCTACAGTCGGATAGTCCACAGATTACAGAATGCCGCCAGATGTGCATCGTAAACTACTACTGCTCTTCCAGGGAACGATCAACACGTAGACTGTATGAGACATTACTCCCACGGAGGAAAGTGCGCATGGTGACTGTTGTATTCAATCCCGATGAAATTTCTGTGTTTCATCGACACTCTGATAGTCCACAGATTACAGATTGTCTCCAGATGTGCATCGGAAACTACTACTCGTCTTCCAGGGAACGATCAAAACATAGACTGTTTGAGTCATTACTCCCATAAAGGAAAGTGCGAATGGTGACTGTTGTGTTCAGTCCCGATGCAATTTCTGTGTTTCATCAGCACTCTGATAGTCCACAGATTACAGAATGCCTGCAAATGTGCATAGGAAACTACTACTGGTCTTCCAGGGAACGATCAAATCGTAGACTGTTAGAGACATTACTTCCATGGAGGAAAGTGCGCATGGTGAATGTTGTATTCAATTCCGATGCAATTTTTGTGTTTCATCAACACTCTGATAGTCCACAGATTACAGAATGAAACCAGATGTGCATCGGAAACTACTACTGGTCTTCCAGGGAACGATCAAAGCGTAGTCTGTTTGAGACATACCTCCCTTGGAGGAAAGTGCGCATTGTGACTGTTGTATTCAATCCCGATGCAATTTCTGTGTTTCATCAACACTCTGACAGACCACTGATTACAGAATGCCTCCAGATGTGCATCGGAACTACTACTGGTCTTCCAGGGAACGATCAAAGCGTAGACTGTTTGAGACATTACTCCCATGGAGGAAAGTGCGCATGGTGACCGTTGTATTCAATCCCGATGCAATTTCTGTGTTTCATCAACACTCTGATAGTCCACAGATTGCAGAATGCCACCAGATGGGCATCGGTAACTACTACTGGTCTTCGAGGGAACGATCAAAGCGTAGACTGTTTGAGACATTACTTCCATGGAGGAAAGTGCGCATGGTGACTGTTGTATTAAATCCCGACGCAATTTCAGTGTTTCATCAACACTCAGATAGTTCACAGATTACAGAATGCCTCCAGATGTGCATCGGAAACTACTACTGGTCTTCCAGGGAAAGATCAAAGCGTAGGCTGTTAGAGACATTACTCCCATGGAGGAGAGTGCGCATGATGACTGTTGTATTTAATCCCGATGCAATTTATGTGATTCATCAACACTCTGATAGTCCACAGATTACAGAATGCCTCCAGTTGTGCATCGGAAACTACTACTGGTCTTCCAGGGAACGATCAAAGAGTAGACTGTTTGAGACACTGTTCGCATGGAGGAAAGTGTGCATGGTGACTGTTGTATTGAATCCCGATGCCATTTCTGTGTTCCATCAACACTCTGATAGTCCACAGATTACAGATTGCCTCCAGATGAGCATCGGAAACTACTACTGGTCTTCAAGGGAACGATCAAAGCGTAGACTGTTTGAGACATTACTTCCATGGAGAAAAGGGCGCATGGTGACTGTTGTATTCAATCCCGACGCAATTTCTGTGTTTCATCAACACTCAGATAGGTCACAGATTACAGAATGCCTCCAGATGTGCATCGGTAACTACTACTGGTCTTCCAGGGAACGATCAAAGCGTAGACTGTTTGAGACATTACTCCCATGGTGGAAAGTGCGCATGGTGACTTTTGTATTCAGTCCCGAGGCAATTTCTGTGTTTCAATACACACTTTGAAGGTACACAGATTACAGAATGCCTCCAGATGTGCATCGGAAACTGCTACTGGCCTTCCAGGGAACGATCAAAGCATAGACTGTTTGAGAATTACCCCCATGGAGGTAAGTGCGCATGGTGGCTGTTGTATTCAATGCCGATGCAATTTCTGTGTTTCATCAACACTCTGATAGTCCACAGATTACAGAATGGCACGAGACGTGCATCGGAACTATTACTGGTCTCCCAGGGAACAATCAAAGCGTAGACTGTTTGAGACATTACTCCCGTGGAGGAAAGTGCGCATGGTGACTGGGTATTCAATCCAGATGCAATTAATGTGTTTCATCAACACTTTGAACGTCCACAGATTACAGAATGCCTCCACATGTGCATCGGAAACTACTACTGGACTTCCAGGGAATAATCAAATCGTAGACTGTTAGAGACATTACTACAATGGAGGAAAATGCGAATGCTGACTGTTATATTCAATCCCGATGCAATTTCTGTGTTTCATCAACAGTCTGATAGACCACAGATTACAGAATGCCTCCAGATGTGCATCGGAAACTACTGCTGGTCTCCAGGGAACGATCAAATTGTAGACTGTTTGAGACATTACTCCCATGGAGGAAAGTGCGCATGGTGACTGTTGTATTCAATCGCGATGCAATTTCTGTGTTTCATCAACACTCTGACAGACCACTGATTACAGAATGCCTCCAGATGTGCATCGGGACTACTACAGGTCTTCCAGGGAATTATCAAAGCGTAGACTGTTTGAGACATTACTCCCACGGAGGAAAGTGCACTTGGTGACTGTAGTCAATCCCGATGCAATTTCTGTGTTTCATCAACAGTCTGATAGACCACAGATTAGAGAATGCCTCCAGAAGTGAATCGGAAACTACTGCTGGTCTTCCAGGGAACGATCAAAGCGTAGACTGTTTGAGACATTACTCCCATGGAGGAAAGTGCGCATGGTGACCGTTGTATTCAATCCCGATGCTATTTCTGTGTTTCATCAACACTCTGATAGTCCACAGATTGCAGAATGCCACCAGATGGGCATCGGAAACTACTACTGGTCTTCCAGGGAATGATCAAAGCGTAGACTGTTAGAGACATTACTCCCATGGAGGAAAGTGCGCATGATGACTGTTGTATTTAATCCCGATGCAATTTATATGATTCATCAACATTCTGATTGTACACAGATTACAGAATGCCTACAGATGTGCATCGGTAACTACTACTGGTCTTCCAGGGAACGATCAAAGCGTAGACTGTTACAGACATTACTGCCATGGGGGAAAGTGCGCATGATGACTGTTGAATTTAATATCGATGCAATTTCTGTGTTTCATCAATACTCTGATAGTCCACAGATTACAGAATGCCTCCAGATGTGCATCGGAAACTACTACTGGTCTTCCAGGGAACGATCAAAGCGTAGACTGTTAGAGACATTTCTCCCATGGTGGAAAGTGCGTGTGGTGACTGTTGTATTCAATCCCGATGCAATTTCTGTGTTTCATCAGCACTATGATAGTCCACAGATTACAGAATGACTCCAGATGTGCATCTGAAACTACTACTGGTCTTCCAGGGAACGATCAAAGCGTAGACTGTTAGAGACATATCTCCCATGGTGGAAAGTGCACGTGGGGACTGTTGTATTCAATCCCGATGCAATTTCTGTGTTTCATCAACACTCTGATAGTCCACAGATTACAGATTGTCTCCAGATGTGCATCGGAAACTACTACTGGTCTTCCTGGGAGCGATCAAAGCGTAGACTGTTTCAGACATTACTCCCATGGAGGAAAGTGCGCATGGTGACTCTTGTATTCAATCCCGATGCAATTTCTGTGATTCATCAACACTTTGAAGGTCCACAGATTACAGAATACCACCAGATGTGCATCGGAAACTACTACTGGTCTTCCAAGGAACGATCAAAGCGTAGCCTGTTTGAGAATTACTCCCATGGAGGAGAGTGCGGATGGTGACTGTTGTATTCAATCCCGATGGAATTTCTCAGTTTCATCAACAGTCTGATAGTCCACAGATTGCAGAATGCCTCCAGATGTGCATCGGAAACTACTTCTCGTCTTCCAGGGTACGATCAAAGAATAGACTGCTTGAGACATTACGCCCATGGAGGAAAATGAGGACGGTGCCTGTTGTATTCAATCCCGATGCAATTTCTGTGTTTCATCTACAGTCGGATAGTCCACAGATTACAGAATGCCGCCAGATGTGCATCGTAAACTAGTACTGCTCTTCCAGGGAACGATCAACACGTAGACTGTATGAGACATTACTCCCATGGAGGAAAGTGCGCATGGTGACTGTTGTATTCAATCCCGATGAAATTTCTGTGTTTCATCGACACTCTGATAGTCCACAGATTACAGATTGTCTCCAGATGTGCATCGGAAACTACTACTCGTTTCCAGGGAACGATCAAAACATAGACTGTTTGAGTCATTACTCCCATAAAGGAAAGTGCGAATGGTGACTGTTGTATTCAGTCCCGATGCAATTTCTGTGTTTCATCAGCACTCTGATAGTCCACAGATTACAGAATGCCTGCAAATGTGCATAGGTAACTACTACTGGTCTTCCAGGGAACGATCAAATCGTAGACTGTTGGAGACATTACTTCCATGGAGGAAAGTGCGCATGGTGCCTGTTGTATTCAATTCCGATGCAATTTTTGTGTTTCATCAACACTCTGATAGTCCACAGATTACAGAATGAAACCAGATGTGCATCGGAAACTACTACTGGTCTTCCAGGGAACGATCAAAGCGTAGTCTGTTTGAGACATACCTCCCGTGGAGGAAAGTGCGCATGGTGACTGTTGTATTCAATCCCGATGCAATTTCTGTGTTTCATCAACACTCTGACAGACCACTGATTACAGAATGCCTCCAGATGTGCATCGGAACTACTACTGGTCTTCCAGGGAACGATCAAAGCGTAGACTGTTTGAGACATTACTCAGATGGAGGAAAGTGCACTTGGTGACTGTAGTCAATCCCGATGCAATTTCTGTGTTTCATCAACAGTCTGATAGACCACAGATTACAGAATGCCTCCAGATATGCATCGGAAACTACTGCTAGTCTTCCAAGGAACGATCAAAGCGTAGACTGTTTGAGACATTACTCCCATGGAGGAAAGCGCTCATGGTGACCGTTGTATTCAATCCCGATGCAATTTCTGTGTTTCATCAACACTCTGATAGTCCACAGATTGCAGAATGCCACCAGATGGGCATCGGAAACTACTACTGGTCTTCGAGGGAACGATCAAAGCGTAGACTGTTTGAGACATTACTTCCATGGAGGAAAGTGCGCATGGTGACTGTTGTATTAAATCCCGACGCAATTTCTGTGTTTCATCAACACTCAGATAGTTCACAGATTACAGATTGCCTCCAGATGTGCATCGGAAACTACTACTGGTCTTCCAGGGAACGATCAAAGCGCAGACTGTTACAGACATTACTGCCATGGAGGAAAGTGCGCATGATGACTGTTGAATTTAATCCCGATGCAATTTCTGTGTTTCATCATTACTCTGATAGTCCACAGATTACAGAATGCCTCCAGATGTGCATCGGAAACTACTACTGGTCTTCCAGGGAACGATCAAAGCGTAGACTGTTAGAGACATTTCTCCCATGGTGGAAAGTGCGTGTGGTGACTGTTGTATTCAATCCCGATGCAATTTCTGTGTTTCATCAGCACTATGATAGTCCACAGATTACAGAATGCCTCCAGATGTGCATCTGAAACTACTACTGGTCTTCCAGGGAACGATCAAAGCGTAGACTGTTAGAGACATTTCTCCCATGGTGGAAAGTGCGCGTGGGGACTGTTGTATTCAATCCCGATGCAATTTCTGTGTTTCATCAACACTCTGATAGTCCACAGATTACAGATTGTCTCCAGATGTGCATCGGAAACTACTACTGGTCTTCCTGGGAGCGATCAAATCGTAGACTCTTTCAGACATTACTCCCATGGAGGAAAGTGCGCATGGTGACTCTTGTATTCAATCCCGATGCAATTTCTGTGATTCATCAACACTTTGAAGGTCCACAGATTACAGAATACCAACAGATGTGCATCGGAAACTACTACTGGTCTTCCAAGGAACGATCAAAGCGTAGCCTGTTTGAAAATTACTCCCATGGAGGAGAGTGGGGATGGTGACTGTTGTATTCAATCCCGATGGAATTTCTCAGTTTCATCTACAGTCGGATAGTCCACAGATTACAGAATGCCGCCAGATGTGCATCGTAAACTACTACTGCTCTTTCAGGGAACGATCAACACGTAGACTGTATGAGACATTACTCCCATGGAGGAAAGTGCGCATGGTGACTGTTGTATTCAATCCCGATGAAATTTCTGTGTTTCATCGACACTCTGATAGTCCACAGATTACAGATTGTCTCCAGATGTGCATCGGAAACTACTACTCGTCTTCCAGGGAACGATCAAAACATAGACTGTTTGAGTCATTACTCCCATAAAGGAAAGTGCGAATGGTGACTGTTGTATTCAGTCCCGATGCAATTTCTGTGTTTTATCAGTACTCTGATAGTCCACAGATTACAGAATGCCTGCAAATGAGCATAGGAAACTACTACTGGTCTTCAAGGGAACGATCAAATCGTAGACTGTTAGAGACATTACTTCCATGGAGGAAAGTGGGCATGGTGCCTGTTGTATTCAATTCCGATGCAATTTTTGTGTTTCATCAACACTCTGATAGTCCACAGATTACAGAATGAAACCAGATGTGCATCGGAAACTACTACTGGTCTTCCAGGGAACGATCAAAGCGTAGTCTGTTTGAGACATACCTCCCGTATAGGAAAGTGCGCATGGTGACTGTTGTATTCAATCCCGATGCAATTTCTGTGTTTCATCAACACTCTGACAGACCACTGATTACAGAATGCCTCCAGATGTGCATCGGAACTACTGCTGGTCTTCCAGGGAACGATTAAAGCGTAGACTGTTTGAGACATTACTCAGACGGAGGAAAGTGCACTTGGTGACTGTAGTCAATCCCGATGCAATTTCTGTGTTTCATCAACAGTCTGATAGACCACAGATTACAGAATGCCTCCAGATATGCATCGGAAACTACTGCTAGTCTTCCAGGGAACGATCAAAGCGTAGACTGTTTGAGACATTACTCCCATGGAGGAAAGTGCGCATGGTGACCGTTGTATTCAATCCCGATGCAATTTCTGTGTTTCATCAACACTCTGATAGTCCACAGATTGCAGAATGCCACCAGATGGGCATCGGAAACTACTACTGGTCTTCGAGGGAACGATCAAAGCGTAGACTGTTTGAGACATTACTTCCATGGAGGAAAGTGCGCATGGTGACTGTTGTATTAAATCCCGACGCAATTTCTGTGTTTCATCAACACTCAGATAGTTCACAGATTACAGATTGCCTCCAGATGTTCATCGGAAACTACTACTGGTCTTCCAGGGAATGATCAAAGCGTAGGCTGTTAGAGACATTACTCCCATGGAGGAGAGTGCGCATGATGACTGTTGTATTTAATCCCGATGCAATTTATGTGATTCATCAACACTCTGATAGTCCACAGATTGCAGAATGCCACCAGATGGGCATCGAAAATTACTACTGGTCTTCCAGGGAACGATCAAAGCGTAGACTGTTTGAGACATTACTCCCATGGTGGAAAGTGCGCATGGTGACTTTTGTATTCAATCGCGAGGCAATTTCTGTGTTTCAATACACACTTTGAAGGTACACAGATTACAGAATGCCTCCAGATGTGCATCGGAAACTGCTACTGGCCTTCCAGGGAACGATCAAAGCATAGACTGTTTGAGAATTACCCCCATGGAGGAAAGTGCGCATGGTGGCTGTTGTATTGAATCCCGATGCAATTTCTGTGTTTCATCAACACTCTGATAGTCCACAGATTACAGAATGCCACAAGACGTGCATCGGAACTATTACTGGTCTCCCAGGGAACAATCAAAGCGTAGACTGTTTGAGACATTACTCCCGTGGAGGAAAGTGCGCATGGTGACTGGGTATTCAATCCAGATGTAATTATTGTGTTTCATCAACACTTTGAACGTCCACAGATTACAGAATGCCTCCATATGTGCATCGGAAACTACTACTGGTCTTCCAGGGAACGATCAAAGCGTAGACTGTTTGAGACACTGCTCCATTGGAGGAAAGTGCGCATGGTGACTGTTATATTCAATTCCGATGCAATTTCTGTGGTTCATCAACACTCAGATAGTCCACAGATTACAGAATGCTTCCAGATGTGCATCGGAAACTACTACTGGTCTTCCAGGGAATAATCAAATTGTAGACTGTTAGAGACGTTACTACAATGGAGGAAAGTGCGAATGCTGACTGTTATATTCAATCCCGATGCAATTTCTGTGTTTCATCAACAGTCTGATAGACCACAGATTACAGAATGCCTCCAGATGTGCATCGGAAACTACTGCTGGTCTTCCAGGGAACGATCAAAGCGTAGACTGTTTGAGACATTACTCCCATGGAGGAAAGTGCGCATGGTGACTGTTGTATTCAATCCCGATGCAATTTCTGTGTTTCATCAACACTCTGACAGACCACTGATTACAGAATGCCTCCAGATGTGCATCGGAACTACTACTGGTCTTCCAGGGAACGATCAAAGCGTAGACTGTTTGAGACATTACTCAGACGGAGGAAAGTGCACTTGGTGACTGTAGTCAATCCCGATGCAATTTCTGTGTTTCATCAACAGTCTGATAGACCACAGATTACAGAATGCCTCCAGATGTGCATCGGAAACTACTACTGGTCTTCCAGGGAACGATCAAAGCGTAGACTGTTTGAGACACTGTTCGCATGGAGGAAAGTGTGCATGGTGACTGTTGTATTGAATCCCGATGCCACTTCTGTGTTCCATCTACACTCTGATAGTCCACAGATTACAGATTGCCTCCAGATGAGCATCGGAAACTACTACTGGTCTTCAAGGGAACGATCAAAGCGTAGACTGTTTGAGACATTACTTCCATGGAGAAAAGGGCGCATGGTGACTGTTGTATTCAATCCCGACGCAATTTCTGTGTTTCATCAACACTCAGATAGTTCACAGATTACAGAATGCCTCCAGATGTGCATCGGTAACTACTACTGGTCTTCCAGGGAACGATCAAAGCGTAGACTGTTTGAGACATTACTCCCATGGTGGAAAGTGCGCATGGTGACTTTTGTATTCAATCCCTAGGCAATTTCTGTGTTTCAATACACACTTTGAAGGTACACAGATTACAGAATGCCTCCAGATGTGCATCGGAAACTGCTACTGGCCTTCCAGGGAACGATCAAAGCATAGACTGTTTGAGAATTACCCCCATGGAGGAAAGTGCGCATGGTGGTTGTTGTATTCAATCCCGATGCAATTTCTGTGTTTCATCAACACTCTGATAGTCCACAGATTACAGAATGCCTCCAGATGTGCTGCGGAAACTACTACTGGTCTTCCAGGGAACGATCAAAGCGTAGACAGTTTGAGACATTTCTCCCATGGAGGAAAGTGCGCATGGTGTCTGTTGTATTCAATCCCGATTCTATTTCTGTGTTTCATCAACACTCTGATACTCCACAGATTACAGAATGCCACGAGACGTGCATCGGAACTACTACTGGTCTCCCAGGGAACGATCAAAGCGTAGACTGTTTGAGACATTACTCCCGTGGAGGAAAGTGCGCATGGTGACTGGGTATTCAATCCAGATGCAATTATTGTGTTTCATCAACACTTTGAAAGTCCACAGATTACAGAATGGCTCCATATGTGCATCGGAAACTACTACTGGTCTTCCAGGGAACGATCAAAGCGTAGACTGTTTGAGACACTGCTCCCTTGGAGGAAAGTGCGCATGGTGACTGTTATATTCAATTCCGATGCAATTTCTGTGGTTCATCAACACTCAGATAGTCCACAGATTACAGAATGCTTCCAGATGTGCATTGGAAACTACTACTGGTCTCCCAGGGAATAATCAAATCGTAGACTGTTAGAGACATTACTACAATGGAGGAAAGTGCGAATGCTGACTGTTATATTCAATCCCGATGCAATTTCTGTGTTTCATCAACAGTCTGATAGACCACAGATTACAGAATGCCTCCAGATGTGCATCGGAAACTACTACTGGTCTTCGAGGGAACGATCAAAGCGTAGACTGTTTGAGACATTACTTCCATGGAGGAAAGTGCGCATGGTGACTGTTGTATTAAATCCCGACGCAATTTCTGTGTTTCATCAACACTCAGATAGTCCACAGATTACAGAATGCCTCCAGATGTGCATCGGAAACTACTACTGGCCTTCCTGGGAACGATCAAAGCGTAGACTGTTTGAGAATTATCCCCATGGAGGAAAGTGCGCATGGTGACTGTTGTATTCAATCCCGAGGCAATTTCTGTGTTTCAATCCACACTTTGAAGGTCCAGAGATTACAGAATGCCTCCAGATGTGCATCGGAAACTGCTACAGGTCTCCCAGGGAACGATCAAAGCGTAGACTGTTTGAGAATTACCCCATGGAGGAAAGAGTTCATGGTGTCTGTTGTATTCAATCCCGCTCCAATATCTGTGTTTCATCATCACTCTGATAGTCCACAGATTTCAGATTGCCTCCAGATGTGCTTCGGAAACTACTACTGGTCTTCCAGGGAACGATCAATGCGTAGACTGTTTGAGACATTACCTTTATGGAGGAAAGTGCGCATGGTGACTGTTGTATTCAATCCCGATGCAATTTCTGTGTTTCATCAACACTATGATAGTCCACAGTTTACAGAATGCCTCCAGATATGCATCAGAAACTACTACTGACTTCCAGCTAACGATCAAAGCGTAGACTGTTTGAGACATTATTCCCATGGAGGAAAGTGGGCATGGTGATTGTTGTACTCAATCCCGATCCAATTTCTGTGTTTCATCAACAGTCTGATAGTCCACAGATTACAGAATGCCTCCAGATGTGCATCGTAAACTACAACTGCTCTTCCAGGGAACGATCAAAACGTAGACTGTATGAGACATTACTCCCATGGAGGAAAGTGCGCATGGTGACTGTTGTATTCAATCCCGATGCAATTTCTGTGTTTCATTAACGCTCTGATAGTCCACAGATTACAGAATGCCTCAAGATGAGCATCGGAAACTACTACTGGTCTTCCAGGGAACGATCAAAGCATAGACTGTTTGAGACATTACTCCCATCGAGGAACGTTCTCATGGTGACTGTTGTATTCAATCCCGATGCAATTTCTGTGTTTCATCGGCACTCTGATAGTCCACAGATTACAGAACGCCTGCAGATGTGCATAGGAAACTACTACTGGTCTTCCAGGGAACGATCAAATCGTAGACTGTTAGAGACATTACTCCCATGGAGGAAAGTGCGCATGGTGCCTGTTGTATTCAATTACCATGCAATTTTTGTGTTTCATCAACACTCTGATAGTCCACAGATTACAGAATGCCACCAGATGTGCATCGGAAACTACTACTGGTCTTCCAGGGAACGATCAAAAACGTAGTCAGTTTGAGACATACCTCCCGTGGAGGAAAGTGCGCATGGTGACTGTTGTATTCAATCCCGATGCAATTTCTGTGTTTCATCAACAGTCTGATAGTCCACAGATTACAGAATGCCTCCAGATGTGCATCGTAAACTACTACTGCTCTTCCAGGGAACGGTCAAAACGTAGACTGTATGAGACATTACTCCCATGGAGGAAAGTGCGCATGGTGACTGTTGTATTCAATCCCGATGCAATTTCTGTGTTTCATCAACACTCTGATAGTCCACAGATTACAGATTGTCTTCAGATGTGCATCGGAAACTACTACTGGTCTTCCCGGGAACGATCAAAACGTAGACTGTTTGAGTCATTACTCCCATAAAGGAAAGTGCGAATGGTGACTGTTGTATTCAGTCCCGATGCAATTTCTGTGTTTCATTAACAGTCTGATAGTCCACAGATTACAGAATGCCTCAAGATGAGCATCGGAAACTACTACTGGTCTTCCAGGGAACGACCAAAGCATAGACTGTTTGAGACATTACTCCCATGGAGGAACGTTCTCATGGTGACTGTTGTATTCAATCCCAATGCAATCTCTGTGTTTCATCAGCACTCTGATAGTCCACAGATTACAGAACGCCTGCAGATGTGCATAGGAAACTACTACTGGTCTTCCAGGGAACGATCAAATCGTAGACTGTTAGAGACATTACTCCCATGGAGGAAAGTGCGCATGGTGCCTGTTGTATTCAATTCCGATGCAATTTTTGTGTTTCATCAACACTCTGATAGTCCACAGATTACAGAATGCCACCAGATGTGCATCGGAAACTACTACTGGTCTTCCAGGGAACGATCAAAGCGTAGACTGTTTGAGACATTACTCCCATGGTGGAAAGTGCGCATGGTGACTGTTGTATTCAATCCCGATTCTATTTCTGTGTTTCATCAACACTCTGATACTCCACAGATTACAGAATGCCACGAGACGTGCATCGGAACTACTACTGGTCTCCCAGGGAACGATCGAAGCGTAGACTGTTTGAGACATTACTCCCGTGGAGGAAAGTGCGCATGGTGACTGGGTATTCAATCCAGATGCAATTATTGTGTTTCATCAACACTTTGAAAGTCCACAGATTACAGAATGCCTCCATATGTGCATCGGAAACTACTACTGGTCTTCCAGGGAACGATCAAAGCGTAGACTGTTTGAGACACTGCTCCCTTGGAGGAAAGTGCGCATGGTGACTGTTATATTCAATTCCGATGCAATTTCTGTGGTTCATCAACACTCAGATAGTCCACAGATTACAGAATGCTTCCAGATGTGCATCGGAAACTACTACTGGTCTTCCAGGGAATAATCAAATCGTAGACTGTTAGAGACATTACTACAATGGAGGAAAGTGCGAATGCTGACTGTTATATTCAATCCCGATGCAATTTCTGTGTTTCATCAACAGTCTGATAGACCACAGATTACAGAATGCCTCCAGATGTGCATCGGAAACTACTACTGGTCTTCGAGGGAACGATCAAAGCGTAGACTGTTTGAGACATTACTTCCATGGAGGAAAGTGCGCATGGTGACTGTAGTATTAAATCCCGACGCAATTTCTGTGTTTCATCAACACTCAGATAGTCCACAGATTACAGAATGCCTCCAGATGTGCATCGGAAACTACTACTGGCCTTCCAGGGAACGATCAAAGCGTAGACTGTTTGAGAATTATCCCCATGGAGGAAAGTGCGCATGGTGACTGTTGTATTCAATCCCGATGCAATTTCTGTGTTTCATCAACACTCTGATAGTCCACAGATAACAGATTGCCTCCAGATGTGCATCGGAAACTACTACTTGTCTTCCAGGGAACGATCAAAGCGTAGACTGTTGGAGACATTACTCCCATGGAGGAAAGTGCGCATGGTGACTGTTGTATTCAATCCCGAGGCAATTTCTGTGTTTCAATCCACACTTTGAAGGTCCAGAGATTACAGAATGCCTCCAGATGTGCATCGTAAACTACAACAGGTCTCCCAGGGAACGATCAAAGCGTAGACTGTTTGAGAACTACCCCATGGAGGAAAGAGGGCATGGTGTCTGTTGTATTCAATCCCGCTCCAATATCTGTGTTTCATCATCACTCTGATAGTCCACAGATTTCAGATTGCCTCCAGATGTGCTTCGGAAGCTACTACTGGTCTTCCAGGGAACGATCAATGCGTAGACTGTTTGAGACATTACTTTTATGGAGGAAAGTGCGCATGGTGACTGTTGTATTCAATCCCGATGCAATTTCTGTGTTTCATCAACACTATGA
This sequence comes from Schistocerca gregaria, assembly GCF_023897955.1. Taxonomy (NCBI): domain Eukaryota; kingdom Metazoa; phylum Arthropoda; class Insecta; order Orthoptera; family Acrididae; genus Schistocerca; species Schistocerca gregaria. Next base: position 3,828,863 of record NC_064931.1, on the reverse strand, counting down.
TAGTCCACAGATTACAGAATGCCTCCAGATATGCATCAGAAACTACTACTGACTTCCAGCTAACGATCAAAGCGTAGACTGTTTGAGACATTATTCCCATGGAGGAAAGTGGGCATGGTGACTGTTGTACTCAATCCCGATGCAATTTCTGTGTTTCATCAACAGTCTGATAGTCCACAGATTACAGAATGCCTCCAGATGTGCATCGTAAACTACTACTGCTCTTCCAGGGAACGATCAAATCCTAGACTGTATGAGACATTACTCCCATGGAGGAAAGTGCGCATGGTGACTGTTGTATTCAATCCCGATGCAATTTCTGTGTTTCATCAACACTCTGATAGTCCACAGACTACAGATTGTCTTCAGATGTGCATCGGAAACTACTACTGGTCTTCCAGGGAACGATCAAAACGTATACTGTTTGAGTCATTACTCCCATAAAGGAAAGTGCGAATGGTGACTGTTGTATTCAGTCCCGATGCAATTTCTGTGTTTCATTAACACTCTGATAGTCCACAGATTACAGAATGCCTCAAGATGAGCATCGGAAACTACTACTGGTCTTCCAGGGAACGATCAAAGCATAGACTGTTTGAGACATTACTCCAATGGAGAAACGTTCTCATGGTGACTGTTGTATTCAATCCCGATGCAATTTCTGTGTTTCATCAGCACTCTGATAGTCCACAGATTACAGAACGCCTGCAGATGTGCATAGGAAACTACTACTGGTCTTCCAGGGAACGATCAAATCGTAGACTGTTAGAGACATTACTCCCATGGAGGAAAGTGCGCATGGTGCCTGTTGTATTCAATTCCGATGCAATTTTTGTGTTTCATCAACACTCTGATAGTCCACAGATTACAGAATGCCACCAGATGTGCATCGGAAACTACTACAGGTCTTCCAGGGAACGATCAAAGCGTAGTCAGTTTGAGACATACCTCCCGTGGAGGAAAGTGCGCATGGTGACTGTTGTATTCAATCCCGATGCAATTTCTGTGTTTCATCAACAGTCTGATAGTCCACAGATTACAGAATGCCTCCAGATGTGCATCGTAAACTACTACTGCTCTTCCAGGGAACGATCAAAACGTAGACTGTTAGAGACATTACTCCCATGGAGGAAAGTGCGCATGATGACTGTTGTATGTAATCCCGATGCAATTTCTGTGTTTCATCAACACTCACATAGTTCACAGATTACAGATTGCCTCCAGATGTGCATCGGAAACTACTACTGGTCTTCCAGGGAATAATCAAAGCGTAGGCTGTTAGAGACATTACTCCCGTGGAGGAGAGTGCGCATGATGATTGTTGTATTTAATCCCGATGCAATTTATGTGATTCATCAACACTCTGATAGTCCACAGATTGCAGAATGCCACCAGATGGGCATCGGAAACTACTACTGGTCTTCCAGGGAACGATCAAAGCATAGACTGTTTGAGACATTACTCCCATGGTGGACAGTGTGCATGGTGACTTTTGTATTCAATCGCGAGGCAATTTCTGTGTTTCAATACACACTTTGAAGGTACACAGATTACAGAATGCCTCCAGATGTGCATCGGAAACTGCTACTGGCCTTCCAGGGAACGATCAAAGCATAGACTGTTTGAGAATTACCCCCATGGTGGAAAGTGCGCATGGTGGCTGTTGTATTCAATCCCGATGCAATTTCTGTGTTTCATCAACACTCTGATAGTCCACAGATTACAGAATGCCACGAGACGTGCATCGGAACTATTACTGGTCTCCCAGGGAACAATCAAAGCGTAGACTGTTTGAGACATTACTCCCGTGGAGGAAAGTGCGCATGGTGACTGGGTATTCAATCCAGATGCAATTATTGTGTTTCATCAACACTTTGAACGTCCACAGATTACAGAATGCCTCCATATGTGCATCGGAAACTACTACTGGTCTTCTAGGGAACGATCAAAGCGTAGACTGTTTGAGACACTGCTCCATTGGAGGAAAGTGCGCATGGTGACTGTTATATTCAATCCCGATGCAATTTCTGTGTTTCATCAACAGTCTGACAGACCACAGATTACAGAATGCCGCCAGATGTGCATCGGAAACTACTGCTGGTCTTCCAGGGAACGATCAAAGCGTAGACTGTTTGAGACATTACTCCCATGGAGGAAAGTGCGCATGGTGACTGTTGTATTCAATCCCGATGCAATTTCTGTGTTTCATCAACACTCTGACAGACCACTGATTACAGAATGCCTCCAGATGTGCATCGGAACTACTACTGGTCTTCCAGGGAACGATCAAAGCGTAGACTGTTTGAGACATTACTTCCATGGAGAAAAGGGCGCATGGTGACTGTTGTATTCAATCCCGACGCAATTTCTGTGTTTCATCAACACTCATATAGTTCACAGATTACAGAATGCCTCCAGATGTGCATCGGTAACTACTACTGGTCTTCCAGGGAACGATCAAAGCGTAGACAGTTTGAGACATTACTCCCATGGTGGAAAGTGCGCATGGTGACTTTTGTATTCAATCCCTAGGCAATTTCTGTGTTTCAATACACACTTTGAAGGTACACAGATTACAGAATGCCTCCAGATGAGCATCGGAAACTGCTACTGGCCTTCCAGGGAACGATCAAAGCATAGACTGTTTGAGAATTACCCCCATGGAGGAAAGTGCGCATGGTGGCTGTTGTATTCAATCCCGATGCAATTTCTGTGTTTCATCAACACTCTGATAGTCCACAGATTACAGAATGCCTCCAGATGTGCATCGGAAACTACTACTGGCCTTCCTGGGAACGATCAAAGCGTAGACTGTTTGAGACACTGCTCCCTTGGAGGAAAGTGCGCATGGTGACTGTTATATTCAATTCCGATGCAATTTCTGTGGTTCATCAACACTCAGATAGTCCACAGATTACAGAATGCTTCCACATGTGCATCGGAAACTACTACTGGTCTTCCAGGGAATAATCAAATCGTAGACTGTTAGAGACATTACTACAATGGAGGAAAGTGCGAAAGCTGACTGTTATATTCAATCCCGATGCAATTTTTTGTGTTTCATCAACAGTCTGATAGACCACAGATTACAGAATGCCTCCAGATGTGCATCGGAAACTACTACTGGTCTTCGAGGGAACGATCAAAGCGTAGACTGTTTGAGACATTACTTCCATGGAGGAAAGTGCGCATGGTGACTGTTGTATTAAATCCCGACGCAATTTGTGTGTTTCATCAACACTCAGATAGTCCACAGATTACAGAATGCCTCCAGATGTGCATCGGAAACTACTACTGGCCTTCCTGGGAACGATCAAAGCGTAGACTGTTTGAGAATTATCCCCATGGAGGAAAGTGCGCATGGTGACTGTTGTTTTCAATCCCGATGCTATTTCTGTGTTTCATCAACACTCTGATAGTCCTCAGAAAACAGATTGCCTCCAGATGTGCATCGGAAACTACTACTTGTCTTCCAGGGAACGATCAAAGCGTAGACTGTTGGAGACATTACTCCCATGGAGGAAAATGCGCATGGTGACTGTTGTATTCAATCCCGAGGCAATTTCTGTGTTTCAATCCACACTTTGAAGGTCCAGAGATTACAGAATGCCTCCAGATGTGCATCGGAAACTACTATAGGTCTCCCAGGGAACGATCAAAGCGTAGACTGTTTGAGAATTACCCCATGGAGGAAAGAGTTCATGGTGTCTGTTGTATTCAATCCCGCTCCAATATCTGTGTTTCATCATCACTCTGATAGTCCACAGATTTCAGATTGCCTCCAGATGTGCTTCGGAAACTACTACTGGTCTTCCAGGGAACGATCAATGCGTAGACTGTTTGAGACATTACCTTTATGGAGGAAAGTGCGCATGGTGACTGTTGTATTCAATCCCGATGCAATTTCTGTGTTTCATCAACACTATGATAGTCCACAGTTTACAGAATGCCTCCAGATATGCATCAGAAACTACTACTGACTTCCAGCTAACGATCAAAGCGTAGACTGTTTGAGACATTATTCCCATGGAGGAAAGTGGGCATGGTGATTGTTGTACTCAATCCCGATGCAATTTCTGTGTTTCATCAACAGTCTGATAGTCCACAGATTACAGAATGCCTCCAGATGTGCATCGTAAACTACAACTGCTCTTCCAGGGAACGATCAAAACGTAGACTGTATGAGACATTACTCCCATGGAGGAAAGTGCGCATGGTGACTGTTGTATTCAATCCCGATGCAATTTCTGTGTTTCATCAACAGTCTGATAGTCCACAGATTACAGAATGCCTCCAGATGTGCATCGTAAACTACTACTGCTCTTCCAGGGAACGATCAAAACGTAGACTGTATGAGACATTACTCCCATGGAGGAAAGTGCGCATGGTGACTGTTGTATTCAATCCCGATGCAATTTCTGTGTTTCATCAACACTCTGATAGTCCACAGATTACAGATTGTCTTCAGATGTGCATCGGAAACTACTACTGGTCTTCCCGGGAACGATCAAAACGTAGACTGTTTGAGTCATTACTCCCATAAAGGAAAGTGCGAATGGTGACTGTTGTATTCAGTCCCGATGCAATTTCTGTGTTTCATTAACACTCTGATAGTCCACAGATTACAGAATGCCTCAAGATGAGCATCGGAAACTACTACTGGTCTTCCAGGGAACGATCAAAGCATAGACTGTTAGAGACATTACTCCCATGGAGGAACGTTCTCATGGTGACTGTTGTATTCAATCCCAATGCAATCTCTGTGTTTCATCAGCACTCTGATAGTCCACAGATTACAGAACGCCTGCAGATGTGCATAGGAAACTACTACTGGTCTTCCAGGGAACGATCAAATCGTAGACTGTTAGAGACATTACTCCCATGGAGGAAAGTGCGCATGGTGCCTGTTGTATTCAATTCCGATGCAATTTTTGTGTTTCATCAACACTCTGATAGTCCACAGATTACAGAATGCTACCAGATGTACATCGGAAACTACTACTGGTCTTCCAGGGAACGATCAAAGCGTAGACTGTTTGAGACATTACTCCCATGGTGGAAAGTGCGCATGGTGACTGTTGTATTCAATCCCGATTCTATTTCTGTGTTTCATCAACACTCTGATACTACACAGATTACAGAATGCCACGAGACGTGCATCGGAACTACTACTGGTCTCCCAGGGAACGATCAAAGCGTAGACTGTTTGAGACATTGCTCCCGTGGAGGAAAGTGCGCATGGTGACTTGGTATTCAATCCAGATGCAATTATTGTGTTTCATCAACACTTTGAAAGTCCACAGATTACAGAATGCCTCCATATGTGCATCGGAAACTACTACTGGTCTTCCAGGGAACGATCAAAGCGTAGACTGTTTGAGACACTGCTCCCTTGGAGGAAAGTGCGCATGGTGACTGTTATATTCAATTCCGATGCAATTTCTGTGGTTCATCAACACTCAGATAGTCCACAGATTACAGAATGCTTCCAGATGTGCATCGGAAACTACTACTGGTCTTCCAGGGAATAATCAAAACGTAGACTGTTAGAGACATTACTACAATGGAGGAAAGTGCGAATGCTGACTGTTATATTCAATCCCGATGCAATTTCTGTGTTTCATCAACAGTCTGATAGACCACAGATTACAGAATGCCTCCAGATGTGCATCGGAAACTACTACTGGTCTTCGAGGGAACGATCAAAGCGTAGACTGTTTGAGACATTACTTCCATGGAGGAAAGTGCGCATGGTGACTGTAGTATTAAATCCCGACGCAATTTCTGTGTTTCATCAACACTCAGATAGTCCACAGATTACAGAATGCCTCCAGATGTGCATCGGAAACTACTACTGGCCTTCCAGGGAACGATCAAAGCGTAGACTGTTTGAGAATTATCCCCATGGAGGAAAGTGCGCATGGTGACTGTTGTATTCAATCCCGATGCAATTTCTGTGTTTCATCAACACTCTGATAGTCCACAGATTACAGAATGCCACCAGATGTGCATCGGAAACTACTACAGGTCTTCCAGGGAACGATCAAAGCGTAGTCAGTTTGAGACATACCTCCCGTGGAGGAAAGTGCGCATGGTGACTGTTGTATTCAATCCCGATGCAATTTCTGTGTTTCATCAACAGTCTGATAGTCCACAGATTACAGAATGCCTCCAGATGTGCATCGTAAACTACTACTGCTCTTCCAGGGAACGATCAAAACGTAGACTGTTAGAGACATTACTCCCATGGAGGAAAGTGCGCATGATGACTGTTGTATGTAATCCCGATGCAATTTCTGTGTTTCATCAACACTCACATAGTTCACAGATTACAGATTGCCTCCAGATGTGCATCGGAAACTACTACTGGTCTTCCAGGGAATAATCAAAGCGTAGGCTGTTAGAGACATTACTCCCGTGGAGGAGAGTGCGCATGATGATTGTTGTATTTAATCCCGATGCAATTTATGTGATTCATCAACACTCTGATAGTCCACAGATTGCAGAATGCCACCAGATGGGCATCGGAAACTACTACTGGTCTTCCAGGGAACGATCAAAGCATAGACTGTTTGAGACATTACTCCCATGGTGGACAGTGTGCATGGTGACTTTTGTATTCAATCGCGAGGCAATTTCTGTGTTTCAATACACACTTTGAAGGTACACAGATTACAGAATGCCTCCAGATGTGCATCGGAAACTGCTACTGGCCTTCCAGGGAACGATCAAAGCATAGACTGTTTGAGAAATACCCCCATGGTGGAAAGTGCGCATGGTGGCTGTTGTATTCAATCCCGATGCAATTTCTGTGTTTCATCAACACTCTGATAGTCCACAGATTACAGAATGCCACGAGACGTGCATCGGAACTATTACTGGTCTCCCAGGGAACAATCAAAGCGTAGACTGTTTGAGACATTACTCCCGTGGAGGAAAGTGCGCATGGTGACTGGGTATTCAATCCAGATGCAATTATTGTGTTTCATCAACACTTTGAACGTCCACAGATTACAGAATGCCTCCATATGTGCATCGGAAACTACTACTGGTCTTCTAGGGAACGATCAAAGCGTAGACTGTTTGAGACACTGCTCCATTGGAGGAAAGTGCGCATGGTGACTGTTATATTCAATTCCGATGCAATTTCTGTGGTTCATCAACACTCAGATAGTCCACAGATTACAGAATGCTTCCAGATGTGCATCGGAAACTACTACTGGTCTTCCAGGGAATAATCAAATTGTAGACTGTTAGAGACTTTACTACAATGGAGGAAAGTGCGAATGCTGACTGTTATATTCAATCCCGATGCAATTTCTGTGTTTCATCAACAGTCTGACAGACCACAGATTACAGAATGCCTCCAGATGTGCATCGGAAACTACTGCTGGTCTTCCAGGGAACGATCAAAGCGTAGACTGTTTGAGACATTACTCCCATGGAGGAAAGTGCGCATGGTGACTGTTGTATTCAATCCCGATGCAATTTCTGTGTTTCATCAACACTCTGACAGACCACTGATTACAGAATGCCTCCAGATGTGCATCGGAACTACTACTGGTCTTCCAAGGAACGATCAAAGCGTAGACTGTTTGAGACATTACTCAGACGGAGGAAAGTGCACTTGGTGACTGTAGTCAATCCCGACGCAATTTCTGTGTTTCATCAACAGTCTGATAGACCACAGATTACAGAATGCCTCCAGATGTGCATCGGAAACTACTACTGGTCTTCCAGGGAACGATCAAAGCGTAGACAGTTTGAGACACTGTTCGCATGGAGGAAAGTGTGCATGGTGACTGTTGTATTGAATCCCGATGCCATTTCTGTGTTCCATCAACACTCTGATAGTCAACAGATTACAGATTGCCTCCAGATGAGCATCGGAAACTACTACTGGTCTTCAAGGGAACGATCAAAGCGTAGACTGTTTGAGACATTACTTCCATGGAGAAAAGGGCGCATGGTGACTGTTGTATTCAATCCCGACGCAATTTCTGTGTTTCATCAACACTCATATAGTTCACAGATTACAGAATGCCTCCAGATGTGCATCGGTAACTACTACTGGTCTTCCAGGGAACGATCAAAGCGTAGACAGTTTGAGACATTACTCCCATGGTGGAAAGTGCGCATGGTGACTTTTGTATTCAATCCCTAGGCAATTTCTGTGTTTCAATACACACTTTGAAGGTACACAGATTACAGAATGCCTCCAGATGAGCATCGGAAACTGCTACTGGCCTTCCAGGGAACGATCAAAGCATAGACTGTTTGAGAATTACCCCCATGGAGGAAAGTGCGCATGGTGGCTGTTGTATTCAATCCCGATGCAATTTCTGTGTTTCATCAACACTCTGATAGTCCACAGATTACAGAATGCCTCCAGATGTGCATCGGAAACTACTACTGGTCTTCGAGGGAACGATCAAAGCGTAGACTGTTTGAGACATTACTTCCATGGAGGAAAGTGCGCATGGTGACTGTTGTATTAAATCCCGACGCAATTTGTGTGTTTCATCAACACTCAGATAGTCCACAGATTACAGAATGCCTCCAGATGTGCATCGGAAACTACTACTGGCCTTCCTGGGAACGATCAAAGCGTAGACTGTTTGAGAATTATCCCCATGGAGGAAAGTGCGCATGGTGACTGTTGTTTTCAATCCCGATGCTATTTCTGTGTTTCATCAACACTCTGATAGTCCTCAGAAAACAGATTGCCTCCAGATGTGCATCGGAAACTACTACTTGTCTTCCAGGGAACGATCAAAGCGTAGACTGTTGGAGACATTACTCCCATGGAGGAAAATGCGCATGGTGACTGTTGTATTCAATCCCGAGGCAATTTCTGTGTTTCAATCCACACTTTGAAGGTCCAGAGATTACAGAATGCCTCCAGATGTGCATCGGAAACTACTATAGGTCTCCCAGGGAACGATCAAAGCGTAGACTGTTTGAGAATTACCCCATGGAGGAAAGAGTTCATGGTGTCTGTTGTATTCAATCCCGCTCCAATATCTGTGTTTCATCATCACTCTGATAGTCCACAGATTTCAGATTGCCTCCAGATGTGCTTCGGAAACTACTACTGGTCTTCCAGGGAACGATCAATGCGTAGACTGTTTGAGACATTACCTTTATGGAGGAAAGTGCGCATGGTGACTGTTGTATTCAATCCCGATGCAATTTCTGTGTTTCATCAACACTATGATAGTCCACAGTTTACAGAATGCCTCCAGATATGCATCAGAAACTACTACTGACTTCCAGCTAACGATCAAAGCGTAGACTGTTTGAGACATTATTCCCATGGAGGAAAGTGGGCATGGTGATTGTTGTACTCAATCCCGATGCAATTTCTGTGTTTCATCAACAGTCTGATAGTCCACAGATTACAGAATGCCTCCAGATGTGCATCGTAAACTACAACTGCTCTTCCAGGGAACGATCAAAACGTAGACTGTATGAGACATTACTCCCATGGAGGAAAGTGCGCATGGTGACTGTTGTATTCAATCCCGATGCAATTTCTGTGTTTCATCAACAGTCTGATAGTCCACAGATTACAGAATGCCTCCAGATGTGCATCGTAAACTACTACTGCTCTTCCAGGGAACGATCAAAACGTAGACTGTATGAGACATTACTCCCATGGAGGAAAGTGCGCATGGTGACTGTTGTATTCAATCCCGATGCAATTTCTGTGTTTCATCAACACTCTGATAGTCCACAGATTACAGATTGTCTTCAGATGTGCATCGGAAACTACTACTGGTCTTCCCGGGAACGATCAAAACGTAGACTGTTTGAGTCATTACTCCCATAAAGGAAAGTGCGAATGGTGACTGTTGTATTCAGTCCCGATGCAATTTCTGTGTTTCATTAACACTCTGATAGTCCACAGATTACAGAATGCCTCAAGATGAGCATCGGAAACTACTACTGGTCTTCCAGGGAACGATCAAAGCATAGACTGTTTGAGACATTACTCCCATGGAGGAACGTTCTCATGGTGACTGTTGTATTCAATCCCAATGCAATCTCTGTGTTTCATCAGCACTCTGATAGTCCACAGATTACAGAACGCCTGCAGATGTGCATAGGAAACTACTACTGGTCTTCCAGGGAACGATCAAATCGTAGACTGTTAGAGACATTACTCCCATGGAGGAAAGTGCGCATGGTGCCTGTTGTATTCAATTCCGATGCAATTTTTGTGTTTCATCAACACTCTGATAGTCCACAGATTACAGAATGCTACCAGATGTACATCGGAAACTACTACTGGTCTTCCAGGGAACGATCAAAGCGTAGACTGTTTGAGACATTACTCCCATGGTGGAAAGTGCGCATGGTGACTGTTGTATTCAATCCCGATTCTATTTCTGTGTTTCATCAACACTCTGATACTACACAGATTACAGAATGCCACGAGACGTGCATCGGAACTACTACTGGTCTCCCAGGGAACGATCAAAGCGTAGACTGTTTGAGACATTGCTCCCGTGGAGGAAAGTGCGCATGGTGACTTGGTATTCAATCCAGATGCAATTATTGTGTTTCATCAACACTTTGAAAGTCCACAGATTACAGAATGCCTCCATATGTGCATCGGAAACTACTACTGGTCTTCCAGGGAACGATCAAAGCGTAGACAGTTTGAGACACTGTTCGCATGGAGGAAAGTGTGCATGGTGACTGTTGTATTGAATCCCGATGCCATTTCTGTGTTCCATCAACACTCTGATAGTCAACAGATTACAGATTGCCTCCAGATGAGCATCGGAAACTACTACTGGTCTTCAAGGGAACGATCAAAGCGTAGACTGTTTGAGACATTACTTCCATGGAGAAAAGGGCGCATGGTGACTGTTGTATTCAATCCCGACGCAATTTCTGTGTTTCATCAACACTCATATAGTTCACAGATTACAGAATGCCTCCAGATGTGCATCGGTAACTACTACTGGTCTTCCAGGGAACGATCAAAGCGTAGACAGTTTGAGACATTACTCCCATGGTGGAAAGTGCGCATGGTGAGTTTTGTATTCAATCCCTAGGCAATTTCTGTGTTTCAATACACACTTTGAAGGTACACAGATTACAGAATGCCTCCAGATGAGCATTGGAAACTGCTACTGGCCTTCCAGGGAACGATCAAAGCATAGACTGTTTGAGAATTACCCCCATGGAGGAAAGTGCGCATGGTGGCTGTTGTATTCAATCCCGATGCAATTTCTGTGTTTCATCAACACTCTGATAGTCCACAGATTACAGAATGCCTCCAGATGTGCATCGGAAACTACTACTGGCCTTCCTGGGAACGATCAAAGCGTAGACTGTTTGAGACACTGCTCCCTTGGAGGAAAGTGCGCATGGTGACTGTTATATTCAATTCCGATGCAATTTCTGTGGTTCATCAACACTCAGATAGTCCACAGATTACAGAATGCTTCCACATGTGCATCGGAAACTACTACTGGTCTTCCAGGGAATAATCAAATCGTAGACTGTTAGAGACATTACTACAATGGAGGAAAGTGCGAAAGCTGACTGTTATATTCAATCCCGATGCAATTTTTTGTGTTTCATCAACAGTCTGATAGACCACAGATTACAGAATGCCTCCAGATGTGCATCGGAAACTACTACTGGTCTTCGAGGGAACGATCAAAGCGTAGACTGTTTGAGACATTACTTCCATGGAGGAAAGTGCGCATGGTGACTGTTGTATTAAATCCCGACGCAATTTGTGTGTTTCATCAACACTCAGATAGTCCACAGATTACAGAATGCCTCCAGATGTGCATCGGAAACTACTACTGGCCTTCCTGGGAACGATCAAAGCGTAGACTGTTTGAGAATTATCCCCATGGAGGAAAGTGCGCATGGTGACTGTTGTTTTCAATCCCGATGCTATTTCTGTGTTTCATCAACACTCTGATAGTCCTCAGAAAACAGATTGCCTCCAGATGTGCATCGGAAACTACTACTTGTCTTCCAGGGAACGATCAAAGCGTAGACTGTTGGAGACATTACTCCCATGGAGGAAAATGCGCATGGTGACTGTTGTATTCAATCCCGAGGCAATTTCTGTGTTTCAATCCACACTTTGAAGGTCCAGAGATTACAGAATGCCTCCAGATGTGCATCGGAAACTACTATAGGTCTCCCAGGGAACGATCAAAGCGTAGACTGTTTGAGAATTACCACATGGAGGAAAGAGTTCATGGTGTCTGTTGTATTCAATCCCGCTCCAATATCTGTGTTTCATCATCACTCTGATAGTCCACAGATTTCAGATTGCCTCCAGATGTGCTTCGGAAACTACTACTGGTCTTCCAGGGAACCATCTATGCGTAGACTGTTTGAGACATTACCTTTATGGAGGAAAGTGCGCATGGTGACTGTTGTATTCAATCCCGATGCAATTTCTGTGTTTCATCAACACTATGATAGTCCACAGTTTACAGAATGCCTCCAGATATGCATCAGAAACTACTACTGACTTCCAGCTAACGATCAAAGCGTAGACTGTTTGAGACATTATTCCCATGGAGGAAAGTGGGCATGGTGATTGTTGTACTCAATCCCGATGCAATTTCTGTGTTTCATCAACAGTCTGATAGTCCACAGATTACAGAATGCCTCCAGATGTGCATCGTAAACTACAACTGCTCTTCCAGGGAACGATCAAAACGTAGACTGTATGAGACATTACTCCCATGGAGGAAAGTGCGCATGGTGACTGTTGTATTCAATCCCGATGCAATTTCTGTGTTTCATCAACAGTCTGATAGTCCACAGATTACAGAATGCCTCCAGATGTGCATCGTAAACTACTACTGCTCTTCCAGGGAACGATCAAAACGTAGACTGTATGAGACATTACTCCCATGGAGGAAAGTGCGCATGGTGACTGTTGTATTCAATCCCGATGCAATTTCTGTGTTTCATCAACACTCTGATAGTCCACAGATTACAGATTGTCTTCAGATGTGCATCGGAAACTACTACTGGTCTTCCCGGGAACGATCAAAACGTAGACTGTTTGAGTCATTACTCCCATAAAGGAAAGTGCGAATGGTGACTGTTGTATTCAGTCCCGATGCAATTTCTGTGTTTCATTAACACTCTGATAGTCCACAGATTACAGAATGCCTCAAGATGAGCATCGGAAACTACTACTGGTCTTCCAGGGAACGATCAAAGCATAGACTGTTTGAGACATTACTCCCATGGAGGAACGTTCTCATGGTGACTGTTGTATTCAATCCCAATGCAATCTCTGTGTTTCATCAGCACTCTGATAGTCCACAGATTACAGAACGCCTGCAGATGTGCATAGGAAACTACTACTGGTCTTCCAGGGAACGATCAAATCGTAGACTGTTAGAGACATTACTCCCATGGAGGAAAGTGCGCATGGTGCCTGTTGTATTCAATTCCGATGCAATTTTTGTGTTTCATCAACACTCTGATAGTCCACAGATTACAGAATGCTACCAGATGTACATCGGAAACTAGTACTGGTCTTCCAGGGAACGATCAAAGCGTAGACTGTTTGAGACATTACTCCCATGGTGGAAAGTGCGCATGGTGACTGTTGTATTCAATCCCGATTCTATTTCTGTGTTTCATCAACAATCTGATAGTCTACAGATTACAGAATGCCACCAGATGTGCATCGGAAACTACTACTGGTATTCCAGTGAACGATCAAAGCGTAGACTGTTTGAGACATTGCTCCCGTGGAGGAAAGTGCGCATGGTGACTTGGTATTCAATCCAGATGCAATTATTGTGTTTCATCAACACTTTGAAAGTCCACAGATTACAGAATGCCTCCATATGTGCATCGGAAACTACTACTGGTCTTCCAGGGAACGATCAAAGCGTAGACTGTTTGAGACACTGCTCCCTTGGAGGAAAGTGCGCATGGTGACTGTTATATTCAATTCCGATGCAATTTCTGTGGTTCATCAACACTCAGATAGTCCACAGATTACAGAATGCTTCCAGATGTGCATCGGAAACTACTACTGGTCTTCCAGGGAATAATCAAAACGTAGACTGTTAGAGACATTACTACAATGGAGGAAAGTGCGAATGCTGACTGTTATATTCAATCCCGATGCAATTTCTGTGTTTCATCAACAGTCTGATAGACCACAGATTACAGAATGCCTCCAGATGTGCATCGGAAACTACTACTGGCCTTCCTGGGAACGATCAAAGCGTAGACTGTTTGAGACACTGCTCCCTTGGAGGAAAGTGCGCATGGTGACTGTTATATTCAATTCCGATGCAATTTCTGTGGTTCATCAACACTCAGATAGTCCACAGATTACAGAATGCTTCCACATGTGCATCGGAAACTACTACTGGTCTTCCAGGGAATAATCAAATCGTAGACTGTTAGAGACATTACTACAATGGAGGAAAGTGCGAAAGCTGACTGTTATATTCAATCCCGATGCAATTTTTTGTGTTTCATCAACAGTCTGATAGACCACAGATTACAGAATGCCTCCAGATGTGCATCGGAAACTACTACTGGTCTTCGAGGGAACGATCAAAGCGTAGACTGTTTGAGACATTACTTCCATGGAGGAAAGTGCGCATGGTGACTGTTGTATTAAATCCCGACGCAATTTGTGTGTTTCATCAACACTCAGATAGTCCACAGATTACAGAATGCCTCCAGATGTGCATCGGAAACTACTACTGGCCTTCCTGGGAACGATCAAAGCGTAGACTGTTTGAGAATTATCCCCATGGAGGAAAGTGCGCATGGTGACTGTTGTTTTCAATCCCGATGCTATTTCTGTGTTTCATCAACACTCTGATAGTCCTCAGAAAACAGATTGCCTCCAGATGTGCATCGGAAACTACTACTTGTCTTCCAGGGAACGATCAAAGCGTAGACTGTTGGAGACATTACTCCCATGGAGGAAAATGCGCATGGTGACTGTTGTATTCAGTCCCGAGGCAATTTCTGTGTTTCAATCCACACTTTGAAGGTCCAGAGATTACAGAATGCCTCCAGATGTGCATCGGAAACTACTATAGGTCTCCCAGGGAACGATCAAAGCGTAGACTGTTTGAGAATTACCCCATGGAGGAAAGAGTTCATGGTGTCTGTTGTATTCAATCCCGCTCCAATATCTGTGTTTCATCATCACTCTGATAGTCCACAGATTTCAGATTGCCTCCAGATGTGCTTCGGAAACTACTACTGGTCTTCCAGGGAACGATCAATGCGTAGACTGTTTGAGACATTACCTTTATGGAGGAAAGTGCGCATGGTGACTGTTGTATTCAATCCCGATGCAATTTCTGTGTTTCATCAACACTATGATAGTCCACAGTTTACAGAATGCCTCCAGATATGCATCAGAAACTACTACTGACTTCCAGCTAACGATCAAAGCGTAGACTGTTTGAGACATTATTCCCATGGAGGAAAGTGGGCATGGTGATTGTTGTACTCAATCCCGATGCAATTTCTGTGTTTCATCAACAGTCTGATAGTCCACAGATTACAGAATGCCTCCAGATGTGCATCGTAAACTACAACTGCTCTTCCAGGGAACGATCAAAACGTAGACTGTATGAGACATTACTCCCATGGAGGAAAGTGCGCATGGTGACTGTTGTATTCAATCCCGATGCAATTTCTGTGTTTCATCAACAGTCTGATAGTCCACAGATTACAGAATGCCTCCAGATGTGCATCGTAAACTACTACTGCTCTTCCAGGGAACGATCAAAACGTAGACTGTATGAGACATTACTCCCATGGAGGAAAGTGCGCATGGTGACTGTTGTATTCAATCCCGATGCAATTTCTGTGTTTCATCAACACTCTGATAGTCCACAGATTACAGATTGTCTTCAGATGTGCATCGGAAACTACTACTGGTCTTCCCGGGAACGATCAAAACGTAGACTGTTTGAGTCATTACTCCCATAAAGGAAAGTGCGAATGGTGACTGTTGTATTCAGTCCCGATGCAATTTCTGTGTTTCATTAACACTCTGATAGTCCACAGATTACAGAATGCCTCAAGATGAGCATCGGAAACTACTACTGGTCTTCCAGGGAACGATCAAAGCATAGACTGTTTGAGACATTACTCCCATGGAGGAACGTTCTCATGGTGACTGTTGTATTCAATCCCAATGCAATCTCTGTGTTTCATCAGCACTCTGATAGTCCACAGATTACAGAGCGCCTGCAGATGTGCATAGGAAACTACTACTGGTCTTCCAGGGAACGATCAAATCGTAGACTGTTAGAGACATTACTCCCATGGAGGAAAGTGCGCATGGTGCCTGTTGTATTCAATTCCGATGCAATTTTTGTGTTTCATCAACACTTTGATAGTCCACAGATTACAGAATGCTACCAGATGTACATCGGAAACTACTACTGGTCTTCCAGGGAACGATCAAAGCGTAGACTGTTTGAGACATTACTCCCATGGTGGAAAGTGCGCATGGTGACTGTTGTATTCAATCCCGATTCTATTTCTGTGTTTCATCAACACTCTGATACTACACAGATTACAGAATGCCACGAGACGTGCATCGGAACTACTACTGGTCTCCCAGGGAACGATCAAAGCGTAGACTGTTTGAGACATTGCTCCCGTGGAGGAAAGTGCGCATGGTGACTTGGTATTCAATCCAGATGCAATTATTGTGTTTCATCAACACTTTGAAAGTCCACAGATTACAGAATGCCTCCATATGTGCATCGGAAACTACTACTGGTCTTCCAGGGAACGATCAAAGCGTAGACTGTTTGAGACACTGCTCCCTTGGAGGAAAGTGCGCATGGTGACTGTTATATTCAATTCCGATGCAATTTCTGTGGTTCATCAACACTCAGATAGTCCACAGATTACAGAATGCTTCCAGATGTGCATCGGAAACTACTACTGGTCTTCCAGGGAATAATCAAAACGTAGACTGTTAGAGACATTACTACAATGGAGGAAAGTGCGAATGCTGACTGTTATATTCAATCCCGATGCAATTTCTGTGTTTCATCAACAGTCTGATAGACCACAGATTACAGAATGCCTCCAGATGTGCATCGGAAACTACTACTGGTCTTCGAGGGAACGATCAAAGCGTAGACTGTTTGAGACATTACTTCCATGGAGGAAAGTGCGCATGGTGACTGTAGTATTAAATCCCGACGCAATTTCTGTGTTTCATCAACACTCAGATAGTCCACAGATAACAGAATGCCTCCAGATGTGCATCGGAAACTACTACTGGCCTTCCAGGGAACGATCAAAGCGTAGACTGTTTGAGAATTATCCCCATGGAGGAAAGTGCGCATGGTGACTGTTGTATTCAATCCCGATGCAATTTCTGTGTTTCATCAACACTCTGATAGTCCACAGATAACAGATTGCCTCCAGATGTGCATCGGAAACTACTACTTGTCTTCCAGGGAACGATCAAAGCGTAGACTGTTGGAGACATTACTCCCATGGAGGAAAGTGCGCATGGTGACTGTTGTATTCAATCCCGAGGCAATTTCTGTGTTTCAATCCACACTTTGAAGGTCCAGAGATTACAGAATGCCTCCAGATGTGCATCGGAAACTACTATAGGTCTCCCAGGGAACGATCAAAGCGTAGACTGTTTGAGAATTACCCCATGGAGGAAAGAGGGCATGGTGTCTGTTGTATTCAATCCCGCTCCAATATCTGTGTTTCATCATCACTCTGATAGTCCACAGATTTCAGATTGCCTCCAGATGTGCTTCGGAAACTACTACTGGTCTTCCAGGGAACGATCAATGCGTAGACTGTTTGAGAAATTACTTTTATGGAGGAAAGTGCGCATGGTGACTGTTGTATTCAATCCCGATGCAATTTCTGTGTTTCATCAACACTATGATAGTCCACAGATTACAGAATGCCTCCAGATATGCATCAGAAACTACTACTGACTTCCAGCTAACGATCAAAGCGTAGACTGTTTGAGACATTATTCCCATGGAGGAAAGTGGGCATGGTGACTGTTGTACTCAATCCCGATGCAATTTCTGTGTTTCATCAACAGTCTGATAGTCCACAGATTACAGAAAGCCTCCAGATGTGCATCGTAAACTACTACTGCTCTTCCAGGGAACGATCAAATCCTAGACTGTATGAGACATTACTCCCATGGAGGAAAGTGCGCATGGTGACTGTTGTATTCAATCCCGATGCAATTTCTGTGCTTCATCAACACTCTGATAGTCCACAGACTACAGATTGTCTTCAGATGTGCATCGGAAACTACTACTGGTCTTCCAGGGAACGATCAAAACGTAGACTGTTTGAGTCATTACTCCCATAAAGGAAAGTGCGAATGGTGACTGTTGTATTCAGTCCCGATGCAATTTCTGTGTTTCATTAACACTCTGATAGTCCACAGATTACAGAATGCCTCAAGATGAGCATCGGAAACTACTACTGGTCTTCCAGGGAACGATCAAAGCATAGACTGTTTGAGACATTACTCCCATGGAGAAACGTTCCCATGGTGACTGTTGTATTCAATCCCGATGCAATTTCTGTGTTTCATCAGCACTCTGATAGTCCACAGATTACAGAACGCCTGCAGATGTGCATAGGAAACTACTACTGGTCTTCCAGGGAACGATCATATCGTAGACTGTTAGAGACATTACTCCCATGGAAGAAAGAGCGCATGGTGCCTGTTGTATTCAATTCTGATGCAATTTTTGTGTTTCATCAACACTCTGATAGTCCACAGATTACAGAATGCCACCAGATGTGCATCGGAAACTACTACTGGTCTTCCAGGGAACGATCAAAGCGTAGTCAGTTTGAGACATACCTCCCGTGGAGGAAAGTGCGCATGGCGACTGTTGTATTCAATCCCGATGCAATTTCTGTGTTTCATCAACAGTCTGATAGTCCACAGATTACAGAATGCCTCCAGATGTGCATCGTTAACTACTACTGCTCTTCCAGGGAACGATCAAATCGTAGACTGTATGAGACATTACTCCCATAGAGGAAAGTGCGCATGGTGACTGTTGTATTCAATCCCGATGCAATTTCTGTGTTTCATCAACACTCTGATAGTCCACAGATTACAGATTGTCTTCAGATGTGCATCGGAAACTACTACTGGTCTTCCCGGGAACGATCAAAACGTAGACTGTTTGAGTCATTACTCCAATAAAGGAAAGTGGGAATGGTGACTGTTGTATTCAATCCCGATGCAATTTCTGTGTTTCATCAATACTCTGATAGTCCACAGATTACAGAATGCCACCAGATGTGCATCGGAAACTACTACTGGTCTTCCAGGGAACGATCAAAGCGTAGACTGTTTGAGACACTGTTCGCATGGAGGAAAGTGCGCATGGTGATAGTTGTATTGAATCCCGATGCCATTTCTGTGTTTCATCAACACTCTGATAGTCCACAGATTACAGATTGCCTCCAGATGAGCATCGGAAACTACTACTGGTCTTCAAGGGAACGATCAAGGCGTAGACTGTTTGATACATTACTTCCATGGAGAAAAGGGCGCATGGTGACTGTTGTATTCAATTACGACGCAATTTCTGTGTTTCATCAACACTCAGATACTTCACAGATTACAGAATGCCTCCAGATGTGCATCGGAAACTACTACTGATCTTCCAGGGAACGATCAAAGCGTAGACTGTTTGAGACATTACTCCCCTGGAGGAAAGTTCACTTGGTGACAGTTGTATTCAATCCCGATGCAATTTCTGTGTTTCATCAACACTCTGATAGTCTACAGATTACAGAATGCCGCCAGATGTGCATCGGAAACTACTACAGGTCTTCCAGGGAACGATCAAAGCGTAGACTGTTTGACCCATTACTTTTATGGAGGAAAGTGCGCATGGTGACTGTTGTTTTCAATCCCGATGCAATTTCTGTGTTTCATCAACACTATGATAGTCCACAGATTACAGAATGCCTCCAGATGAGCATCGGTAACTACTACTGGTCTTCCAGGGAACGATCAAAGCGTAGACTGTTTGAGACATTACTCCCATGGTGGAAAGTGCGCATGGTGACTTTTGTTTTCAATCCCGAGGCAATTTCTGTGTTTCAATACACACTTTGAAGGTACACAGATTACAGAATGCCTCCAGTTGTGCATCGGAAACTGCTACTGGCCTTCCAGGGAACGATCAAAGCATAGACTGTTTGAGAATTAACCCCATGGAGGAAAGTGCGCATGGTGGCTGTTGTATTCAATACCGATGCAATTTCTGTGTTTCATCAACACTCTGATAGTCCACAGATTACAGAATGCCTCCAGATGTGCTTCGGAAACTACTACTGGTCTTCCAGGGAACGATCAAAGCGTAGACTGTTTGAGACATTACTCCCCTGGAGGAAAGTTCACTTGGTGACAGTTGTATTCAATCCCGATGCAATTTCTGTGTTTCATCAACACTCTGATAGTCTACAGATTACAGAATGCCACCAGATGTGCATCGGAAACTACTACAGGTCTTCCAGGGAACGATCAAAGCGTAGACTGTTTGAGAATTACCCCATGTAGGAATGAGGGCATGGTGTCTGTTGTATTCAATCCCGCGGCAGTATCTGTGTTTCATTAACACTCTGATAGTCCACAGATTACAGATTGCCTCCAGATGTGCTTCGGAAACTACTACTGGTCTTCCAGGGAACTATCAAAGCGTAGACTGTTTGAGACATTACTTTTATGGAGGAAAGTGCGCATGGTGACTGTTGTTTTCAATCCCGATGCAATTTCTGTGTTTCATCAACACTATGATAGTCCACAGATTACAGAATGCCTCCATATGTGCATCGGAAACTACTACTGGTCTTCCAGGGAACGATCAAAGCGTAGACTGTTTAAGACACTGCTAATTTGGAGGAAAGTGCGCATGGTGACTGTTATATTCAATTCCGATGCAATTTCTGTGGTTCATCAACACTCAGATAGTCCACAGATTACAGAATGCTTCCAGATGTGCATCGGAAACTACTACTGGTCTTCAAGGGAACGATCTAAGCGTAGACTGTTTGAGAATTATCCCCATGGAGGAAAGTGCGCATGGTGACTGTTGTATTCAATCCCGATGCAATTTCTGTGTTTCATCAACACTCTGATAGTCCACAGATAACAGATTGCCTCCAGATGTGCATCGGAAACTACTACTGGTCTTCCAGGGAACGATCAAAGCGTAGACTGTTGGAGACATTACTCCCATGGAGGAAAGTGCGCATGGTGACTGTTGTATTCAATCCCGAGGCAATTTCTGTGTTTCAATCCACAATTTGAAGGTCCAGAGGTTACAGAATGCCTCCAGATGTGCATCGTAAACCACTACTGGTCTTCCAGGGAACGATCAAAGCGTAGACTGTTGGAGACATTACTCCCATGGAGGAAAGTGCGCATGGTGACTGTTGTATTCAATCCCGAGGCAATTTCTGTGTTTCAATCCACAATTTGAAGGTCCAGAGGTTACAGAATGCCTCCAGATGTGCATCGTAAACCACTACTGGTCTTCCAGGGAACGATCAAAGCGTAGACTGTTGGAGACATTACTCCCATGGAGGAAAGTGCGCATGGTGACTGTTGTATTCAATCCCGAGGCAATTTCTGTGTTTCAATCCACAATTTGAAGGTCCAGAGGTTACAGAATGCCTCCAGATGTGCATCGTAAACCACTACTGGTCTTCCAGGGAACGATCAAAGCGTAGACTGTTTGAGACATTACTCCCATGGAGGAAAGTGCGCATGGTGACTGTTGTATTCAATCCCGATGCAATTTCTCTGTTTCATCAACACTCTGATTCTCCACAGATTACAGAATTCCTCCAGATGTGCTTCGGAAACTACTACTGGTCTTCCAGGGAACGATCAAAGCGTAGACTGTTTGAGACATTACTCCCCTGGAGGAAAGTTCACTTGGTGACAGTTGTATTCAATCCCGATGCAATTTCTGTGTTTCATCAACACTCTGATAGTCTACAGATTACAGAATGCCACCAGATGTGCATCGGAAACTACTACAGGTCTTCCAGGGAACGATCAAAGCGTAGACTGTTTGAGAATTACCCCATGTAGGAATGAGGGCATGGTGTCTGTTGTATTCAATCCCGCGGCAGTATCTGTGTTTCATTAACACTCTGATAGTCCACAGATTACAGATTGCCTCCAGATGTGCTTCGGAAACTACTACTGGTCTTCCAGGGAACTATCAAAGCGTAGACTGTTTGAGACATTACTTTCATGGAGGAAAGTGCGCATGGTGACTGTTGTTTTCAATCCCGATGCAATTTCTGTGTTTCATCAACACTATGATAGTCCACAGATTACAGAATGCCTCCATATGTGCATCGGAAACTACTACTGGTCTTCCAGGGAACGATCAAAGCGTAGACTGTTTAAGACACTGCTAATTTGGAGGAAAGTGCGCATGGTGACTGTTATATTCAATTCCGATGCAATTTCTGTGGTTCATCAACACTCAGATAGTCCACAGATTACAGAATGCTTCCAGATGTGCATCGGAAACTACTACTGGTCTTCAAGGGAACGATCTAAGCGTAGACTGTTTGAGAATTATCCCCATGGAGGAAAGTGCGCATGGTGACTGTTGTATTCAATCCCGATGCAATTTCTGTGTTTCATCAACACTCTGATAGTCCACAGATAACAGATTGCCTCCAGATGTGCATCGGAAACTACTACTGGTCTTCCAGGGAACGATCAAAGCGTAGACTGTTGGAGACATTACTCCCATGGAGGAAAGTGCGCATGGTGACTGTTGTATTCAATCCCGAGGCAATTTCTGTGTTTCAATCCACAATTTGAAGGTCCAGAGGTTACAGAATGCCTCCAGATGTGCATCGTAAACCACTACTGGTCTTCCAGGGAACGATCAAAGCGTAGACTGTTGGAGACATTACTCCCATGGAGGAAAGTGCGCATGGTGACTGTTGTATTCAATCCCGAGGCAATTTCTGTGTTTCAATCCACAATTTGAAGGTCCAGAGGTTACAGAATGCCTCCAGATGTGCATCGTAAACCACTACTGGTCTTCCAGGGAACGATCAAAGCGTAGACTGTTGGAGACATTACTCCCATGGAGGAAAGTGCGCATGGTGACTGTTGTATTCAATCCCGAGGCAATTTCTGTGTTTCAATCCACAATTTGAAGGTCCAGAGGTTACAGAATGCCTCCAGATGTGCATCGTAAACCACTACTGGTCTTCCAGGGAACGATCAAAGCGTAGACTGTTGGAGACATTACTCCCATGGAGGAAAGTGCGCATGGTGACTGTTGTATTCAATCCCGATGCAATTTCTGTGTTTCATCAACACTCTGATAGTCCACAGATTAAAGATTGTCTTCAGATGTGCATCGGAAACTACTACTGGTCTTCCACGGAACGATCAAAACGTAGACTGTTTGAGTCATTACTCCCATAAAGGAAAGTGCGAATGGTGACTGTTGAATTCAGTCCCGATGCAATTTCTGTGTTTCATTAACACTCTGATAGTCCACAGATTACAGAATGCCTCAAGATGAGCATCGGAAACTACTACTGGTCTTCCAGGGAACGATCAAAGCATAGAATATTTTAGACATTACTCCCATGGAGGAACGTTCTCATGGTGACTATTGTATTCAATCACGATGCAATTTCTGTGTTTCATCAGCACTCTGATAGTCCACAGATTACAGAACGCCTGCAGATGTGCATAGGAAACTACTACTGGTCTTCCAAGGAACGATCAAATCGTAGACTGTTAGAGACATTACTTCCATGGAGGAAAGTGCGCATGGTGCCTGTTGTATTCAATTCCGATGCAATTTTTGTGTTTCCTCAACACTCTGATAGTACACAGATTACAGAATGCCACCAGATGTGCATCGGAAACTACTACTGGTCTTCCAGAGAACGATCAAAGCATAGTCAGTTTGAGACATACCTCCCGTGGAGGAAAGTGCGCATGGCGACTGTTGTATTCAATCCCGATGCAATTTCTGTGTTTCATCAACACTCTTACAGTCCACTGATTACAGAATGCCTCCAGATGTGCATCGGAACTACTACTGGTCTTCCAGGGAACGATCAAAGCGTAGACTGTTTGAGACATTACTCAGACGGAGGAAAGTGCACTTGGGGACTGTAGTCAATCCCGATGCAATTTCTGTGTTTTATCAACAGTCTGATAGACCACAGATTACAGAATGCTTCCAGATGTGCATCGGAAACTACTGCTGGTCTTCCGGGGAACGATCAAATCGTAGACTGTTTGAGAGATTACTCCCATGGAGGAAAGTGCGCATTGTGACCGTTGTATTCAATCCCGATGCAATTTCTGTGTTTCATCAACACTCTGAGAGTCCACAGATTACAGAATGCCTCCAGATGTGCATCGGTAACTACTACTGGTCTTCCAGGGAACGATCAAAGCGTAGACTGTTTGAGACATTACTCCCATGGTGGAAAGTGCGCATGGTGACTTTTGTATTCAATCCCGAAGCAATTTCTGTGTTTCAATACACACTTTGAAGGTCCAAAGATTACAGAATGCCTCCAGATGTGCATCGGAAACTACTACTGGCCTTCCAGTGAAATATCAAAGCGTAGACTGTTTGAGAGTTACCCCCATGGAGGAAAGTGCGCATGGTGACTGTTGTATTCAATCCCGACGCAATTTCTGTGTTTCATCAACACTCAGATAGTTCACAGATAACAGAATGCCTCCAGATGTGCATCGGAAACTACTACTGGTCTTCCAGGGAATGAACAAAGCGTAGACTGTTACAGACATTACTGCCATGGAGGAAAGTGCGCATGATGACTGTTGTATTTAATCCCGATGCAATTTATGTGTTTCATCAACACTCTTATAGTCCACAGATTACAGAACGCCTCCATATGTGCATCGGAAACTACTACTGGTCTTCCAGGGAACGATCAAAGCGTAGACTGTTTGAGACACTGCTCCCTTGGAGGAAAGTGCGCATGGTGACTGTTATATTCAATTCCGATGCAATTTCTGTGGTTCATCAACACTCAGATAGTCCACAGATTACAGAATGCTTCCAGATGAGCATCGGAAACTACTACTGGTCTTCAAGGGAACGATCAAAGCGTAGACTGTTTGAGAATTACCCCATGGAGGAAAGAGGGTATGGTGTCTGTTGTATTCAATCCCGCTGCAATATCTGTGTTTCATCAACACTCTGATAGTCCACAGATTACAGATTGCCTCCACATGTGCTTCGGAAACTACTACTGGTCTTCCAGGGAACGATCAAAGCGTGGACTGTTTGAGACATTACTTTTATGGAGGAAAGTGCGCATGGTGACTGTTGTATTCAATCTCGATGCAATTTCTGTGTTTCATCAACACTCAAATAGTCGACAGATTACAGAATGCCACCAGATGTGCATCGGAAACTACTACTGGTCTTCCAGGGGACGATCAAAGCGTAAAGACTTTGAGACATTACTCCCATTATGAAAGGTGCGCATGGTGACTGTTGTATTCAATCCCGATGCAATTTCTGTGTTTCAACAACAGTCCGATTCTCCACAGATTACAGAATTCCTCCAGATGAGCTTCGGAAACTACTACTGGTCTTCCAGGGAACGATCAAAGCGTAGACTGTTTGAGACATTACTCCCACGGAGGAAAGTTCACTTGGTGACTGTTGTATTCAATCCCGACGCAATTTCTGTGTTTCATCAACACTCTGATAGTCTACAGATTACAGAATGCCACCAGATGTGCATCGGAAACTACTACTGGTCTTCCTGGGAACGATCAAAGCATACACTGTTTGAGACATTACTCCCATGGAGGAAAGTGCGCATGGTGACTGTTGTATTCAATCCCGATGCAATTTCTGTGTCTCATCAACACTTTGAAGGTCCACAGATTACAGAATGCCTCCAGATGTGCATCGGAAACTACTACTGGTCTTCCAGGGAACGATCAAAGCGTAGACTGTTAGAGACATTACTCCCATGGAGGAAAGTGCGCATGGTGACTGGGTATTCAATCCAGATGCAATTATTGTGTTTCATCAACACTTTTGAAGGTCCACAGATTACAGAATGCCTCCATATGTGCATCGGAAACTACTACTGGTCTTCCAGGGAACGATCAAAGCGTAGACTGTTGGAGACATTACTCCCATGGAGGAAAGTGCGCATGGTGACTGTTGTATTCAATCACGAGGCAATTTCTGTGTTTCAATCCACACTTTGAAGGTCCAGAGATTACAGAATGCCTCCAGATGTGCATCGGAAACTACTACAGGTCTTCCAGGGAACGATCAAAGCGTAGACTGTTTGAGGCATTACTTTTATGGAGGAAAGTGCGCATGGTGACTGTTGTATTCAATCCCGATGCAATTTCTGTGTTTCATCAACACTATGATAGTCCACAGATTACAGAATGCCCCCAGATATGCATCAGAAACTACTACTGGCTTCCAGCTAACGATCAAAGTGTAGACTGTTTGAGACATTATTCCCATGGAGGAAAGTGTTCATGGTGAATGTTGTACTTAATAACTATGCAATTTCTGTGTTTCATCAACACTCTGATAGTCCACAGATTACAGAAAGCCTCGAGATGTGCATCGGAAACTACTACTGGTCTTCCAGGGAACGATCAAAGCGTAGACTGTTAGAGACATTACTCCCATGGAGGAAAGTGCGCATGGTGACTGTTGTATTCAATCCCGATGCAATTTCTATGTTTCATCAACACTCAAATAGTCGACAGATTACAGAATGCCACCAGATGTGCATCGGAAACTACTACTGGTCTTCCAGGGTACGATCAAAGCGTAAAGACTTTGAGACATTACTCCCATGGTGAAAGGTGCACATGGTGACTTGTATTCTATCCCGATGCAATTTCTGTGTTTCAACAACAGTCTGATTCTCCACAGATTACAGAATTCCTCCAGATGTGCTTCGGAAACTACTACTGGTCTTCCAGGGAACGATCAAAGCGTAGACTGTTAGAGACATTACTCCCACGGAGGAAAGTTCACTTGGTGACTGTTGTATTCAATCCCGATGCAATTTCTGTGTTTCATCAACACTCTGATAGTCTACAGATTACAGCATGCCACCAGATGTGCATCTGAAACTACTACTGGTCTTCCAGGGAACGATCAAAACGTAGACTGTTTGAGACATTACTCCCGTGGAGGTAAGTGCTCATGGTGACTGGGTATTCAATCCAGATGGAATTATTGTGTTTCAACTACACTTTTGAAGGTCCACAGATTACAGAATGCCTCCATATGTGCATCGGAATGTACTACTGGTCTTCCAGGGAACGATCAAAGCGTAGACTGTTTGAGACACTGCTAATTTGGAGGAAAGTGCGCATGGTGACTGTTATATTCAATTCCGATGCAATTTTTGTGGTTCATCAACACTCAGATAGTCCACAGATTACAGAATGCTTCCAGATGTGCATCGGAAACTACTACTGGTCTTCCAGGGAATAATCAAATCGTAGACTGTTAGAGACATTACTACAATGGAGGAAAGTGCGAATGCTGACTGTTATATTCAATTCCGATGCAATTTCTGTGTTTCATCAACACTCAGACAGTATACAGATTACAGGTTGATTCCAGATGTGCATCGGAATCTACTACTGGTCTTCAAGGGAACGATCAAAGCGTAGACTGTTTGAGAATTGTCCCCATGGACGAAAGTGCGCATGGTGACTGTTGTATTCAATCCCGATGCAATTTCTGTGTTTCATCAACACTCTGATAGTCCACAGATAACAGATTGCCTCCAGATGTGCATCGGAAACTACTACTGGTCTTCCAGGGAACGATCAAAGCGTAGACTGTTGGAGACATTACTCCCATGGAGGAAAGTGCGCATGGTGACTGTTGTATTCAATCCCGAGGCAATTTCTGTGTTTCAATCCACACTTTGGAGGTCCAGAGATTACAGAATGCCTCCAGATGTGCATCGGAAACTACTGCAGGTCTTCCAGGGAACGATCAAAGCGTAGACTGTTGGAGACATTACTCCCATGGAGGAAAGTGCGCATGGTGCCTGTTGTATTCAATCCCGAGGCAATTTCTGTGTTTCAATCCACACTTTGAAGGTCCAGAGATTACAGAATGCCTCCAGATGTGCATCGGAAACTACTGCAGGTCTTCCAGGGAACGAGCAAAGCGTAGACTGTTTGAGAATTACCCCATGGAGGAAAGAGGGCATTGTGTTTGTTGTATTCAATCCCGCTGCAATATCTGTGTTTCATCAACCCTCTGATAGTCCACAGATTACATATTGCGTCCAGATGTGCTTCGGAAACTACTACTGGTCTTCCAGGGGACGATCAAAGCGTAAAGACTTTGAGACATTACTCCCATTGTGAAAGGTTCGCATGGTGACTGTTGTATTCAATCCCGATGCAATTTCTGTGTTTCATCAACAGTCTGATAGTCCACAGATTACAGAAAGCCTCGAGATGTGCATCGGAAACTACTACTGTTCTTCCAGGGAACTATCAAAGCGTAGACTCTTTGAGACATTATTCCCATGGAGGAAAGTGCGCATGGTGACTGTTGTATTCAATCCTGTCGCAATTTCTGTGTTTCATTAACACTCAGATAGTCCACAGATTACAGAATGCCTCCAGATGTGCATCGGAGACTACTACTGGTCTTCCAGGGAATGATCAAAGTGTAGACTGTTCGAGACATTACGTTTATGGAGGAATGTGTGCATGGTAGCTGTTGTATTAAATCCCGATGCAATTTCTGTGTTTCATCAACACTCTGATAGTCCACAGATTACAGAATGCCTCCAGATGTGCATCGGCAACAAACACTGGTCTTCCAGGGAACGATCAAAGCGTAGACTGTTTGAGACAATACTACCATGGAGGAAAGTGCGCATGGTGACTGTTGTATTCAATCCCGATGCAATTATTGTGTTTCATCAAAACTTTGAAGGTCCACAGATTACAGAATGCCTCCAGATGTGCATCAGAAACTACTACTGGTCTTCCAGGGAAGGATCAAATCGTAGACTGTTTGAGACACTGCTCCCTTGGAGGACAGTGCGCATGGTGACTGTTGTATTGAATCCTGATGCAATATCTGTCTTTCATCAACACTCTGATAGTCCACAGATTACAGAATGCCTCCAGATGTGCATCTGAAACTACTACTGGTCTTCTAGGGAACGATCAAACCGTAGACTGTTTCAGGGTTACTCCCATGGAGGAAAGTGCGCATGGTGACAGTTATATTCAATTCCGATGCAATTTCTGTGATTCATCAACACTCAGATAGTCCACAGATTACAGAATGCTTCCAGATGTGCATCGGAAACTACTACTGGTCTTCCAGGGAATGATCAAAGCGTAGACTGTTTGAGACTTTACTCCCGTGGAGGAAAGTGCGCATGGTGACTGGGTATTCAATCCCGATGCAATTTCTGTGTTTCATCAACACTCTGATACTCCACAGATTACAGAATTCCTCCAGATGTGCTTCGGAAACTACTACTGGTCTTCCAGGGAACGATCAAAGCGTAGACTGTTTGAGACATTACTCCCACGGAGGAAAGTGCACTTGGTGACTGTAGTCAATCCCGATGCAATTTCTGTGTTTCATCAACAGTCTGATAGTCCACAGATTACAGAATGCCTCCAGATGTGCATCGGAAACTACTGCTGGTCTTCCAGGGAACGATCAAAGCGTAGACTGTTTGAGACATTACTCCCATGGAGGAAAGTGCTCATGATGTCTGTTGTATTCAATCCCGATGCAATTTCTGTGTTTCATCAACACTCTGATAGTCCACAGATTACAGAATGCCACCAGATGTGCATCGGAAGCTACTACTGGTCTTCCGGGGAACGATCAAAGCGTAGACTGTTTGAGACACTGTTCGCATGGAGGAAAGTGCGCATGGTGACTTTTGTATTGAATCCGATGCCATTTCTGTGTTCCATCAACACTCTGATAGTCCACAGATTACAGAATGCCTCCAGATGTGCATCGGAAACTACTACTGGTCTTCCAGGGAACGATCAAAGCGTAGACTGTTTGAGAATTACATCCATGGAGGAAAGTGCGCATGGTGACTGTTGTATTCAATCCCGATGCAATCTCTGTGTTTCATCAACACTCTGATAGTACACAGATTACAGAATGCCTCCAGATGTGTTTCGGAAACTACTACTGGTCTTCCAGGGAGCGATCAAAGCGTAGACTGTTTGAGACATTACTCCAATGGAGGAAAGTGCGCTTGGTGAATGTTGTATTCAATCCCGATGCAATTTCTGTGTTTCATCAACAGTCTGATAGTCCACAGATTATAGAATGCCTCCAGATGTGCATCGGAAACTACTTCTGGTCTTCCAGGGAGCGATCAAAGCGTAGACTGTTTGAGACATTACTCCCGTGGAGGAAAGTGCGCATGGTGACTGGGTATTCAATCCAGATGCAATTATTGTGTTTCATCAACACTTTGAAGGTCCAAAGATTACAGAATGCCTCCAGATGTGCATCGGAAACTACTACTGGCCTTCCAGTGAAATATCAAAGCGTAGACTGTTTGAGAGTTACTCCCATGGAGGAAAGTGCGCATGGTGACTGTTGTATTCAATCCCGACGCAATTTCTGTGTTTCATCAACACTCAGATAGTTCACAGATAACAGAATGCCTCCAGATGTGCATCGGAAACTACTACTGGTCTTCCAGGGAATGAACAAAGCGTAGACTGTTACAGACATTACTGCCATGGAGGAAAGTGCGCATGATGACTGTTGTATTTAATCCCGATGCAATTTATGTGTTTCATCAACACTCTTATAGTCCACAGATTACAGAACGCCTCCATATGTGCATCGGAAACTACTACTGGTCTTCCAGGGAACGATCAAAGCGTAGACTGTTTGAGACACTGCTCCCTTGGAGGAAAGTGCGCATGGTGACTGTTATATTCAATTCCGATGCAATTTCTGTGGTTCATCAACACTCAGATAGTCCACAGATTACAGAATGCTTCCAGATGAGCATCGGAAACTACTACTGGTCTTCAAGGGAACGATCAAAGCGTAGACTGTTTGAGAATTACCCCATGGAGGAAAGAGGGTATGGTGTCTGTTGTATTCAATCCCGCTGCAATATCTGTGTTTCATCAACACTCTGATAGTCCACAGATTACAGATTGCCTCCACATGTGCTTCGGAAACTACTACTGGTCTTCCAGGGAACGATCAAAGCGTGGACTGTTTGAGACATTACTTTTATGGAGGAAAGTGCGCATGGTGACTGTTGTATTCAATCCCGATGCAATTTCTGTGTTTCATCAACACTCAAATAGTCGACAGATTACAGAATGCCACCAGATGTGCATCGGAAACTACTACTGGTCTTCCAGGGGACGATCAAAGCGTAAAGACTTTGAGACATTACTCCCATTATGAAAGGTGCGCATGGTGACTGTTGTATTCAATCCCGATGCAATTTCTGTGTTTCAACAACAGTCCGATTCTCCACAGATTACAGAATTCCTCCAGATGAGCTTCGGAAACTACTACTGGTCTTCCAGGGAACGATCAAAGCGTAGACTGTTTGAGACATTACTCCCACGGAGGAAAGTTCACTTGGTGACTGTTGTATTCAATCCCGACGCAATTTCTGTGTTTCATCAACACTCTGATAGTCTACAGATTACAGAATGCCACCAGATGTGCATCGGAAACTACTACTGGTCTTCCAGGGAACGATCAAAGCGTAGACTATTTGAGACATTACTCCCGTGGAGGAAAGTGCTCATGGTGACTGGGTATTCAATCCAGATGCAATTATTGTGTTTCATCAACACTTTTGAAGGTCCACAGATTACAGAATGCCTCCATATGTGCATCGGAAACTACTACTGGTCTTCCAGGGAACGATCAAAGCGTAGACTGTTGGAGACATTACTCCCATGGAGGAAAGTGCGCATGGAGACTGTTGTATTCAATCACGAGGCAATTTCTGTGTTTCAATCCACACTTTGAAGGTCCAGAGATTACAGAATGCCTCCAGATGTGCATCGGAAACTACTACTGGTCTTCCAGGGAACGATCAAAGCGTAAAGTCTTTGAGACATTACTCCCATTATGAAAGGTGCGCATGGTGACTGTTGTATTCAATCCCGATGCAATTTCTGTGTTTCAACAACAGTCCGATTCTCCACAGATTACAGAATTCCTCCAGATGAGCTTCGGAAACTACTACTGGTCTTCCAGGGAACGATCAAAGCGTAGACTGTTTGAGACATTACTCCCACGGAGGAAAGTTCACTTGGTGACTGTTGTATTCAATCCCGACGCAATTTCTGTGTTTCATCAACACTCTGATAGTCTACAGATTACAGAATGCCACCAGATGTGCATCGGAAACTACTACTGGTCTTCCAGGGAACGATCAAAGCGTAGACTGTTTGAGACATTACTCCCGTGGAGGAAAGTGCTCATGGTGACTGGGTATTCAATCCAGATGCAATTATTGTGTTTCATCAACACTTTTGAAGGTCCACAGATTACAGAATGCCTCCATATGTGCATCGGAAACTACTACTGGTCTTCCAGGGAACGATCAAAGCGTAGACTGTTGGAGACATTACTCCCATGGAGGAAAGTGCGCATGGAGACTGTTGTATTCAATCACGAGGCAATTTCTGTGTTTCAATCCACACTTTGAAGGTCCAGAGATTACAGAATGCCTCCAGATGTGCATCGGAAACTACTACAGGTCTTCCAGGGAACGATCAAAGCGTAGACTGTTTGAGGCATTACTTTTATGGAGGAAAGTGCGCATGGTGACTGTTGTATTCAATCCCAATGCAATTTCTGTGTTTCATCAACACTATGATAGTCCACAGATTACAGAATGCCCCCAGATATGCATCAGAAACTACTACTGGCTTCCAGCTAACGATCAAAGTGTAGACTGTTTGAGACATTATTCCCATGGAGGAAAGTGTTCATGGTGAATGTTGTACTCAATCCCTATGCAATTTCTGTGTTTCATCAACACTCTGATAGTCCACAGATTACAGAAAGCCTCGAGATGTGCATCGGAAACTACTACTGGTCTTCCAGGGAACGATCAAAGCGTAGACTATTAGAGACATTACTCCCATGGAGGAAAGTGCGCATGGTGACTGTTGTATTCAATCCCGATGCAATTTCTATGTTTCATCAACACTCAAATAGTCGACAGATTACAGAATGCCACCAGATGTGCATCGGAAACTACTACTGGTCTTCCAGGGGACGATCAAAGCGTAAAGACTTTGAGACATTACTCCCATGGTGAAAGGTGCACATGGTGACTTGTATTCTATCCCGATGCAATTTCTGTGTTTCAACAACAGTCTGATTCTCCACAGATTACAGAATTCCTCCAGATGTGCTTCGGAAACTACTACTGGTCTTCCAGGGAACGATCAAAGCGTAGACTGTTAGAGACATTACTCCCACGGAGGAAAGTTCACTTGGTGACTGTTGTATTCAATCCCGATGCAATTTCTGTGTTTCATCAACACTCTGATAGTCTACAGATTACAGCATGCCACCAGATGTGCATCTGAAACTACTACTGGTCTTCCAGGGAACGATCAAAACGTAGACTGTTTGAGACATTACTCCCGTGGAGGTAAGTGCTCATGGTGACTGGGTATTCAATCCAGATGGAATTATTGTGTTTCATCTACACTTTTGAAGGTCCACAGATTACAGAATGCCTCCATATGTGCATCGGAATGTACTACTGGTCTTCCAGGGAACGATCAAAGCGTAGACTGTTTGAGACACTGCTAATTTGGAGGAAAGTGCGCATGGTGACTGTTATATTCAATTCCGATGCAATTTTTGTGGTTCATCAACACTCAGATAGTCCACAGATTACAGAATGCTTCCAGATGTGCATCGGAAACTACTACTGGTCTTCCAGGGAATAATCAAATCGTAGACTGTTAGAGACATTACTACAATGGAGGAAAGTGCGAATGCTGACTGTTATATTCAATTCCGATGCAATTTCTGTGTTTCATCAACACTCAGACAGTATACAGATTACAGAATGATTCCAGATGTGCATCGGAATCTACTACTGGTCTTCAAGGGAACGATCAAAGCGTAGACTGTTTGAGAATTGTCCCCATGGACGAAAGTGCGCATGGTGACTGTTGTATTCAATCCCGATGCAATTTCTGTGTTTCATCAACACTCTGATAGTCCACAGATAACAGATTGCCTCCAGATGTGCATCGGAAACTACTACTGGTCTTCCAGGGAACGATCAAAGCGTAGACTGTTGGAGACATTACTCCCATGGAGGAAAGTGCGCATGGTGACTGTTGTATTCAATCCCGAGGCAATTTCTGTGTTTCAATCCACACTTTGGAGGTCCAGAGATTACAGAATGCCTCCAGATGTGCATCGGAAACTACTGTAGGTCTTCCAGGGAACGATCAAAGCGTAGACTGTTGGAGACATTACTCCCATGGAGGAAAGTGCGCATGGTGACTGTTGTATTCAATCCCGAGGCAATTTCTGTGTTTCAATCCACACTTTGAAGGTCCAGAGATTACAGAATGCCTCCAGATGTGCATCGGAAACTACTGCAGGTCTTCCAGGGAACGAGCAAAGCGTAGACTGTTTGAGAATTACCCCATGGAGAAAAGAGGGCATTGTGTCTGTTGTATTCAATCCCGCTGCAATATCTGTGTTTCATCAACCCTCTGATAGTCCACAGATTACATATTGCGTCCAGATGTGCTTCGGAAACTACTACTGGTCTTCCAGGGGACGATCAAAGCGTAAAGACTTTGAGACATTACTCCCATTGTGAAAGGTTCGCATGGTGACTGTTGTATTCAATCCCGATGCAATTTCTGTGTTTCATCAACAGTCTGATAGTCCACAGATTACAGAAAGCCTCGAGATGTGCATCGGAAACTACTACTGTTCTTCCAGGGAACTATCAAAGCGTAGACTCTTTGAGACATTATTCCCATGGAGGAAAGTGCGCATGGTGACTGTTGTATTCAATCCTGTCGCAATTTCTGTGTTTCATTAACACTCAGATAGTCCACAGATTACAGAATGCCTCCAGATGTGCATCGGAGACTACTACTGGTCTTCCAGGGAATGATCAAAGTGTAGACTGTTCGAGACATTACGTTTATGGAGGAATGTGTGCATGGTAGCTGTTGTATTAAATCCCGATGCAATTTCTGTGTTTCATCAACACTCTGATAGTCCACAGATTACAGAATGCCTCCAGATGTGCATCGGCAACAAACACTGGTCTTCCAGGGAACGATCAAAGCGTAGACTGTTTGAGACAATACTACCATGGAGGAAAGTGCGCATGGTGACTGTTGTATTCAATCCCGATGCAATTATTGTGTTTCATCAAAACTTTGAAGGTCCACAGATTACAGAATGCCTCCAGATGTGCATCTGAAACTACTACTGGTCTTCTAGGGAACGATCAAACCGTAGACTGTTTCAGGGTTACTCCCATGGAGGAAAGTGCGCATGGTGACAGTTATATTCAATTCCGATGCAATTTCTGTGATTCATCAACACTCAGATAGTCCACAGATTACAGAATGCTTCCAGATGTGCATCGGAAACTACTACTGGTCTTCCAGGGAATGATCAAAGCGTAGACTGTTTGAGACTTTACTCCCGTGGAGGAAAGTGCGCATGGTGACTGGGTATTCAATCCCGATGCAATTTCTGTGTTTCATCAACACTCTGATACTCCACAGATTACAGAATTCCTCCAGATGTGCTTCGGAAACTACTACTGGTCTTCCAGGGAACGATCAAAGCGTAGACTGTTTGAGACATTACTCCCACGGAGGAAAGTGCACTTGGTGACTGTAGTCAATCCCGATGCAATTTCTGTGTTTCATCAACAGTCTGATAGTCCACAGATTACAGAATGCCTCCAGATGTGCATCGGAAACTACTGCTTGTCTTCCAGGGTACGATCAAAGCGTAGACTGTTTGAGACATTACTCCCATGGAGGTAAGTGCGCATGGTGACTGTTGTATTCAATCCCGATGCAATTTCTGTGTTTCATCAACAGTCTGATAGTCCACAGATTACAGAATGCCTCCAGATGTGCATCGGAAACCTCTGCTGGTCTTCCAGGGAACGATCAAAGCGTAGACTGTTTGAGACATTACTCCCATGGAGGAAAGTGCGCATGATGTCTGTTGTATTCAATCCCGATGCAATTTCTGTGTTTCATCAACACTCTGATAGTCCACAGATTACAGAATGCCACCAGATGTGCATCGGAAGCTACTACTGGTCTTCCGGGGAACGATCAAAGCGTAGACGGTTTGAGACACTGTTCGCATGGAGGAAAGTGCGCATGGTGACTTTTGAATTGAATCCGATGCCATTTCTGTGTTCCATCAACACTCTGATAGTCCACAGATTACAGAATGCCTCCAGATGTGCATCGGAAACTACTACTGGTCTTCCAGGGAACGATCAAAGCGTAGAGTGTTTGAGAATTACATCCATGGAGGAAAGTGCGCATGGTGACTGTTGTATTCAATCCCGATGCAATCTCTGTGTTTCATCAACACTCTGATAGTACACAGATTACAGAATGCCTCCAGATGTGTTTCGGAAACTACTACTGGTTTTCCAGGGAGCGATCAAAGCGTAGACTGTTTGAGACATTACTCCAATGGAGGAAAGTGCGCTTGGTGAATGTTGTATTCAATCCCGATGCAATTTCTGTGTTTCATCAACAGTCTGATAGTCCACAGATTATAGAATGCCTCCAGATGTGCATCGGAAACTACTTCTGGTCTTCCAGGGAGCGATCAAAGCGTAGACTGTTTGAGATATTACTCCCATGGAGGAAATGCGCATGGTGACTGTTGTATTCAATCCCGATGCAATTTCTGTGTTTAATCAACACTCTGATAGTCTACAGATTACAGAATGCATCCAGATGTGCATCGGAAACTACTACTGGTCTTCCAGGAAACGATCAAAGCGAAGACTGTTTGAGACATTACTCCCGTGGAGGAAAGTGCGCATGGTGACTGGGTATTCAATCCAGATGCAATTATTGTGTTTCATCAACACTTTGAAGGTCCACAGATCACAGAATGCCTCCATATGTGCATCGGAAACTACTACTGGTCTTCCAGGGAACGATCAAAGCGTAGAGTGTTTGAGACACTGCTCCCTTGGAGGAGAGTGCGCATGGTGACTGTTGTATTGAATCCCGATGCAATATCTGTGTTTCGTCAACACTCTGATAGTCCACAGATTACAGAATGCCTCCAGATATGCATCGGAAACTACTACTGGTCTTCTAGGGAACGATCAAAGCGTAGACTGTTTCAAGGTTACTCCCATGGACGAAAGTGCGCATGGTGGCTGTTATATTCAATTCCGATGCAATTTCTGTGTTTCATCAACACTCAGATAGTCCACAGATTACAGAATGCATCCAGATATGCATCGGAAACTACTACTAGTCTTCCAGGGAGTGATCAAAGCGTAGACTGTATAAGACATTACTTTTATGGAAGAAAGTGTGCATGGTGACTGTTGTATTCAATCCCGATGCAATTTCTGTGTTTCGTCAACACTCTGATAGTCCACAGATTACAGAATGCCTCCAGATATGCATCGGAAACTACTACTGGTCTTCTAGGGAACGATCAAAGCGTAGACTGTTTCAAGGTTACTCCCATGGACGAAAGTGCGCATGGTGGCTGTTATATTCAATTCCGATGCAATTTCTGTGTTTCATCAACACTCAGATAGTCCACAGATTACAGAATGCCTCCAGATGTGCATCGGAAACCTCTGCTGGTCTTCCAGGGAACGATCAAAGCGTAGACTGTTTGAGACATTACTCCCATGGAGGAAAGTGCGCATGATGTCTGTTGTATTCAATCCCGATGCAATTTCTGTGTTTCATCAACACTCTGATAGTCCACAGATTACAGAATGCCACCAGATGTGCATCGGAAGCTACTACTGGTCTTCCGGGGAACGATCAAAGCGTAGACTGTTTGAGACACTGTTCGCATGGAGGAAAGTGCGCATGGTGACTTTTGTATTGAATCCGATGCCATTTCTGTGTTCCATCAACACTCTGATAGTCCACAGATTACAGAATGCCTCCAGATGTGCATCGGAAACTACTACTGGTCTTCCAGGGAACGATCAAAGCGTAGACTGTTTGAGAATTACATCCATGGAGGAAAGTGCGCATGGTGACTGTTGTATTCAATCCCGATGCAATCTCTGTGTTTCATCAACACTCTGATAGTACACAGATTACAGAATGCCTCCAGATGTGTTTCGGAAACTACTACTGGTCTTCCAGGGAGCGATCAAAGCGTAGACTGTTTGAGACATTACTCCAATAGAGGAAAGTGCGCTTGGTGAATGTTGTATTCAATCCCGATGCAATTTCTGTGTTTCATCAACAGTCTGATAGTCCACAGTTTATAGAATGCCTCCAGATGTGCATCGGAAACTACTTCTGGTCTTCCAGGGAGCGATCAAAGCGTAGACTGTTTGAGATATTACTCCCATGGAGGAAATGCGCATGGTGACTGTTGTATTCAATCCCGATGCAATTTCTGTGTTTAATCAACACTCTGATAGTCTACAGATTACAGAATGCATCCAGATGTGCATCGGAAACTACTACTGGTCTTCCAGGAAACGATCAAAGCGTAGACTGTTTGAGACATTACTCCCGTTGAGGAAAGTGCGCATGGTGACTGGGTATTCAATCCAGATGCAATTATTTTGTTTCATCAACACTTTGAAGGTCCACAGATAACAGAATGCCTCCATATGTGCATCGGAAACTACTACTGGTCTTCCAGGGAACGATCAAAGCGTAGAGTGTTTGAGACACTGCTCCCTTGGAGGAGAGTGCGCATGGTGACTGTTGTATTGAATCCCGATGCAATATCTGTGTTTCGTCAACACTCTGATAGTCCACAGATTACAGAATGCCTCCAGATATGCATCGGAAACTACTACTGGTCTTCTAGGGAACGATCAAAGCGTAGACTGTTTCAAGGTTACTCCCATGGACGAAAGTGCGCATGGTGGCTGTTATATTCAATTCCGATGCAATTTCTGTGTTTCATCAACACTCAGATAGTCCACAGATTACAGAATGCATCCAGATATGCATCGGAAACTACTACTAGTCTTCCAGGGAGTGATCAAAGCGTATACTGTATAAGACATTACTTTTATGGAAGAAAGTGTGCATGGTGACTGTTGTATTCAATCCCGATGCAATTTCTGTGTTTCATCAACACTAAAACAGTCGACAGATTACAGAATGCCACCAGATGTGCATCGGAAACTACTACTGGTCTTCCAGGGGACGATCAAAGCGTAAAGACTTTGAGACATTACTCCCATTGTGAAAGGTGCGCATGGTGACTGTTGTATTCAATCCCGATGCAATTGCTGTGTTTCAACAACAGTCTGATAGTCCACCGATTACAGAATGCCTCCAGATGTGCATCGGAAACTACTACTGGTCTTCTTGGGAACGATCAAAGCGTAGACTGTTTGAGACGTTACTCCCATGGAGGAAGGTGCGCATGGTGACTGTTGCATTCATTTCCGATCCAATGTCTGTGTTTCATCAACACTCTGATAGTCTACAGATTACAGAATGCCACTAGATGTGCATCGGAAACTACTACTGGTCTTCTAGGGAACGATCAAAGCATAGACTATTTGAGACACTGCTCCCTTGGAGGAAAGTGCGCATGGTGACTGTTGTATTGAATCCCGATGCAATATATGTCTTTCATCAACACTCTGATAATCCACAGATTACAGAATGCCTCCAGATGTGCATCGGAAACTACTACTGGTCTTCTAGGCAACGATCAAAGCGTAGACTGTTTTGGGGTTACTCCCATGGAGGAAAGTGCGCATGGTGGCAGTTATATTCAACAACGATGCAATATCTGTGTTTCATCAACACTCAGATAGTCCAGAGATTACAGAATGCTTCCAGATGTGCATCGGAAACTACTACTAGTCATCCAGGGAATGATCAAAGCGTAGACTGTTTGAGACATTACTCCGGTGGAGGAAAGTGCGCATGGTGTCTGGGTATTCAATCCGGATGCAATTTCTGTGTTTCATCAACACTCTGATAGTCCACAGATTACAGAATGCCTCCAGATGTGCATCGGAAACTAACACTGGTCTTCCAGGGTACGATCAAAGCGTAGACTGTTTGAGACATTACTCCCATGGAGGAAAGTGCGCATGGTGACTGTTGTATTAAATCCCGATGCAATTTCTGTGTTTCATCAACACTCTGATAGTCCACAGATTACAGAATGCTACGAGACCTGCATCGGAAACTACTACTGGTCTTCCAGTGATCGATCAAACCGTAGACTGTTTGAGACATTACTCCCATGGAGGAAAGTGCGCTTGGTGAATGTTGTATTCAATCCCGATGCAATTTCTGTGTTTCATCAACAGTCTGATAGTCCACAGATTATTGAATGCCTCCAGATGTGCATCTTAAACTACTTCTGGTCTTCCAGGGAGCGATCAAAGCGTAGACTGTTTGAGACATTACTCCCATGGAGGAAATGCGCATGGTGACTGTTGTATTCAATCCCGATGCAATTTCTGTGTTACATCAACACTCTGATAGTCTACAGATTACAGAATGCATCCAGATGTGCATCGGAAACTACTACTGGTCTTCCAGGAAACGATCAAAGCGTAGACTGTTTGAGACATTACTCCCGTAAAGGAAAGTGCACATGGTGACTGGGTATTCAATCCAGATGCAATTATTGTGTTTCATCAACACTTTGAAGGTCCACAGATAACAGAATGCCTCCATATGTGCATCGGAAACTACTACTGGTCTTCCAGGGAACGATCAAAGCGTAGACTGTTTGAGACACTGCTTCCTTGGAGGAGAAAGCGCATGGTGACTGTTGTATTGAATCCCGATGCAATATCTGTGTTTCGTCAACACTCTGATAGTCCACAGATTACAGAATGCCTCCAGATATGCATCGGAAACT
Organism: Schistocerca gregaria; assembly: GCF_023897955.1. Taxonomy (NCBI): domain Eukaryota; kingdom Metazoa; phylum Arthropoda; class Insecta; order Orthoptera; family Acrididae; genus Schistocerca; species Schistocerca gregaria. Next base: position 3,787,680 of record NC_064931.1, on the reverse strand, counting down.
ACTACTGGTCTTCTAGGGAACGATAAAAGCGTAGACTGTTTCGGGGTTACTCGCATGGAGGATAGTGCGCATGGTGACTGTTATATTCAATTCCGATGCAATTTCTGTGTTTCATCAACACTTAGATAGTCCACAGATTACAGAATGCATCCAGATATGCATCGGAAGCTACTACTGGTCTTCCACAGAATAATCAAAGCGTAGACTGTTAGAGACATTACTACAATGGAGGAAAGTGCGAATGCTGACTGTTATATTCAATTCCGATGCAATTTCTGTGTTTCATCAACACTCAGATAGTCCACAGATTACAGAATGCTTCCAGATGTGCATCGGAAGCTACTACTGGTCTTCCAGGGAATGATCAAAGCGCAGACTGTTTGAGACATTACTTTTATGGAAGAAAGTGTGCATGGTGACTGTTGTATTCAATCCCGATGCAATTTCTGTGTTTCATCAACACTGTGATAGTCCACAGATAACAGATTGCCTCCAGATGTGCATCGGAAACTACTACTGGTCTTCTAGGGAACGATCAAAGCGTAGACTGTTGGAGACATTACTCCCATGGAGGAAAGTGCGCATGGTGACTGTTGTATTCAATCCCGAGGCAATTTCTGTGTTTCAATCCACACTTTGAAGGACCAGAGATTACAGAATGCCTCCAGATGTGCATCGGAAACTACTACTGGTCTTCCAGGGAACGATCAAAGCGTAGACTGTTTGAGAATTACCCCATGGAGGAAAGAGGGCATGGTGTCTGTTGTACTCAATCCCGCTGCAATATCTGTGTATCATCAACACTCTGATAGTCCACAGATAACAGATTGCCTCCAGATGTGCTTCGGAAACTACTACTGGTCTTCCAGGGAACGATCAAAGCGTAGACTGTTTGAGACATTACTTTTATTGAGGAATGTGCGCATCGTGACTGTTGTATTCAATCCCGATGCAATTTCTGTCTTTCATCAACACTATGATAGTCCACAGATTACAGAATGCCTCCAGATATGCATCGGAAACTACTACTGGTCTTCCAGTGAACGATCAAACCGTAGACTGTTTGAGACATTACTCCCATGGAGGAAAGTACGCTTGGTGAATGTTGTATTCAATCCCGATGCAATTTCTGTGTTTCATCAACAGTCTGATAGTCCACAGATTATAGAATGCATCCAGATGTGCATCGGAAACTACATCTGGTCTTCCAGGGAGCGATCAAAGCGTAGACTGTTTGAGACATTACTCCCATGGAGGAAATGCGCATGGTGACTGTTGTATTCAATACCGATGCAATTTCTGTGTTTCATCAACACTCTGATAGTCTACAGATTACAGAATGCATCCAGATGTGCATCGGAAACTACTACTGGTCTTCCAGGAAACGATCAAAGCGTAGACTGTTTGAGACGTTACTCCCATGGAGGAAAGTGCACATGGTGACTGTTGCATTCATTTCCGATGCAATGTCTGTGTTTCATCAACACTCTGATAGTCTACAGATTACAGAATGCCACTAGATGTGCATCGGAAACTACTACTGGTCTTCTAGGGAACGATCAATGCGTAGACCGTTTGAGACACTGCTCCCTTGGAGGAAAGTGCGCATGGTGACTGGGTATTCAATCCGGATGCAATTTCTGTGTTTCATCAACACTCTGATAGTCCACAGATTACAGAATACCTCCAGATGTGCATCGGAAACTAACACAGGTCTTCCAGGGTACGATCAAAGCGTAGACTGTTTGTGACATTACTACCATGGAGGAAAGTGCGCATGGTGACTGTTGTATTCAATCCCGATGCAATAATTGTGTTTCATCAACACTTTGAAGGTCCACAGATTACAGAATGCCTCCAGATGTGCTGTTGAAACTACTACTGGTCTTCTAGGGAACGATCAAAGCGTAGACTGTTTGAGACATTACTCCCACGGAGGAAAGTGCGCATGGTGACTGTTGAATTTAATCCCGATGCAATATCTGTGTTTCATCAACCCTCTGATAGTCTACAGATCACAAAATGCCACCAGATGTGCATCGGAAACTACTACTGGTCTCCCAGGAAACGACCAAAGCGTAGACTGTTTGAGACGTGGCTCCCATGGAGAAAAGTGCGCTTGGTGACTGTTGTATACAATCCCGATGTTATTTCTGTGTTTCATCAACACTCTGATAGTCCACAGATTACAGAATGCCTCCAGATGTGCTTCGGAAACTACTACTGGTCTTCCAGGGAACGATTAAAGCGTAGACTGTTTGAGACATTACTCCCACGGAGGTAAGTGCACTTGGTGACTGTAGTCAATCCCGATGCAATTTCTGTGTTTCATCAACAGTCTGATAGACCACAGATTACAGACTGCCTCCAGATGTGCATCGGAAACTACTGCTGGTCTTCCAGGGAACGATCAAAGCGTAGACTGTTTGAGACACTGCTCCCTTGGAGGAAATAGTGCATGGTGACTGTTGTATTCAATCCCGAGGCAATTTCTGTGCTTCAATCCACACTTTGAAGGTCCACAGATTACAGAATGATTCCAGATGTGCATCGGAAACTACTACTGGTCTTCCAGGGAACAATGAAAGCGTAGACTGTTTGAGAATAACCCTCATGGAGGAAAGTGCGCATGGTGACTGTTGTATTCAGTCCCGATGCAATTACTGTGTTTCCTCAACACTCTGATAGTCCACAGACAACAGATTGCCTCCAGATGTGCTTCGGAAACTACTACTGGTTTTCCAGGGAACGATCAAAGCGTAGACTGTTTGAGACATTAATCCCATGGAGGAAAGTGCGCATGGTGACTGTTGTACTCAATCCCAATGCAATATCTGTGTTTCATCAACACTCTGATAGTCCACAGATTACAGAAAGCCTCGAGATGTGCATCAGAAACTACCACTGTTCTTCCAGGGAATGATCAAAGCGTAGACTTTTAGAGACATTACTCCCATGGAGGAAAGAGCGCATGGTGACTGTTGTATTCAATCCCGATGCAATTTCTGTGTTTCATCAACACTCTGATAGTCTACAGATCACAAAATGCCACCAGATGTGCATCGGAAACTACTACTGGTCTCCCAGGAAACGACCAAAGCGTAGACTGTTTGAGACGTGGCTCCCATGGAGAAAAGTGCGCTTGGTGACTGTTGTATTCAATCCCGATGCAATATCTGTGTTTCATCAACATTGTGATAGTCTACAGATAACAGAATGCCTTCAGATGTGCTTTCTAAACTAATACTGGTCTTCCAGGGAACGATCAAAGCGTAGACTGTTTGAGACATCACTTTTACGTAGGAAAGTGCGCATGGTGACTGTTGTATTCAATCGCGATGCAATTTCTGTGTTTCATCAACACCCTGATAGTCCACAGATTACAGAATGCCACCAGATGGGCATCGCAAACTACTACTGGTTTTCCAGGGAAAGATCAAAGCGTAGACTGCTTGAGACATTACACCCATGGAGGAAAGTGCGCATGGCTACCGTTGTATTCAATCCCGATGCAATTACTGTGTTTCATCAACACTCTGATAGTCCACAGATTACAGAATGACTCCAGATGTGCATCGGAAACTAATACTGGTCTTCCAGGGAACGATCAAAGCTTAGACTGTTTGAGACTTTACTCCCATGATGGAAAGTGCGCATGGTGACTGTTGTATTCAATCCGGAGACAATTTCTGTGTTTCAATCCACACTTTGAAGGTCCACATATTACAGAATGATTCCAGATGAGCATCGGAAACTACTACTGGTCTTCCAGGGAACGATGAAAGCGTAGACTGTTTGAGAAGTACCCCCATGGAGGAAAGTGCGCATGGTGACTGTTGTATTCAATCCCGATGCAATTTCTTTGTTTCATCAACGCTCTGACAGTCCACAGATTACACAAAACCTCGAGATGTGCATCGGAAACTACCACTGGTCTTCCTGGGAACGATCAAAGCGTAGACTGTTTCAGACATTACTCCCATGCATGAAAGTGCGCATGGTGTCTGTTGTATTCAATCCCGATGCTATTTCTGTGTTTCACCAACACTCTGATAGTCCACAGATTACTGAATGCCACCAGATGTGCATCGGAAACTACTACTGGTCTTCCAGGGAACGATCAAATTGTAGACTGTTTGAGAATTACCCCCATGGAGGAAAGTGCGCATGGTGACTGTTGTATTCAATCCCGATGCAATTTCTGTGTTTCATCAACACTCTGATAGTCCACAGGTAACAGATTGCTTCCAGATGTGCTTCGGAAACTACTACTGGTCTTCCAGGGAACGAACAAAGCGTAGACTGTTAGAGACATTACTTCCATGGAGGAAAGTGCGCATAGTGACTGTTGTATTCAATCCCGAGGCAATTTCTGTGTTTCAATCCACACTTTGAAGGTCCACAGATTACAGAATGATTACAGATGAGCATCGGAAACTACTACTGGTCTTCCAGGGAACGATGAAAGCGTAGACTGTTTGAGAAGTACCCCCATGGAGGAAAGTGCGCATGGTGACTGTTGTATTCAATCCCGATGCAATTTCTTTGTTTCATCAACGCTCTGATAGTCCACAGATTACACAAAGCCTCGAGATGTGCATCGGAAACTACCACTGGTCTTCCAGGGAAAGATCAATGCGTAGACTGTTAGAGACTTTACTCCCATGGAGGAAAGAGCGCTTGGTGACTGTTGTATTCAATCCCTTTGCAATTTCTGTGTTTCATCAACACTCTGATAGTCCACAGACAACAGATTGCCTCCAGATGTGCTTCGGAAACTACTACTGGTCTTCCAGGGAACGATCAAAGCGTAGACTGTTTGAGACACTGCTCCCTTGGAGAAGAGTGCGCATGGTAACTGTTGTATTGAATCCCGATGCAATATCTGTGTTTCGTCAACACTCTGATAGTCCACAGATTACAGAATGCTTCCAGATTTGCATCGGAAACTACTACTGGTCTTCTCGGGAACGATCAAAGCGTAGACTCTCTGAGGGTTACTCCCATGGAGGAAAGTGCGCATGGTGACTGTTATATTCAATTCCGATGCAATTTCTGTGTTTCATCAACACTCAGCTAGTCCACAGATTACAGAATGCATCCAGATATGCATCGGAAACTATTACTGGTCTTCCAGGGAATAATCAAATCGTAGACTGTTAGAGACATTACTACAATGGAGGAAAGTGCGAATGCTGACTGTTATATTCAATTCCGATGCAATTTCTGTGTTTCAACAACACTCAGATAGTCCACAGATTCCAGAATGCTTCCAGATGTGCATCGGAAACTACTACTGGTCTTCCAGGGAATGATCAAAGCGTAGACTGTTTGAGACATTACTTTTATGGAAGGAAGTGTGCATGGTGACTGTTGTATTCAATCCCGAAGCAATTTCTGTGTTTCATCAACACTCTGATAGTCCACAGATTACAGAATGCCTCCAGATGTGCATCGGTAACTACTACTGGTCTTCCAGGGAACGATCAAAGCGTTTGAGACATCACGCCCATGGAGTAAAGTGCGCATGGTGCCTGTTGTATTCAATCCCGAGGCAATTTCTGTGTTTCAATCCACACTTTGAAGGACCAGAGATTACAGAATGCCTCCAGATGTGCATCGGAAACTACTACTGGTCTTCAAGGGAACGATCAAGGCGTAGACTGTTTGAGAATTACCCCATGAAGGAAAGAGGGCATGGTGACTGTTGTATTCAATCCCGATGCAATTTCTGTGTTTCATCAACACTATGATAGTCCACAGATTACAGAATGCCTCCAGATATGCATCGGAAACTACTACTGGTCTTCCAGGAAACGATCAAAGCGTAGACTGTTTGAGACGTTACTCCCATGGAGGAAAGTGCGCATGGTGACTGTTGCATTCATGTCCGATGCAATGTCTGCGTTTCATCAACACTCTGATAGTCTACAGATTACAGAATGCCACTAGATGTGCATTGGAAACTACTGCTGGTCGTCCAGGGAACTATAAAAGCGTAGACTGTTTGAGACATTATTCCCATGGAGGAAAGTGCGCATGGTCACTGTTGTACTCAATCCCGATGATATTTCTGTGTTTCATTAACACTCTGATAGTCCACAGATTACAGAAAGCCTCGAGATGTGCATCGGAAACTACTACTGGTCTTCCAGGGGCGATCAAAGCGTAAACACTTTGAGACATTACTCCCATTGTGAAAGGTGCGCATTGTGACTGTTGTATTCAATCCCGATGCAATTGCTGTGTTTCAACAACAGTCTGATAGTCCACCGATTACAGAATGCCTCCAGATGTGCATCGGAAACTACTACTGGTCTTCCAGAAAACGATGAAAGCGTAGACTGTTTGAGACGTTACTCCCATGGAGGAAAGTGCACATGGTGACTGTTGCATTCATTTCCGACGCAATGTCTGTGTTTCATCAACACTCTGATAGTCTACAGATTACAGAATGCCACTAGATGTGCATCGGAAACTACTACTGGTTTTCTAGGGAACGATCAAAGCGTAGACTGTTTGAGACACTGCTCCCTTGGAGGAAAGTGCGCATGGTGACTGGGTATTCAATCCGGATGCAATTTCTGTGTTTCATCAACACTCTGATAGTCTACAGATTACAGAATGCCACGAGACGTGCATCGCAACTACTACTGGTCTTCCAGCGAACGATCAAAGCGTAGACTGTTTGAGACATTACTCCCACGGAGGAAGGTGCGCATGGTGACTGTTGTATTCAATCCCGATGTTATTTCTGTGTTTCATCAACACTCTGATAGTCCACAGATTACAGAATTCTCCAGATGTGCTTCGGAAACTACTACTGGTCTTCCAGGGAACGATTAAAGCGTAGACTGTTTGAGACATTACTCCCACGGAGGTAAGTGCACTTGGTGACTGTAGTCAATCCCGATGCAATTTCTGTGTTTCATCAACAGACTGATAGACCACAGATTACAGACTGCCTCCAGATGTGCATCGGAAACTACTGCTGGTCTTCCAGGGAACGATCAAAGCGTAGACTGTTTGAGACATTACTCCCATGGAGGTAAGTGCGCATGGTGACTGTTGAATTCAATCCCGATGCAATTTCTGTGTTTCATCAACACTTTGAAGGTCCACAGATTACAGAATGCCTCCAGATGTGCATCGGAAACTACTACTAATCTTCCAGGGAACGATAAAAGCGTAGACTGTTTGAGACACTGCTCCCTTGGAGGAAAGTGCGCATGGTGACTGTTGTATTGAATCCCGATGATATATCTGTGTTTCATCAACACTCTGATAGTCCACAGATTACAGAATGCCTCCAGATGTGCATCGGAAACTACTACTGGTCTTCTAGGGAACGATCAAAGCGTACCCTGTGTCAGGGTTACTCCCATGGAGGAAAGTGCGCATGGTGATCGTTATATTCAATTCCGATGCAATTTCTGTGTTTCTTCAACACTCAGATAGTCCACAGATTACAGAATGCCTCCAGATGTGCATCGGAAACTAACACTGGTCTTCCAGGGAACGATCAAATCGTAGACTCTTTGAGACATTACTACCTTGGAGGAAAGTTCGCATGGTGACTGTAGTGTTCAATCCCGATGCAATTACTGTGTTTCATCAACACTTTGAAGGTCCACAGATTACAGAATGACTCAAGATGTGCATCGGAAACTACTACTGGTCTTCCAGGGAACGATCAAAGCGTAGACTGTTTGAGACACTGCTCCCTTTTAGGAAAGTGCGCATGATGACTGTTATATTCAATTCCGATGCAATTTCTATGTTTCATCAACACTCAGATAGTCCACAGAATACAGAATGCTACCAGATGTGCATCGGAAACTACTACTGGTCTTCCAGGGAATGATCAAAGCGTAGACGGTTTGAGACTTTACTTTTATGGAGGAAAGTGTGCATGGTGACTGTTGTATTCAATCCCGATGCAATTTCCGTGTTTCATCAACACTCTGATAGTCCACAGATTACAGAATGCCACCAGATGTGCATCGGTAACTACTACTGGTCTTCCAGGGAACGATCAAAGCGTAGACTGTTTGAGAATTACCCCCATGGAGGAAAGTGCGCATGGTGACTGTTGTATTCAATCCCGATGCAATATCTGTGTTTCATCAACATTGTGATAGTCTACAGATAACAGAATGCCTTCAGATGTGCTTTCGAAACTAACACTGGTCTTCCAGGGAACGATCAAAGCGTACACAGTTTGAGACATTACTTTTACGTAGGAAAGTGCGCATGGTGACTGTTGTATTCAATCCCGAGACAATTTCTGTGTTTCAATCCACACTTTGAAGGTCCACAGATTACAGAATGATTCCAGATGAGCATCGGAAACTACTACTGGTCTTCCAGGGAACGATGAAAGCGTAGACTGTTTGAGAATTACCCCCATGGAGGAAAGTGCGCATGGTGACTGTTGTATTCAATCCCGATGCAATTTCTGTGTTTCATCAACGCTCTGATAGTCCACAGATTACACAAAGCCTCGAGATGTGCTTCGGAAACTACCACTGGCCTTCCAGGGAAAGATCAATGCGTAGACTGTTAGAGACTTTACTCCCATGGAGGAAAGAGCGCATGGTGACTGTTGTATTCAATCCCTTTGCAATTTCTGTGTTTCATCAACACTCTGATAGTCAACAGACAACAGATTGCCTTCAGATGGGCTTCGGAAACTACTACTGGTCTTCCAGGGAACGATCAAAGCGTACACTGTTTGAGACATTAGTCCCACGGAGGAGAGTGCGGATGGTGTCTGTTGTACGCAATCCCGATGCAATTTCTGTGTTTCATCAACACTCTGATAGTCCACAGGTAACAGATTGCTTCCAGATGTGCTTCGGAAACCACTACTGGTCTTCCAGGGAACGATCAAAGCGTAGACTGTTAGAGACATTAATCCCATGGAAGAAAGTGCGCATGGTGACTGTTGTACTCAATCCCGATGCAATTTCTGTGTTTCATCAACGCTCTGATAGTCCACAGATTACAGAAAGCCTCGAGATGTGCATCGGAAACTGCCACTGGTCTTCCAGGGAATGATCAATGCGTAGACTGTTAGAGACTTTACTCCCATGGAGGAAAGAGCGCATGGTGACTGTTGTATTCAATCCCTATGCTATTTCTGTGTTTCATCAACACTCTGATAGTCCACAGACAACAGATTGCCTCCAGATGTGCTTCGGAAACTACTAATGGTCTTCCAGGGAACGATCAAAGCGTAGACTGTTTGAGACATCAGTCCCATGGAGGAAAGTGCGCATGGTGACTGTTGTACTCAATCCCGATGCAGTTTCAGTGTTTCATCAACACTCTGATAGTATACAGATAACAAAATGCCACCATATGTGCATCGGAAACTACTACTGAACTCCCAGGAAACGATCAAAGCGTAGACTGTTTGAGACATTGCTCCCATGGAGGAAAGTGCGCATGGTGACTGCTGTATTCAATCCCGATGCAATTTCTGTGTTTCATCAACAATCTGATAGTCTACAGATTACAGAATGCCACCAGATGTGCATCGGAAACTACTACTGGTATTCCAGTGAACGATCAAAGCGTTGACCGTTTGAGACATTACTCCCGTGGAGGAAAATGCGGTTGGTGACTGTTGTATTCAATCCCGATGCAACATCTGTGTTTCATCAACACTCTGATAGTCCACAGGTTACAGAAAGCCTCGAGATGTGCATCGGAAACTACTACTGGTCTTCCAGGGAACGATCAAAGCGTAGACTATTAGAGACATTACTCCCATTGAGGGAGGTGCGCATGGTGACTGTTGTCTTCAATCCCGATGCAATTTCTGTGTTTCATCAACAGTCTGATAGTCCACAGATTACAGAATGCCTCCAGATGTGCATCGGAAACTACTACTGGTCTCCCAGGAAACGACCAAAGCGTAGACTGTTTGAGACGTGGCTCCCATGGAGAAAAGTGCGCTTGGTGACTGTTGTATTCAATCCCGATGCAATATCTGTGTTCATCAACATTGTGATAGTCTACAGATAACAGAATGCCTTCAGATGTGCTTTCGAAACTAATACTGGTCTTCCAGGGAACGATGAAAGCGTACACTGTTTGAGACATTACTTTTTCGTAGGAAAGTGCGCATGGTGACTGTTGTATTCAATCCCGATGCAATTTCTGTGTTTCATCAACACCCTGATAGTCCACAGATTACAGAATGCCACCAGATGGGCATCGCAAACTACTACTGGTTTTCCAGGGAAAGATCAAAGTGTAGACTGCTTGAGACATTACACCCATGGAGGAAAGTGCGCATGGTTATCGTTGTATTCAGTCCCGATGCAATTACTGTGTTTCATCAACACTCTGATAGTCCACAGATTACAGAATGACTCCAGATATGCATCGGAAACTAATACTGGTCTTCCAGGGAACGATCAAATCTTAGACTGTTTGAGACTTTACTCCCATGATGGAAAGTGCGCATGGTGACTGTTGTATTCAATCCCGAGACAATTTCTGTGTTTCAATCCACACTTTGAAGGTCCACAGATTACAGAATGATTCCAGATGAGCATCGGAAACTACTACTGGTCTTCCAGGGAACGATGAAAGCGTAGACTGTTTGAGAATTACCCCTATGGAGGAAAGTGCGCATGGTGACTGTTGTATTCAATCCCGATGCAATTTCTGTGTTTCATCAACGCTCTGATATTCCGCAGATTACACAAAGCCTCGAGATGTGCATCGGAAACTACCACTGGCCTTCCAGGGAAAGATCAATGCGTAGACTGTTAGACACTTTACTCCCATGGAGGAAACAGCAGATGGTGACTGTTGTATTCAATCCCTTTGCAATTTCTGTGTTTCATCAACACCCTGATAGTCCACAGACAACAGATTGCCTCCAGATGTGCTTCGGAAACTACTACTGGTCTTCCAGGGAACGATCGAAGCGTACACTGTTCGAGACATTAGTCCCACGGAGGAAAGTGCGTATGGTGTCTGTTGTACGCAATCCCGATGCAATTTCTGTGTTTCATCAACACTCTGATAGTCCACAGGTAACAGATTGCTTCCAGATGTGCTTCGGAAACTACTACTGGTCTTCCAGGGAACGATCAAAGCGTAGACTGTTAGAGACATTAATGCCATGGAGGAAAGTGCGCATGGTGACTATTGTACTCAATCCCGATGCAATTTCTGTGTTTCATCAACGCTCTGATAGTCCACAGATTACAGAAAGCCTCGAGATGTGCATCGGAAACTGCCACTGGTCTTCCAGGGAAAGATCAATGCGTAGACTGTTAGAGACTTTACTCCCATGGAGGAAAGAGCGCATGGTGACTGTTGTATTCAATCCCTATGCTATTTCTGTGTTTCATCAACGCTCTGATATTCCACAGATTACACAAAGCCTCGAGATGTGCATCGGAAACTACCACTGGCCTTCCAGGGAAAGATCAATGCGTAGACTGTTAGACACTTTACTCCCATGGAGGAAACAGCGCATGGTGACTGTTGTATTCAATCCCTTTGCAATATCTGTGTTTCATCAACACCCTGATAGTCCACAGACAACAGATTGCCTCCAGATGTGCTTCGGAAACTACTACTGGTCTTCCAGGGAACGATCAAAGCGTACACTGTTTGAGACATTAGTCCCACGGAGGAAAGTGCGCATGGTGTCTGTTGTACGCAATCCCGATGCAATTTCTGTGTTTCATCAACACTCTGATAGTCCACAGGTAACAGATTGCTTCCAGATGTGCTTCGGAAACTACTACTGGTCTTCCAGGGAACGATCAAAGCGTAGACTGTTAGAGACATTAATGCCATGGAGGAAAGTGCGCATGGTGACTATTGTACTCAATCCCGATGCAATTTCTGTGTTTCATCAACGCTCTGATAGTCCACAGATTACAGAAAGCCTCGAGATGTGCATCGGAAACTGCCACTGGTCTTCCAGGGAAAGATCAATGCGTAGACTGTTAGAGACTTTACTCCCATGGAGGAAAGAGCGCATGGTGACTGTTGTATTCAATCCCTATGCAATTTCTGTGTTTCATCAACACTCTGATAGTCCACAGATTACAGAAAGCATCGAGATGTGCATCGGAAACTACTACTGGTCTTCCAGGGAACGATCAAAGCGTAGACTATTAGAGACATTACTCCCATTGAGGGAGGTGCGCATGGTAACTGTTGTCTTCAATCCCGATGCAATTTCTGTGTTTCATCAACAGTCTGATAGTCCACAGATTACAGAATGCCTCCAGATGTGCATCGGAATCTACTACTGATCTTCCATGGAACGATCAAAACGTAGACTGTTTGAGACATTACTCCCATGGAGGAAGGTGCGCATGGTGATTGTTGTATTCAATCCCGATGAATTTCTGTGTTTCACCAACACCCTAATAGTCCATAGATAACAGATTGCCTCCAGATGTGCATCGGAAACTACTACTGGCCTTCCAGGGAACGATCAAAGCGTAGACTGTTAGAGACATTACTCCCATGGAGGAAACTGCGCATGGAGACTGTTGTATTGAATCCCGATGATATATCTGTGTTTCATCAACACTCTGATAGTCCACAGATTACAGAATGCCTCCAGATGTGCATCGGAAACTACTACTGGTCTTCCAGGGAACGATAAAAGCGTAGACTGTTTGAGACACTGCTCCCTTGGAGGAAAGTGCGCATGGTGACTGTTGTATTGAATCCCGATGATATATCTGTGTTTCATCAACACTCTGATAGTCCACAGATTACAGAATGCCTCCAGATGTGCATCGGAAACTACTACTGGTCTTCTAGGGAACGATCAAAGCGTACCCTGTGTCAGGGTTACTCCCATGGAGGAAAGTGCGCATGGTGATCGTTATATTCAATTCCGATGCAATTTCTGTGTTTCTTCAACACTCAGATAGTCCACAGATTACAGAATGCCTCCAGATGTGCATCGGAAACTAACACTGGTCTTCCAGGGAACGATCAAATCGTAGACTCTTTGAGACATTACTACCTTGGAGGAGAGTTCGCATGGTGACTGTAGTATTCAATCCCGATGCAATTACTGTGTTTCATCAACACTTTGAAGGTCCACAGATTACAGAATGACTCAAGATGTGCATCGGAAACTACTACTGGTCTTCCAGGGAACGATCAAAGCGTAGACTGTTTGAGACACTGCTCCCTTTTAGGAAAGTGCGCATGGTGAATGTTATATTCAATTCCGATACAATTTCTATGTTTCATCAACACTCAGATAGTCCACAGAATACAGAATGCTTCCAGATGTGCATCGGAAACTACTACTGGTCTTCCAGGGAATGATCAAAGCGTAGACGGTTTGAGACTTTACTTTTATGGAGGTAAGTGTGCATGGTGACTGTTGTATTCAATCCCGATGCAATTTCCGTGTTTCATCAACACTCTGATAGTCCACAGATTAGAGAATGCCTCCAGATGTGCATCGGTAACTACTACTGGTCTTCCAGGCAACGATCAAAGCGTAGACTGTTTGAGACGTGGCTCCCATGGAGAAAAGTGCGCTTGGTGACTGTTGTATTCAATCCCGATGCAATATCTGTGTTTCATCAACATTGTGATAGTCTACAGATAACAGAATGCCTTCAGATGTGCTTTCGAAACTAACACTGGTCTTCCAGGGAACGATCAAAGCGTACACAGTTTGAGACATTACTTTTACGTAAGAAAGTGCTCATGGTGACTGTTGTATTCAATCCCGAGACAATTTCTGTGTTTCAATCCACACTTTGAAGGTACACAGATTACAGAATGATTCCAGATGAGCATCGGAAACTACTACTGGTCTTCCAGGGAACGATGAAAGCGTAGACTGTTTGAGAATTACCCCCATGGAGGAAAGTGCGCATGGTGACTGTTGTATTCAATCCCGATGCAATTTCTGTGTTTCATCAACGCTCTGATAGTCCACAGATTACACAAAGCCTCGAGATGTGCATCGGAAACTACCACTGGCCTTCCAGGGAAAGATCAATGCGTAGACTGTTAGAGACTTTACTCCCATGGAGGAAAGAGCGCATGGTGACTGTTGTATTCAATCCCTTTGCAATTTCTGTGTTTCATCAACACTCTGATAGTCAACAGACAACAGATTGCCTTCAGATGGGCTTCGGAAACTACTACTGGTCTTCCAGGGAATGATCAAAGCGTAGACTTTTAGAGACATTACTCCCATGGAGGAAAGAGCGCATGGTGACTGTTGTATTCAATCCCGATGCAATTTCTGTGTTTCATCAACACTCTGATAGTCTACACACCACATAATGCCACCAGATGTGCATCGGAAACTACTACTGGTCTCCCAGGAAACGACCAAAGCGTAGACTGTTTGAGACGTGGCTCCCATGGAGAAAAGTGCGCTTGGTGACTGTTGTATTCAATCCCGATGCAATATCTGTGTTCATCAACATTGTGATAGTCTAGAGATAACAGAATGCCTTCAGATGTGCTTTCGAAACTAATACTGGTCTTCCAGGGAACGATCAAAGCGTACACTGTTTGAGACATTACTTTTTCGTAGGAAAGTGCGCATGGTGACTGTTGTATTCAATCCCGATGCAATTTCTGTGTTTCATCAACGCTCTGATATTCCACAGATTACACAAAGCCTCGAGATGTGCATCGGAAACTACCACTGGCCTTCCAGGGAAAGATCAATGCGTAGACTGTTAGACACTTTACTGCCATGGAGGAAACAGCGCATGGTGACTGTTGTATTCAATCCCTTTGCAATTTCTGTGTTTCATCAACACCCTGATAGTCCACAGACAACAGATTGCCTCCAGATGTGCTTCGGAAACTACTACTGGTCTTCCAGGGAACGATCAAAGCGTAGACTGTTTGAGACATCAGTCCCATGGAGGAAAGTGCGCATGGTGACTGTTGTACTCAATCCCGATGCAGTTTCAGTGTTTCATCAACACTCTGATAGTATACAGATAACAAAATGCCACCAGATGTGCATCGGAAACTACTACTGAACTCCCAGGAAACGATCAAAGCGTAGACTGTTTGAGACATTGCTCCCATGGAGGAAAGTGCGCATGGTGACTGTTGTATTCAATCCCGATGCAATTTCTGTGTTTCATCAACACTCTGATAGTCTACAGATTACAGAATGCCACCAGATGTGCATCGGAAACTACTACTGGTCTTCCAGTGAACGATCAAAGCGTTGACCGTTTGAGACATTACTCCCGTGGAGGAAAATGCGGTTGGTGACTGTTGTATTCAATCCCGATGCAATATCTGTGTTTCATCAACACTCTGATAGTCCACAGATTACAGAAAGCCTCGAGATGTGCATCGGAAACTACTACTGGTCTTCCAGGGAACGATCAAAGCGTAGAGTATTAGAGACATTACTCCCATTGAGGGAGGTGCGCATGGTGACTGTTGTCTTCAATCCCGATGCAATTTCTGTGTTTCATCAACAGTCTGATAGTCCACAGATTACAGAATGCCTCCAGATGTGCATCGGAATCTACTACTGATCTTCCATGGAACGATCAAAACGTAGACTGTTTGAGACATTACTCCCATGGAGGAAGGTGCGCATGGTGATTGTTGTATTCAATCCCGATGAATTTCTGTGTTTCACCAACACCCTAATAGTCCATAGATAACAGATTGCCTCCAGATGTGCATCGGAAACTACTACTGGCCTTCCAGGGAACGATCAAAGCGTAGACTGTTTGAGACATTACTCCCATGGAGGAAACTGCGCATGGAGACTGTTGTATTCAATCCCGATGCAATTTCTGTGTTTCATCAACACTCTGATAGTCCACAGATTACAGAAAGCCTCCAGATGTGCATCGGAAACTACTACTGGACTTCCAGGGAACGATCAAAGCGTAGACTATTAGAGACATTACTCCCATGGAGGAAAGTGCGCATGGTGACTGTTGTATTGAATCCCGGTGCATATACTGTGTTTCATTAACACTCTGATAGTCTACACATTACAGAATGCCACCAGATGTGTATCGGAAACTACTACTGGTCTTCCAGGGAATGATCAAAGCGTAGATTGTTTGAGACAATACTCCCGTTGAGGAAAGTGCGCATGGTGACTGTTGTATTCAATCCCGATGCAATTTCTGTGTTTCATCAACACTCTGATAGCCCACAGATTACAGAATGCCTCCAGATGTGCATCGGAAACTACTTTTGGTCCTCCAGGGAACGATCAAAGCGTAGACTGCTTGACAATTACTCCCATGGAGGAATGTGCGCATGGTGACTGTTGAATTCAATCCCGATGCAATTTCTGTGTTTCATCAACACTCAGATAGTCCACAGATTACAGAATGCCTCCAGATGTGCATCGGAAACTACTACTGGTCATCTAGGGAACGATCAAAGCGTAGACTGTTTCACGGTTACTCCCATGGAGGAAAGTGCGCATGGTGACTGTTATATTCAACTCCGATGCAATTTCTGTGTTTCATCAACACTCAGATAGTCCACAGATTACAGAATGTCTCCAGATGTGCATCGGAAACTACTACTGGTCTTCCAGGGAATGATCAAAGCGTATACTGTTTGAGACTTTACTTTTATGGAGGAAAGTGTGCATGGTGACTTTTGTATTCAATCCCTATGCAATTTATGTGTTTCATCAACACTCTGATAGCCCACAGACAACAGATTGCCTCCAGATGTGCTTCGGAAACTTCTACTGGTCTTCCAGGGAACGATAAAAGCGTAGACTGTTTGAGACATTAGTTCCGTGGAGGAAAGTGCGCATGGTCACTGTTGTACTCAATCCCGCTGCAATATCTGTGTTTCATCAATATTCTGATAGTATACAGATTACAAAATGCCACCAGATGTGCATCGGAAAGTACTACTGAAGTCCCAGGAAACGATCAAAGCGTAGACTGTTTGAGACATTACTTTTACGGAGGAAAGTGCGCATGGTGACAGTTGTATTCAATCCCGATGCAATTTCTGTGTTTCATCAACACCCAGATAGTCCACAGATCACAGAATGCCACCAGATGGCCATCGCAAACTACTACTGGTCTTCCAGGGAACGATCAAAGCGTAGACTATTAGAGACATTACTCCCATTGAGGAAGGTGCGCATGGTGACTGTTGTATTCAATCCCGATGCAATTTCTGTGTTTCATCAAAACTCTGATAGTCCACAGATTACAGTATGCCTCCAGATGTGCATTGGAATCTACTACTGATCTTAAATGGAACGATCAAAACGTAGACTGTTTGAGACATTACTCCCATGGAGTAAAGTGCGCATGGTAATTGTTGTATTCAATCCCGATGAATTTCTGTGTTTCACCAACACTCTAGTGGTGCACAGGTTACAGAATGCCTCCAGAAGTGCATCGGAAACTACTACTGGTCTGCCAGGGAACGATCAAAGCGTAGACTGTTTGAGACATAACTCCCATGGAGGAAACTGCGCAAGGAGACTGTTGTATTCAATCCCGATGCAATTTCTGTGTTTCATCAACACTCTGATAGTCCACAGATTACAGAAAGCCTCCAGATGTGCATCGGAAACTACTACTGGACTTCCAGGGAACGATCAAAGTGTAGACTATTAGAGACATTACTCCCATGGAGGAATGTGCGCATGGTGACTGTTATATTCAATTCCGATGCAATTTCTGTGTTTCATCAATACTCAGATAGTCCACAGATTACAGAATGCTTCCAGATGTGCATCGGAAACTACTACAGGTATTCCAGGGAATGATCAAATCGTAGACTGTTAGAGACATTACTCCCATGGAGGAAAGTGCGCATGGTGACTGTTATATTCAATTCCGATGCAATTTCTGTGTTTCATCAACACTCAGATAGTCCACAGATTACAGAATGCCACCAGATGGGCATCGCAAACTACTACTGGTTTACCAGGGAAGGATCAAAGCGTAGACTGCTTGAGACATTACACCCATGGAGGAAAGTGCGCATGGTTACCGTTGTATTCAGTCCCGATGCAATTACTGTGTTTCATCAACACTCTGATAGTCCACAGATTACAGAATGACTCCAGATGTGCATCGGAAACTAATACTGGTCTTCCAGGGAACGATCAAAGCTTAGACTGTTTGAGACTTTACTCCCATGATGGAAAGTGCGCATGGTGACTGTTGTATTCAATCCCGAGACAATTTCTGTGTTTCAATCCACACTTTGAAGGTCCACAGATTACAGAGTGATTCCAGATGAGGATCGGAAACTACTACTGGTCTTCCAGGGAACGATGAAAGCGTAGACTGTTTGAGAATTACCCCCATGGAGGAAAGTGCGCATTGTGACTGTTGTATTCAATCCCGATGCAATTTCTGTGTTTCATCAACGCTCTGATAGTCCACAGATTACACAAAGCCTCGAGATGTGCATCGGAAACTACCACTGGCCTTCCAGGGAAAGATCAATGCGTAGACTGTTAGAGACTTTACTCCCAAGGAGGAAAGAGCGCATGGTGACTGTTGTATTCAATCCCTTTGCAATTTCTGTGTTTCATCAACACTCTGATAGTCCTTAGGCAACAGATTGCCTCCAGATGTGCTTCGGAAACTACTACTGGTCTGCCAGGGAACGATCAAAGCGTACACTGTTTGAGACATTAGTCCCACGGAGGAAAGTGCGCATGGTGTCTGTTGTACGCAATCCCGATGCAATTTCTGTGTTTCATCAACACTCTGATAGTCCACAGGTAACAGATTGCTTCCAGATGTGCTTCGGAAACTACTACTGGTCTTCCAGGGAACGATCAAAGCGTAGACTGTTAGAGACATTAATCCCATGGAGGAAAGTGCGCATGGTGACTGTTGTACTCAATCCCGATGCAATTTCTGTGTTTCATCAACGCTCTGATAGTCCACAGATTACAGAAAGCCTCGAGATGTTCATCGGAAACTGCCACTGGTCTTCCAGGGAAAGATCAATACGTAGACTGTTAGAGACTTTACTCCCATGGAGGAAAGAGCGCATGGTGACTGTTGTATTCAATCCCTATGCTATTTCTGTGTTTCATCAACACTCTGATAGTCCACAGACAACAGATTGCTTCCAGATGTGCATCGGAAACTAGTACTGGTCTTCCAGGGAACGATCAAAGCGTAGTCTGTTTGAGACATCAGTCCCATGGAGGAAAGTGCGCATGGTGACTGTTGTACTCAATCCCGATGCAGTTTCAGTGTTTCATCAACACTCTGATAGTATACAGATAACAAAATGCCACCAGATGTGCATCGGAAAGTACTACTGGTCTTCCAGTGAGCGATCAAAGCGTTGACCGTTTGAGACATTACTCCCGTGGAGGAAAATGCGGTTGGTGAGTGTTGTATTCAATCCCGATGCAATATCTGTGTTTCATCAACACTCTGATAGTCCACAGATTACAGAAAGCCTCGAGATGTGCATCGGAAACTACTACTGGTCTTCCAGGGAACGATCAAAGCGTAGACTATTAGAGACATTACTCCCATTGAGGGAGGTGCGCATGGTGACTATTGTCTTCAATCCCGATGCAATTTCTGTGTTTCATCAACAGTCTGATAGTCCACAGATTACAGAATGCCTCCAGATGTGCATCGGAATCTACTACTGATCTTCCATGGAACGATCAAAACGTAGACTGCTTGAGACATTACTCCCATGGAGGAAAGTGCGCATGGTGATTGTTGTATTCAATCCCGATGAATTTCTGTGTTTCACCAACACTCTAATAGTCCATAGATAACAGATTGCCTCCAGATGTGCATCGGAAACTACTACTGGTCTTCCAGGGAACGATCAAAGCGTAGACTGTTTGAGACATTACTCCCATGGAGGAAACTGCGCATGGAGACTGTTGTATTCAATCCCGATGCTATTTCTGTGTTTCATCAACACTCTGATAGTCCACAGATTACAGAAAGCCTCCAGATGTGCATCGGAAACTACTACTGGACTTCCAGGGAACGATCAAAGCGTAGACAATTAGAGACATTACTCCCATGGAGGAAAGTGCGCATGGTGACTGTTGTATTGAATCCCGGTGCATTTACTGTGTTTATTAACACTCTGATAGTCTACACATTACAGAATGCCACCAGATGTGTATCGGAAACTACTACTGGTCTTCCAGGGAGTGATCAAAGTGTAGATTGTTTGAGACATTACTCCCGTTGAGGAAAGTGCGCATGGTGACTGTTGTATTCAATCCCGATGCAATTTCTGTGTTTCATCAACACTCTGATAGCCCACAGATTACAGAATGCCTCCAGATGTGCATCGGAAACTACTTTTGGTCCTCCAGGGAACGATCAAAGCGTAGACTGTTTGACAATTACTCCCATGGAGGAATGTGCGCATGGTGACTGTTGAATTCAATCCCGATGCAATTACTGTGTTTCATCAACACTCAGATAGTCCACAGATTACAAAATGCCACCAGATGTGCATCGGAAACTACTACTGAAGTCCCAGGAAACGATCAAAGCGTAGACTGTTTGAGACATTACTTTTACGGAGGAAAGTGCGCATGGTGACAGTTGTATTCAATCCCGATGCAATTTCTGTGTTTCATCAACACCCTGATAGTCCACAGATTACAGAATGCCACCAGATGGGCATCGCAACCTACTACTGGTCTTCCAGGGAACGATCAAAGCGTAGACTTTTAGAGACATTACTCCCATTGAGGAAGGTGCGCATGGTGACTGTTGTATTCAATCCCGATGCAGTTTCTGTGTTTCATCAACACTCTGATAGTCCACAGATTACAGTATGCCTCCAGATGTGCATCGGAATCTACTACTGATCTTAAATGGAACGATCAAAACGTAGACTGTTTGAGACATAACTCCCATGGAGGAAACTGCGCAAGGAGACTGTTGTATTCAATCCCGATGCAATTTCTGTGTTTCATCAACACTCTGATAGTCTTCAGATTACAGAAAGCCTCCAGATGTGCATCGGAAACTACTACTGGACTTCCAGGGAACGATCAAAGTGTAGACTATTAGAGACATTACTCCCATGGAGGAAAGTGCGCATGGTGACTGTTATATTCAATTCCGATGCAATTTCTGTGTTTCATCAACACTCAGATAGTCCACAGATTACAGAATGCTTCCAGATGTGCATCGGAAACTACTACAGGTATTCCAGGGAATGATCAAATCGTAGACTGTTAGAGACATTACTCCCATGGAGGAAAGTGCACATGGTGACTGTTATATTCAATTCCGATGCAATTTCTGTGTTTCATCAACACTCAGGTAGTCCACAGATTACAGAATTCTTCCAGATGTGCATCGGACACTACTACTGGTCTTCTAGGGAACGATCAAAGCGTAGACTGTTTCAGGGTTACTCCCATGGAGGAAAGTGCGCATGGTGACTGTTATATTCAATTCCGATGCAATTTCTGTGTTTCATCAACACTCAGATAGTCCACAGATTACAGAATGCTTCCAGATGTGCATCGGAAACTACTACTGGTCTCCAGGGAATGATCAAAGCGTATACTGTTTGAGACTTTACTGTTATGGAGGAAAGTGTGCATGGTGACTGTTGTATTCAATCCCGATGCAATTTCTGTGTTTCATCAACACTCTGATATTCCACAGATAACAGATTGCCTCCAGATGTGCATCGGAAACTACTACTGGTCTTCCAGGGAACGATCAAAGCGTAGACTGTTTGAGAATTACCCCATGGAGGAAAGTGGGCATGGTGTCTGTTGTATTCATTCCCGCTGCAATATCTGTGTTTCATCAACACTCTGACAGTCCACAGATTACAGATTGCCGCCAGATGTGCTTCGGAAACTACTACTGGTCTTCCAGGGAACGATCAAAGCGTAGACTGATAGAGACATTACTCCCATGGAGGTAAGTGCGTATGGTGACTGTTATATTCAATTCCGATGCAATTTCTGTGTTTCATCAACACTAAGATAGTCCACAGATTACTGAATGCTTCCAGATGTGCATCGGAAACTACTACTGGTCTTCCAGGGAATGATCAAAGCGTATACTGTTTGAGACTTTACTTTTATAGAGGAAAGTGTGGATGGTGACTGTTGTATTCAATCCCGATGCAATTTCTGTGTTTCATCAACACTCTGATATTCCACAGATAACAGATTGCCTCCAGATGTGCATTGGAAACTACTTCTGGTCTTCCAGGGAACGATCAAAGCGTAGACTTATAGAGACATTACTCCCATGGAGGAAAGTGCGCATGGTGACTGTTATATTCAATTCCGATGCAATTTTTGTGTTTCAATCCACACTTTAATGGTCCAGAGATTTCAAAATGCCTCCAGATGTGCATCGGAACTACTACTGGTCTTCCAGGGAACGATCAAAGCGTAGACTGTTTGAGAATTACCCCATGGAGGAAAGTGGGCATGGTGTCTGTTGTATTCAATTCCGCTGCAATATCTGTGTTTCATCAACACTCTGACAGTCCACAGATTACAGATTGCCTCCAGATGTGCTTCGGAAACTACTACTGGTCTTCCAGGGAACGATCAAAGCGTAGACTGTTAGAGACATTACTCCCATGGAGGAATGTGCGCATGGTGACTGTTGTATTCAATCCGGAGGCAATTTCTGTGTTTCAATCCACACTTTGTAGGTCCACAGATTACAGAATGATTCCAGATGTGCATCAGAAACTACTACTGGTCTTCAAGGGAACGATCAAAGAGTAGACTGTTTGAGAATTATCCCCATGGAGGAAAGTGCGCATGGTGACTGTTGTATTCAATCCCGATGCAATTTCTGTGTTTCCTCAACACTCTGAAAGTCCACAGACAACAGATGGCCTCCAGATGTGCTTCGGAAACTGCTACTGGTTTTCCAGGGAACGATAAATGCGTAGACTGTTTGAGACATTACTCCCATGGAGGAAAGTGCGCATGGTGACTGTTGTATTCAATCCCGAGGCAATTTCTGTGTTTCAATCCACACTTTAAAGGTCCAGAGATTACAAAATGCCTCCAGATGTGCATCGGAAACTACTACTGGTCTTCCAGGGAACGATCAAAGCGTAGACTGTTTGAGAAATTCCCCATGGTGGAAAGTGAGCATGGTGTCTGTTGTATTCAATCCCGCTGCAATATCTGTGTCTCATCAACACTCTGGCAGTCCACAGATTACAGATTGCCTCCAGATGTGCTTCGGAAACTACTACTGGTCTTCCAGGGAACGATCAAAGCGTAGACTGTTAGAGACATTACTCCCATGGAGGAAAGTGAGCATGGTGACTGTTGTATTCAATCCCGAGGCAAATTCTGTGTTTCAATCCACACTTTGAAGGTCCACAGATTACAGAATGATTCCAGATGAGCATCGGAAACTACTACTGGTCTTCCAGGGAACAATGAAAGCGTAGACTGTTTGAGAATTACCCTCATGGAGGAAAGTGCGCATGGTGACTGTTGTATTCAATCCCGATGCAATTTCTGTGTTTCCTCAACACTCTGATAATCCACAGACAACAGATTGCCTCCAGATGTGCTTCGGAAACTACTACTGGTTTTCCAGGGAACGATCAAAGCGTAGACTGTTTGAGACATTACTCCCATGGAGGAAAGTGCGCATGGTGACTGTTGTACTCAATCCCGATGCAATTTCTGTGTTTCATCAAGACTCTAATAGTCCACAGATTACAGAAAGCCTCGAGATGTGCATCGGAAGCTACCACTGGTCTTCCAGGGAAAGATCAAAGCGTAGACTTTTAGAGACATTACTCCCATGGAGGAAAGAGCGCATGGTGACTGTTGTATTCAATCCCGATGCAATTTCTGTGTTTCATCAACACTCTGATAGTCTACAGATCACAAAATGCCAATAGATATGCATCGGAAACAACTACTGGTTTCCCAGGAAACGATCAAAGCGTAGACTGTTTGAGACATGGCTCCCATGGAGAAAAGTGCGCATGGTGACTGTTGTATTCAATCCCGATGCAATTTCTGTGTTTCATCAACATTGTGATAGTCCACAGATAACAGAATGCCTTCAGATGTGCTTTCGAAACTAATACTGGTCTTCCAGGGAACGATAAAAGCGTAGACTGTTTGAGAAATTACTTTTACGTAGGAAAGTGCGTATGGTGACTGTTGTATTCAATACCGATGCAATTTCTGTGTTTCATCAACACCCTGATAGTCCACAGGTAACAGATTGCTTCCAGATGTGCTTCGGAAACTACTACTGGTCTTCCAGGGAACGATCAAAGCGTAGACTGCCTGAGACATTACTCCCATGGAGGAAAGTGCGCATGGTTACCGTTGTATTCAATCCCGATGCAACATCTGTGTTTCATCAACAGTCTGATAGTCCACAGATTACAGAATGACTCCAGATGTGCATCGGAAACTACTACTGGTCTTCCAGGGAATGATCAAGGCGTAGACTGTTAGAGACATTACTTCCATGGAGGAAAGTGCGCATGGTGACTGTTGTATTCAATCCCGATGCAACTTCTGTGTTTCATAAAAACTCTGATATTACACAGATTACAGAATGCCTCCAGATTTGCATCGGTTACTACTACTGGTCTTACAGGGAACGATCAAAGCTTAGACTGTTTGAGACTTTACTCCCATGAAGGAAAGTGCGCATGGTGACTGTTGTATTCAATCCCAAGGCAATTTCTGTGTTTCAATCCACACTTTGAAGCTCCACAGATTACAGAATGATTCCAGATGTGCTTCGGAAACTACTACTGGTCTTCCAGGGAACGATCAAAGCGTAGTCTGTTTGAGACATTACTCCCATGGAGGAATGTGCGCATGGTGACTGTTGTATTCAATCCGTATGCAATTTCTGTGCTTCATCAACATTGTGATAGTCCACAGATAACAGAATGCCTTCAGATGTGCTTTCGAAACTACTACTGGTCTTCCAGGGAACGATTAAAGCGTAGACCGTTTGAGACATTACTCTCGTGGAGGAAAGGTCGCATGGTGACTGTTGTATTCAACCCCGATGCAATTTCTATGTTTCATCAACACTCTGATAGTCCACAGATTACAGAATGCCACCAGATGTGAATCGGAAACAACTACTGGTCTTCCAGGGAACGATCAAAGCGTAGACTGTTTGAGACATTACTCCCATGGAGGAATGTGCGCATGGTGACAGTTGTATTCAATCCCGATGGAATTTCTGTGTTTCATCAACACTCTGATAGGCCACAGATTACAGAATGAATCCAGATGTGCATCGGAAACTACTACTCGTCCTCCAGGGAACGAACAAAATGTAAACTCTTTGAGACATTACTCCCATGGAGGAAAGTGCGCATGGTGACTGTTGTATTCAGTCCCGATGCATTTTCTGTGTTTCATCAACACTCTGATAGTCCACAAATTGCAGAATGCAACGAGATGTGCATCGGAAACTACTACTGGTCTTCCAGGGATCGATCAAAGCGTAGACTGTTTGATAATTAATCCCATGCAGGAAAGTGCGGATGGTGACTGTTGTATTCAATCCCGAAGCAATATCTGTGTTTCATCAACACTCCGATAGTCCGCAGATTACAGAATGCCACCAGATGTGCATCGGAAACTAAAACAGGTCTTCCAGGGAACGATCAAAGCGTAGACTGTTTGAGACATACCTCCCGTGGAGGAAAGTGCGCATGGTGACTGTTGTATTCATTCCCGATGCATTTTCTGTGTTTCATCAATACTCTGATAGTCCACAGTTTACAGAGTGGCGTAAAATATGCATCGGAAACTACTACTGGTCCTCCAGGGAACGATCAAATCGTAGACTGTTTGAGAATTACTCCCATGGAGGAAAGTGCGCATGCTGACTGTTGTATTCAATCCCGAGGCAATGTCTGTGTTTCATCAACACTCTGATAGTCCACAGATTACAGAAAGCCTCCAGATGTGCATCGGAAACTACTACTGGTCTTCCAGGGAACGATCAAAGCGAAGACTGTTTGAGACATTACTCCCATGGAGGAAACTGCGCATGGTGACTGTTTTATTCAATCCCGATGCAATTTCTGTGTTTCATCAACACTCTGATAGTCCACAGATTACAGAATGCCTCCAGATGTGCATCGCAAACAACTACTGGTCTTCCTGCGAACGATCAAAGCGTAGACTGTTTGAGACATTACTCCCATGGAGGAAAGTTTGCATGGTTACTGTTGTATTCAATCCCGATGGAATATCTGTGTTTCATCAACACTCTGATAGTCCACAGATTACAGAATGCCTCCAGATGTTCATCGGAATCTACTACAGGTCTTCCAGGGAACGATCAAAGCGTAGACTGTTTGAGACATTACTTTTATGGAGGAATGTGCGCATGGTGATTGTTGTATTCAATCCCGATGCAATTTCTGTGTTTCATCAACACTCTAATAGTCCACAGATTACAGAATGCCTCCAGATGTGCATCGGAAACTACTACTCGTCTTCCAGGGAACGATCAATGTGTAAACTCTTTGAGACATTACTCCCATGGAGGAAAGTGCGCATGGTGAATGTTGTATTCAATCCCGATGCATTTTCTGTGTTTCATCAACACTCTGATAGTCCACAGATTACAGAATGCCACGAGATGTGCATCGGAAACTACTACTGTCTTCCAGGGAACGATCAAAGCGTAGACAGCTTGAGAATTACTCCCATGGAGGAAAGAGCACATGGTGACTGTTGTATTCAATCCAGATGTAATTTCTGTGTTTCATCAACACTCTGATAGTCCACAGATTACAGAAAGCCTCCTGATGTGTAACGGAAACTACTGCTGCTCTTCCAGATAACGATCAAAGCGAAGACTTTTTGAGACATGACTCCCATGGAATAAAGTGCGAATGGTGACTGTTGTATTCAATCCCGATGCATTTTCTGTGTTTCATCAACATTCTGATAGTCTACAAATTACAGTATGCCACCAGATGTGCATCGGAAACTACTACTGGTCTTCCAGGGAACGATCAAAGCGTAGACTGTTTGAGACTTTAAACCTGTATAGGAATGTGCGCTTGGTGACTGTTGTATTCAATCCCGATGCAATTTCTGTGTTTCATCAACACTGTGATAGTGAACAGATTACAGAATGCCTAAAGATGTTCATCGGAAACTACTACTGGTCTTCCAGGGAACGATCAAATCGTAGACTGTTTGAGACATTACTACCGTTGAGGAAAGTGCGCATGGTGACTATTGTATTCAATCCCGATGCAATTTCTGTGTTTCATCAACACTCTGATAGTCCTCAGATTACAGAATGCCACCAGATGTGCATCGGAAACTACTACTGGTCTTCCAGGGAACGATCAAACCGCAGACTGTTTGAGACATACCTCCCGTGGAGGAAAGTGCGCATGATGACTGTTGTATTCAATCCCGATGCAATTTCTGAGTTTCATCAATACTCTGATAGTCCATAGATTTCTGAATGCCACCAGATGTGCATAGGAAATACTACTGGTCTTCCAGGGAACGATCAATGCTTAGACTGCTTGAGAATTACTCCTATGGAGGAAAGTGCGCATTGTGACTGTTGTATTCCATCCCGATGCAATTTCTGTGTTTCATCAACACTCTGATAGTCCACAGATTACAGAATGTCTCCAGATGTGCATCGGAAACTACTACTGGTCTTCCAGGGAACGAACAAAGCGTAGACTGTTTGAGACATTACTCCCATGGAGGAAGATGCACATGGTGAGTGTCGTATTCAACAGTGATACAATTTCTGTGTTTTATCAACACTCTGATAGTCCACAGATTAAAGAATGCCTCCAGATGTGCATCGGAAACTACTATTGGTCTTCCAGGGAACGATCAAAGCGTAGACTGTTTCAGACATTACACCCATGGAGGAAATTGCGGATTGTGACTGTTTTATTCAATCCCGATGCAATTTCTGTGTTTCATCAAGACTCTGATAGATCACAGACTACAGAATGCCTCCAGATGTGCATCGGAAACTACTACTGGTCTTCCAGGAAACGATCAAAGCGTAGGCTGTTTGAGACATTACTTTTATGGAGGAATGTACGAATGGTGACTGTTGTATTCAATCCCGAAGCATTTTCTGTGTTTTATCAACACTCTGATAGTCCACAGATTACAGAATGCCACGAGATGTACTTCGGAAACTACTACTGGTCTACCCGGGAACGATCAAAGCGTAGACTGATTGAGACATTACTCCCACGGATGAAAGTGCGCATGGTGACTGTTGTATTCAATCCCGATGCAATTTCTGTGTTTCATCAACACTCTGATAGTCCACAGATTACAGAATGCCACCAGATGTGCATAGGAAATACTACTGGTCTTCCAGGGAACGATCAATGCGTAGACTGCTTGAGAATTACTCCTATGGGGGAAAGTGCGCATTGTGACTGTTGTATTCAATCCCGAAGCAATTTCTGTGTTTCATCAACACTCTGATAGTCCACAGATTACAGAATTCCTCCAGATGTGCATCGGAAACTACTACTGGTCTTCCAGGGAACGATCAAAGCGTAGACTGTTTGAGACATTACTCAAATGGAGGAAGGTGCACATGGTGAGTGTTGTATTCAAACTCGATACAATTTCTATGTTTCATCAACACTCTGATAGTCCACAGATTACAGAATGCATCCAGATGTGCATCGGAAACTACTACTGGTCTTCCAGGGAACGATCAAATCGTAGACTGTTTGGGACATTACTCCTATGGAGGAAAGTGCGCATGGTGACTGATGTATTCAATCCCGATGCAATTTCTGTGTTGCATCAACACTCTGAAAGTCCACAGATTACAGAATGCCTCCAGATGTTAATAGGAAACTACTACTGGTCTTCCCTGGGAACGATCAAAGCGTAGACTGTTTCAGACATTACACCCATGGAGGAAAGTGCGGATGGTGACTGTTTTATTCAATCCCGATGTAATTTCTGTGTTTCATCAACCCTCTGATAGTCCACAGATTACAGAATGCCTCCAGATGTGCATCGTAAACTACTACTTGTCTTCCAGGGAACGAATAAAGCGTAGACCGTTTGAGACGTTGCTTTTATGGAAGAAACAGCGCATGGTGACTGTTGTATGCAATCCCGATGGAATTTCTGTGTTTCATCAACACTCTGATAGTCCACAGATTACAGAATGCCTCCAGATGTGCACCGGAAAGTAATACTGGTCTTTCCGGGAACGATCAAAGCGTAGACTGCTTGAGACATTACTCCCATTGAGGAAAGTGAGCATGGTGACTGTTTTATTCAATCCCGAGGCAATTACTGTGTTTCATCAAACTCTGATAGTCTAGACATTACAGAATGCCACCAGAAGTGCATCGGAAACTACTACTGGTCTTCCAGGGAACAATCAAAGCGTAGATTGTTTGAGAAATTACTCCCTGGGAGGGAAGTGCGCATGGTGACTGTTGTATTCAATCCCGATGCATTTTATGTGTTTCATCAACACTCTGATACTCCACAGATTACAGAAAGCCTTCAGATGTTCATCGGAAACTACTACTGGTCTTCCAGGGAACGATCAAAACGTTGACTGTTTGGGACATTACTCCCATGGAGGAAAGTGCGCATGGTGACTGTTGTATTCAATCCCGATGCAATTTCTGTGTTTCATCAACACTCTGATAGTCCACAGATTACAGAATGCCTCCAGATGTTAATCGGAACCTACTAGTGGTCTTCCCAGGAACGATCAAAGCGTAGACTGTTTCAGACATTACTCCCATGGAGGAAAGTGCGGATGGTGACTGTTTTATTCAATCCCGATACAATTTCTGTGTTTCATCAACTCTCTGATACTCCACAGATTACAGAATGCCTCCAGATGGGCATCGGAAACTACTACTGGTCTTCCAGGGAACGATCAAAGCGTAGACTGTTTGAGACATTACTGCCATGGAGGAAAGCGTGCATGGTGACTGTTGTA
The DNA here is from genome assembly GCF_023897955.1 of Schistocerca gregaria. Taxonomy (NCBI): domain Eukaryota; kingdom Metazoa; phylum Arthropoda; class Insecta; order Orthoptera; family Acrididae; genus Schistocerca; species Schistocerca gregaria. The sequence continues at coordinate 3,757,720 of NC_064931.1, read as the reverse complement.
TTCAATCCCGATGCAATTTCGGTGTTTAATCAACACTCTGATAGTCCACAGATTACAGAATGCATCCAGATGTTAATCGGAAACTTCTACTGGTCTTCCCAAGAACGATCAAAGCATAGACTGTTAGAGACATTACTCCCATGGAGGAATGTGCGCATGGTGACTGTCGTATTCAATCCCGATGCAATTTCTGTGTTTCATCAACACTCTGATACTCCACAGATTACAGAATGCCTCCAAATGTGCATCGGAAACTACTACTGGTCTTCCAATGAACGATCAAAGCGTAAACTCTTTGAGACATTACTCCCATGGAGGAAAGTGCGCATGGTGACTGTTGTATTCAATCCCGATGCATTTTCTGTGTTTCATCAACACTCTGTTACTCCACAGATTACAGAAAACCTCCAGATGTTCATCGGAAACTACTACTGGTCTTCCAGGGAACGATCAAAACGTAGACTGTTTGGGACATTACTCCCATGGAGGAAAGTGCGCATGGTGACTGTTGTATTCAATCCCGAAGCAATTTCTGTGTTTCATCAACACTCTGATAGTCCACAGATTACAGAATGCCTCCAGATGTGCATTGGAAACTACTACTGGTTTTCCAGGGAACGATCAAAGCGTAGACTGTTTGAGACATTACTCAAATGGAGGAAGGTGCACATGGTGAGTGTTGTATTCAATCCCGATACAATTTCTGTGTTTCATCAACACTCTGATAGTCCACAGATTACAGAATGCATCCAGATGTGCATCGGAAACTACTACTGGTCTTCCAGGGAACGATCAAAGCGTAGACTGTTTGGGACATTACTCCCATGGAGGAAAGTGCGCATGGTGACTGTTGTATTCAATCCCGATGCAATTTCTGTGTTGCATCAACACTCTGATAGTCCACAGATTACAGAATGACTCCAGATTGTAATCGGAAACTACTACTGGTCTTCCTGGGAGCGATCAAAGCGTAGACTGTTTCAGACATTACACCAATGGAGGAAAGTACGGATGGTGACTGTTTTATTCAATCCCGATGCAATTTCTGTGTTTCATCAACACTCTGATAGTCCACAGATTACAGAATGCCTCCAGATGTGCATCGGAAACTACTACTTGTCTTCCAGGGAACGAATAAAGCGTAGACTGTTTGAGACATACCTCCCGTGGAGGAATGTGCGCTTGGTGACTGTTGTATTCAATCCCGATGCAATTTCTGTGTTTCATCAACACACTGATAGTGCACAGATTACAGAATGCCTAAAGATGTTCATCGGAAACTACTACAGGTCTTCCAGGGAACGATCAAATCGTTGACTGTTTGAGACATTACTACCGTTGAGGAAAGTGCGCATGGTGACTGTTGTATTCAATCCCGATGCAATTTCTGTGTTTCATCAACACTCTGATAGTTCACAGATTACAGAATGCCACCAAATGTGCATCGGAAACTACTACTGGTCTTCCAGGGAACGATCAAACCGCAGACTGTTTGAGACATACCTCCCGTGGAGGAAAGAGCGCATGGTGACTGTTGTATTCAATCCCGATGCAATTTCTGAGTTTCATCAATACTCTGATAGTCCATAGATTTCTGAATGCCACCAGATGTGCATAGGAAATACTACTGGCCTTCCAGGGAACGATCAGTGCTTAGACTGCTTGAGAATTACTCCTATGGAGGAAAGTGCGCATTGTGACTGTTGTATTCAATCCCGATGCAATGTCTGTGTTTCATCAACACTCTGATAGTCCACAGATTGCAGAATGCCTCCAGATGTGCATCGGAAACTACTACTGGTCTTCCAGGGAACGATCAAAGCGTAGACTGTTTGAGACATTACTCCCATGGAGGAAGATGCACATGGTGAGTTTCGTATTCAACAGTGATACAATTTCTGTGTTTTCTCAACACTCTGATAGTCCACAGATTAAAGAATGCCTCCAGATGTGCATCGGAAACTACTACTGGTCTTCCAGGGAACGATCAAATCGTAGAATGTTTCAGACATGACACCCATGGAGGAAATTGCGGATGGTGACTGTTTTATTCAATCCCGATGCAATTTCTGTGTTTCATCTAGTCTCTGATACTCCACAGATTACAGAAAGCCTCCAGATGTTCATCGGAAACTACTACTGGTCTTCCAGGGAACGATCAAAACGTAGACTTTTTGGGACATTACTCCCATGGAGGAAAGTGCGCATGGTGACTGTTGTATTCAATCCCGAAGCAATTTCTGTGTTTCATCAACACTCTGATAGTCCACAGATTACAGAATTCCTCCAGATGTGCATTGGAAACTACTACTGGTCTTCCAGGGAATGATCAAAGGGTAGACTGTTTGAGACATTACTCAAATGGAGGAAGGTGCACATAGTGAGTGTTGTATTCAATCCCGATACAATTTCTGTGTTTCATCAACACTCTGATAGTCCACAGATTACAGAATGCCTCCAGATGTGCATCGGAAACTACTACTGGTCTTCCAGGGAACGAACAAAGCGTAGACTGTTTGAGACATTACTCCCATGGAGGAAGATGCACATGGTGAGTGTCGTATTCAACAGTGATACAATTTCTGTGTTTTATCAACACTCTGATAGTCCACAGATTAAAGAATGCCTCCAGATGTGCATCGGAAACCACTACTGGTCTTCCAGGGAACGATGAAAGCGTAGACTGTTTCAGACATTACACCCATGGAGGAAATTGCGGATGGTGACTGTTTTATTCCATCCCGATGCAATTTCTGTGTTTCATCAAGTCTCTGATACTCCACACATTACAGAATGCCTCCAGATGTGCATCGGAAACTACTACTGGGCTTCCAGGGAACGAATAAAGCGTAGACTGTTTGAGACATTGCTTTTATGGAAGAAACAGCCCATGGTGACTGTTGTATTCAATCCCGATGCAATTTCTGTGTTTCATCAAGACTCTGATAGTCCACAGATTACAGAATGCCTCCAGATGTGCATCGGAAACTACTACTGGTCCTCCAGGAAACGATCAAAGCGTAGACTCTTTGAGACATTACTTTTATGGAGGAATGTACGCATGGTGACTGTTGTATTCAATCCCGAAGCATTTTCTGTGTTTCATCAACACTCTGATAGTCCACAGATTAAAGAATGCCAGTAGATGTACTTCGGAAACTACTACTGGTCTTCCCGGGAACGATCAAAGCGTAGACTGCTTGAGACAGTACTCCCATGGATGAAAGTGCGCATGGTGACTGTTGTATTCAATCCCGATGCAATTTCTGTGTTTCATCAACACTCTGATAGTCCACAGATTACAGAAAGCCTAAGGATGTTCATCGGAAACTACTACTGGTCTTCCAGGGAACGATCAAAGCGTAGACTGTTTGAGACATTACTCCCATGGAGGAAACAGCGCATGGAGAGTGTTGTATCAAATACCGATTCAATTTCTGTGTTTCATCAACACTCTGATAGTCCACAGATTACATAAAGCCTCCAGATGTTCATCGGAAACTACTACTGGTCTTCCAGGGAACGATGAAAGCGTAGACTGTTAGAGACATTACTCCCATGGAGGAAAGTGAGCATGGTGACTGTTTTATTCAATCCCGATGCAATTACTGTGTTTCATCAACACTCTGATAGTCTAGACATTACAGAATGCCACCAGAAGTGCATCGGAAACTACTCCTGGTCTTCCAGGGAACGATCAAAGCGTAGATTGTTTGAGACATTACTCCCGTGGAGGAAAGTGCGCATAGTGCCTGTTGTATTCAATCCCCATGCATTTTCTGTGTTTCATCAACACTCTGATACTCCACAGATTACAGAATGCCTCCAGATGTGCATCGGAAACTACTACTGGTCTTCCAGAGAACGATCAAATTGTAGAGTGTTTGCGACATTACTCCCAATGAGGAAAGTGCGCATGGTGACTGTTGTATTCAATCCCGATACAATTTCTGTGTTTCATCAACACTCTGATAGTCCACAGATTACATAAAGCCTCCAGATGTTCATCGGAAACTACTACTGGTCTTCCAGGGAACGATCAAAGCGTAGACTGTTAAAGACATTACTCCCGTGGACGAAAGTGAGCATGGTGACTGTTTTATTCAATCCCGATGCAATTACTGTGTTTCATCAACACTCTGATAGTCTAGACATTACAGAATGCCACCAGAAGTGCATCGGAAACTACTCCTGGTCTTCCAGGGAACGATCAAAGCGTAGATTGTTTGAGACATTACTCCCGTGGAGGAAAGTGCGCATGGTGACTGTTGTATTCAATACCGATGCATTTTCTGTGTTTCATCAACACTCTGATACTCCACAGATTACAGAATGCCTCCAGATGTGCATCGGAAACTACTACTGGTCTTCCAGAGAACGATCAAATTGTAGAGTGTTTGAGACATTACTCCCAGGGAGGAAAGTGCGCATGGTGACTGTTGTATTCAATCCCGATACAATTTCTGTGTTTCATCAACACTCTGATAGTCCACAGATATCAGAATGGCTCCAGATGTGCATCGGAAACTACTACTGGTCTTCCAGGGAACGATCAAAACGTAGACTGTTTGGGACATTACTCCCATGGAGGAAAGTGCGCATGGTGACTGTTGTATTCAATCCCGATGCAATTTCTGTGTTTCATCAACTCTCTGATACTCCACAGATTACAAAATGCCTCCAGATGGATATCGGAAACTACTACTGGTCTTCCAGGGAACGAACAAAGCGTAGACTGTTTGTGACATTACTGCCATGGAGGAAAGTGTGCATGGTGACTGTTGTATTCAATCCCGATGCAATTTCTGTGTTTCATCAACACTCTGATAGTCCACAGATTACAGAATGCCTCCAGATGTGCATCGGAAACTTCTACTGGTCTTCCAGGGAACGATCAAATTGTAGACTGTTTGAGACATTACTCCCATGGAGGAATGTGAGCATGGTGACTGTTGTATTCAATCCCTATGCAATTTCTGTGTTTTATCAACACTCTGATACTCCACAGATTACAGAATGCCTCCAAATGTGCATTGGAAACTACTACTGGTCTTCCAGGGAACGATCAAACCGTAAACTCTTTGAGACATTACTCCGATGGAGGAAAGTGCGCATGGTGACTGTTGTATTCAATCCCGATGCATTTTCTGTGTTCCATCAACACTCTGATAGTCCACAGATTACAGAATGCCACGAGATGTGCATCGGAAACCACTACTGGTCTTCCCGGGAACGATCAAAGCGTAGACTGTTTGAGACATTACTCCCATGGAGGAAACTGCGCATGGAGAATGTTGTATTCAATCCCGATGCAATATCTGTGTTTCGTCAACATTCTGATAGTCCACAGATTACAGAATGCCTCCAGATGTTAATCGGAAACTACTACTGGTCATCCAGGGAACGATCAAAGCGTAGACTGTTTGGGACATTACTCCCATGGAGGAAAGTGCGCATGGTGACTGTTGTATTCAATCCCGATGCAATTTCTGTGTTTCATCAATACTCTGATAGTCCACAGATTACAGAATGCCACCAGATGTGCATAGGAAATACTACTGGTCTTCCAGGAACGATCAATGCGTAGACTGCTTGAGAATTACTCCTATGGGGGAAAGTGCGCATTGTGACTGTTGTATTCAATCCCGAAGCAATTTCTATGTTTCATCAACACTCTGATAGTCCACAGATAACAGAATGCCTCCACATGTGCATCGGAAACTACTACTGGTCTTCCAGGGAACGATCAAAGCATAGACTGTTTGAGACATTACTCAAATGGAGGAAGGTGCACATGGTGAGTGTTGTATTCAATCCCGATACAATTTCTGTGTTTCATCAACACTCTGATAGTCCACAGATTACAGAATGCATCCAGATGTGCATCGCAAACTACTATTGGTCTTCCAGGGAACGATCAAAGCGTAGACTGTTGGGACAATACTCCTATGGAGGAAAGTGCGCATGGTGACTGTTGTATTCAATCCCGATGCAATTTCTGTGTTGCATCAACACTCTGAAAGTCCACAGATTACAGAATGCCTACAGATGTTAATCGGAAACTACTACTGGTCTTCCAGGGAACGATCAAAGCGTAGACTGTTTCAGACATTACACCCATGGAGGAAAGTGCGGATGGTGACTGTTTTATTCAATCCCGATGCAATTTCTGTGTTTCATCAACTCTCTGATACTCCACAGATTACAGAATGCCTCCAGATGTGCATCGGAAACTACTACTTGTCTTCCAGGGAACGAATAAAGCGTAGACTGTTGAGACGTTGTTTTTATGGAAGAAACAGCGCATGGTGACTGTTGTATGCAATCCCGATGGAATTTCTGTGTTTCATCAACACTCTGATAGTCCACAGATTACAGAATGACTCAAGATGTGCATCGGAAACTACTACTGGTCATTCCGGGAACGATCAAAGCGTAGACTGCTTGAGACATTACTCCCATGGAGGAATGTGAGCATGGTGACTGTTTTATTCAATCCCGAGGCAATTACTGTGTTTCATCAACACTCTGATAGTCTAGACATTACAGAATGCCACCAGAAGTGCATCGGAAACTAATACTGGTCTTCCAGGGAACGATCAAAGCGTAGATTGTTTGAGACATTACTCCCTTGGAGGAAAGTGCGCATGGTGACTGTTGTATTCAATCCCGATGCCTTTTCTGTGTTTCATCAATACTCTGATAGTCCACATATTACAGAATGCCACCAGAAGTGCATCGGAAACTACTACTGGTCTTCCAGGGAACGATCAAAACGTTGACTGTTTGGGACATTACTCCCATGGAGGAACGTGCGCATGGTGACTGTTTTAGTCAATCCCGATACAATTTCTGTGTTTCATCAACTCTCTGATACTCCACAGATTACAGAATGCCTCCAGATGGGCATCGGAAACTACTACTGGTTTTCCAGGGAACGATCAAAGCGTAGACTGTTTGAGACATTACTGCCATGGAGGAAATTGTGCATGGTGACTGTTGTATTTAATCCCAATGCAATCTGTGTTTCATCAAAACTCTGATAGTCCACAGATTACAGAATGCATCCAGATGTGCATCGGAAACTACTATTGGTCTTCCAGGGAACGATCAAAGCGTAGACTGTTTGGGACATTACTCCTATGGAGGAAAGTGCGCATGGTGACTGTTGTATTCAATCCCGATGCAATTTCTGTGTTGCATCAACACTCTGAAAGTCCACAGATTACAGAATGCCTACAGATGTTAATCGGAAACTACTACTGGTCTTCCAGGGAACGATCAAAGCGTAGACTGTTTCAGACATTATACCCATGGAGGAAAGTGCGCATGGTGACTGTTGTATTCAATCCCGATGCAATTTCTGTGTTGCATCAACACTCTGAAAGTCCACAGATTACAGAATTCCTACAGATGTTAATCGGAAACTACTACTGGTCTTCCAGGGAACGATCAAAGCGTAGACTGTTTCAGACATTACACCCATGGAGGAAAGTGCGGATGGTGACTGTTTTATTCAATCCCGATGCAATTTCTGTGTTTCATCAACTCTCTGATACTCCACAGATTACAGAATGCCTCCAGATGTGCATCGGAAACTACTACTGGTCTTCCAGGGAACGATCAAAGCGTAGACTGTTTGAGACATTACTCAAATGGAGGAAGGTGCACATGGTGAGTGTTGTATTCAATCCCGATACAATCTCTATGTTTCATCAACACTCTGATAGTCCACAGATTACAGAATGCATCCAGATGTGCATCGGATACTACTACTGGTCTTCCAGGGAACGATCAAATCGTAGACTGTTTGGGACATTACTCCTATGGAGGAAAGTGCGCATGGTGACTGTTGTATTCAATCCCGATGCAATTTCTGTGTTGCATCAACACTCTGAAAGTCCACAGATTACAGAATGCCTCCAGATGTGCATCGGAAACTACTACTGGTCTTCCCTGGGAACGATCAAAGTGTAGACTGTTTCAGACATTACTCCCATGGAGGAAAGTGCGGATGGTGACTGTTTTATTCAATCCTGATGCAATTTCTGTGTTTCATCAACCCTCTGATACTCCACAGATTACAGAATGCCTCCAGATGTGCATCGGAAACTACTAATTGTCTTCCAGGGAACGAATAAAGAGTAGACCATTTGAGACATTGCTTTTATGGAAGAAACAGCGCATGGTGACTGTTGTATGCAATCCCGATGGAATTTCTGTGTTTCATCAACACTCTGATAGTCCACAGATTACAGAATGCCTCCAGATGTGGATCGGAAAGTAATACTGGTCTTTCCGGGAACGATCAAAGCGTAGACTGCTTGAGACATTACTCCCATAGAGGAAACTGAGCATGGTGACTGTTTTATTCAATCCCGAGGCGATGACTGTGTTTCATCAACACTCTGATAGTCTAGACATTACAGAATGCCAACAGAAGTGCATCGGAAACTACTACTGGTCTTCCAGGGAACAATCAAAGCGTAGATTGTTTGAGAAATTACTCCCTTGGAGGGAAGTGCGCATGGTGACTGTTGTATTCAATCCCGATGCATTTTCTGTGTTTCATCAACACTCTGATACTCCACAGATTACAGAAAGCCTTCAGGTGTTCATCGGAAACTACTACTGGTCTTCCAGGGAACGATCAAAACGTTGACTGTTTGGGACATTACTCCCATGGAGGAAAGTGCGCATGGTGACTGTTGTATTCAATCCCGATGCAATTTCTGTGTTTCATCAACACTCTGATAGTCCACAGATTGCAGAATGCCTCCAGATGTTAATCGGAAACTACTAGTGGTCTTCCCAGGAACGATCAAAGCGTAGACTGTTTCAGACATTACGCCCATGGAGGAAAGTGCGGATGGTGACTGTTTTATTCAATCCCGATACAATTTCTGTGTTTCATCAACACTCTGATACTCCACAGATTACAGAATGCCTCCAGATGGGCATCGGAAACTACTACTGGTCTTCCAGGGAACGATCAAAGCGTAGACTGTTTGAGACATTACTGCCATGGAGGAAATTGTGCATGGTGACTGTTGTATTTAATCCCAATGCAATCTGTGTTTCATCAACACTCTGATAGTCCACAGATTACAGAATGCCTCCAGATGTTAATCGGAAACTTCTACTGGTTATCCAGGGAACGATCAAAGCGTAGACTGTTTGGGACATTACTCCCATGGAGGAAAGTGCGCATGGTGACTATTGTATTCAATCCCGATGCAATGTCTGTGTTTCATCAATACTCTGATAGTCCACAGATTACAGAATGCCACCAGATGTGCATAGGAAATACTACTGGTCTTCCAGGGAACGATCAATGCGTAGACTGCTTGAGAATTACTCCTATGGGGGAAAGTGCGCTTTGTGACTGTTGTATTCAATCCCGAAGCAATTTCTGTGTTTCATCAACACTCTGATAGTCCACAGATTATAGAATGCCTCCAGATGTGCATCGGAAACTACTACTGGTCTTCCAGGGAACGATCCAAGCGTAGACTGTTTGAGACATTACTCAAATGGAGGAAGGTGCACATGGTGAGTGTTGTATTCAATCCCGATACAATTTCTATGTTTCATCAACACTCTGATAGTCCACAGATTACAGAATGCATCCAGATGTGCATCGGAATCTACTACTGGTCTTCCAGGGAACGATCAAATCGTAGACTGTTTGGGACATTACTCCTATGGAGGAAAGTGCGCATGGTGACTGTTGTATTCAATCCCGATGCAATTTCTGTGTTGCATCAACACTCTGAAAGTCCACAGATTACAGAATGCCTCCAGATGTTAATCGGAAACTACTACTGGTCTTCCCTGGGAACGATCAAAGTGTAGACTGTTTGAGACATTACTCAAATGGAGGAAGGTGCACATGGTGAGTGTTGTATTCAATCCCGATACAATTTCTATGTTTCATCAACACTCTGATAGTCCACAGATTACAGAATGCATCCAGATGTGCATCGGAAACTACTACTGGTCTTCCCTGGGAACGATCAAAGTGTACACTGTTTCAGACATTACACCCATGGAGGAAAGTGCGGATGGTGACTGTTTCATTCAATCCCGATACAATTTCTGTGTTTCATCAACTCTCTGATACTCCACAGATTACAGAATGCCTCCAGATGGACATCGGAAACTACTACTGGTCTTCCAGGGAATGATCAAAGCGTAGACTGTTTGAGACATTACTGCCATGGAGGAAAGTGTGCATGGTGACCGTTGTATTCAATTCCAATGCAATTTCTGTGTTTCATCAACACTCTGATAGTCCACAGATTACAGAATGCCTCCAGATGTGCATCGGAAACTACTACTGCTCTTCCAGCAAACGATCAAATTGTAGAGTGTTTGAGACATTACTCCCATGGAGGAATGTGCGCATAGTGACTGTTGTATTCAATCCCGATGCAATTTTTGTGTTTTATCAACACTCTGATACTCCACAGATTACAGAATGCCTCCAAATGTGCATCGGAAACTACTACTGGTCTTCCAGGGAACGATCAAAGCGTAAACTCTTTGAGACATTACTCCCATGGACGAAAGTGCGCATGCTGACTGTTGTATTCAATCCCGATGTATTTTCTGTGTTTTATCAACACTCTGATAGTCCACAGGTTACAGAATGCCACGAGATGTGCATCGGAAACTACTACTGGTCTTCCCGGGAACGATCAAAGCGTAGACTGTTAGAGACATTACTCCCATGGAGGAATGTGCGCATAGTGACTGTTGTATTCAATCCCAATGCAATATCTGTGTTTTATCAACACCCTGATACTCCACAGATTACAGAATGCCTCCAAATGTGCATCGCAAACTACTACTGGTCTTCCCGGGAACGATCAAAGTGTATACTGTTTGAGACAATACTCCCATGGAGGAAAGTGCGCATGGTGACTGTTGTATTCAATCCCGATGCATTTTCTGTGTTTCATCAACACTCTGATACTCCACAGATTACAGAAAGCCTCCAGATGTTCATCGGAAACTACTACTGGTCTTCCAGGGAACGATCAAAACGTAGACTGTTTGGGACATTACTAACATGGAGGAAAGTGCGCATGGTGACTGTTGTATTCAATCCCGATGCAATTTCTGTGTTTCATCAACACTCTGATAGACCACAGATTACATAATGCCTCCAGATGTTAATCGGAAACTACTACTGGTCTTCCAGGGAGCGATCAAATTGTAGAGTGTTTGAGACATTACTCCCATGGAGGGATGTGCGCATAGTGACTGTTGTATTCAATCCCGATGCAATTTCTGTGTTTTATCAACACTCTGATACTCCACAGATTACAGAATGCCTCCAAATGTGCATCGGAAACTACTACTGGTCTACCAGGCAACGATCAAAGCGTAAACTCTTTGAGACATTACTCCTATGGAGGAAACTGCGCATGGAGAATGTTGTATTCAATCCCGATGCAGTTTCTGTGTTTCATCAACACTCTGATAGTCCACAGATTACAGGATGCCTCCAGATGTTAATCGGAAACTACTACTGGTCTTCCAGGGAACGATCAAAGCGTAGACTGTTCGAGACATTACTTTTATGGAGAAATGTGCTCATGGTGATTGTTGTATTCAATCCCGATGCAATTTCTATGTTTCATCAACAGTCTGATAGTCCACAGATTACAGAATGCCTCCAGATGTTAATCGGAAACTACTACTGGTCTTCCCGGGAACGATCAAAGCGTAGACTGTTTGAGACATTACTGCCATGGAGGAAAGTGAGCATGGTGACTGTTGTATTCAATCCCGATGCAATTTCTGTGTTTCATCAACACTCTGATAGTCCACAGATTACAGAATGCCTCCAGATGTTAATCGGAAACTTCTACTGGTCTTCCAGGGAACGATCAAATTGTAGAGTGTTTGAGACATTACTCCCATGGAGGAATGTGCGCATAGTGACTGTTGTATTCAATTCCGATGCAATTTCTGTATTTTATCAACACTCTGATACTCCACAGATTACAGACTGCCTCCAAATGTGCATCGGAAACTACTACTGGCCTTCCAGGGAACGATCAAAGCGTAAACTCTTTGAGACATTTTTCCCATGGAGGAAAGTGCGCATGGTGACTGTTGTATTCAATCCCGATGCACTTTCTGTGTTTCATCAACACTCTGATAGTCCACAGATTACAGAATGCCACGAGATGTGCATCGGAAACTACTACTGGTCTTCCCGGGAACGATCAAAGTGTAGACTGTTTGAGATATTACTCCCATGGAGGAAAGTGCGCACGGTGACTGTTGTATTCAATCCCGATGCAATTTCTGTGTTTCATCAACACTCTGATACTCCACAGATTACAGAATGCCTCCAGATGTGAAGTTGAAACTACTACTGGCCTTCCACTGAACGATCAAAGCGTAGACTGTTTGAGACATTACTTTTATGGAGGAATGTGCTCATGGTGATTGTTGTATTCAATCCCGATTCAATTTCTATGTTTCATCAACACTCTGATAGTCCACAGATTACAGAATGCCTCCAGATGTTAATCGGAAACTACTACTGGTCTTCCCGGGAACGATCAAAGCGTAGACTGTTTCAGACATTACTCCCACGGAGGAAAGTGCGGATGGTGACTGTTTTATTCAATCCCGATACAATTTCAATGTTTCATCAACTCTCTGATACTCCACAGATTACAGAATGCCTTCAGATGGGCATCTGAAACTACTACTGGTCTTCCAGGGAACGATCAAAGCGTAGACTGTTAGAGACATTACTGCCATGGAGGAAATTGTGCATGGTTACTGTTGTATTCAATCCCAATGCAATCTGTGTTTCATCAACACTCTGATAGTCCACAGATTACAGAATGCCTCCAGATTTTAATCGGAAACTACTACTGGTCTTTCCGGGAACGATCAAAGCGTAGACTGTTTCAGACATTACTCCCATGGACGAAAGTGCGCATGCTGACTGTTGTATTCAATCCCGATACATTTTCTGTGTTTTATCAACACTCTGATAGTCCACAGATTACAGAATGCCACGAGATGTGCATCGGAAACTACTACTGGTCTTCCCGGGAACGATCAAAGAATAGACTGTTAGAGACATTACTCCCATGGAGGAATGTGCGCATAGTGACTGTTGTATTCAATCCCAATGCAATATCTGTGTTTTATCAACACTCTGTTACTCCACAGATTACAGAATGCCTCCAAATGTGGATCGGAAACTACTACTGGTCTTCCCGGGAACGATCAAAGTGTAGACTGTTTGAGACAATACTCCCATGGAGGAAAGTGCGCATGGTGATTGTTGTATTCAATCCCGATGCATTTTCTGTGTTTCATCAACACTCTGATACTCCACAGATTACAGAAAGCCTCCAGATGTTCATCGGAAACTACTACTGGTCTTCCAGGGAACGATCAAAACGTAGACTGTTTGGGACATTACTCCCATGGAGGAAAGTGCGCATGGTGACTGTTGTATTCAATCCCGATGCAATTTCTGTGTTTCATCAACATTCTGATAGACCACAGATTACAGAATGCCTCCAGATGTTAATCGGAAACTACTACTGGTCTTCCAGGGAACGATCAAATTGTAGAGTTTTTGAGACATTACTCCCATGGAGGAATGTGCGCATAGTGACTGTTGTATTCAATCCCGATGCAATTTCTGTGTTTTATGAACACTCTGATACTCCACAGATTACAGAATGCCTCCAAATGTGCATCGGAAACTACTACTGGTCTTCCAGGGAACGATCAAAGCGTAAACTCTTTGAGACATTACTCCCATGGAGGAAAGTGCGCATGGTGACTGTTGTATTCAATCCCGATGCATTTTCTGTGTTTCATCAACACTCTGATAGTCCACAGATTACAGAATGCCACGAGATGTGCATCGGAAACTACTACTGGTCTTCCCGGGAACGATCAAAGCGTAGACTGTTTGAGACATTACTCCCATGGAGGAATGTGCGCATAGTGACTGTTGTATTCAATCCCGATACAATTTCTGGGTTTTATCAACACTCTGATACTAAACAGATTACAGAAAGCCTCCAGATGTTCATCGGAAACTACTACTGGTCTTCCAGGGAACGATCAAAACGTAGACTGTTTGGGACATGACTCCCATGGAGGAAAGTGCGCATGGTGACTGTTGTATTCAATCCCGATGCAATTTCTGTGTTTCATCAACACTCTGATAGACCACAGATTACAGAATGCCTCCAGATGTTAATCGGAAACTACTACTGGTCTTCCCGGGAACGATCAAAGTGTAGACTGTTAGAGATATTACTCCCATGGAGGAAAGTGCGCATGGTGACTGTTGTAATCAATCCCGATGCAATTTCTGTGTTTCATCAACACTCTGATACTCCACAGATTACAGAATGCTTCCAGATGTGCAGTTGAAACTACTACAGGCCTTCCACTGAACGATCAAAGCGTAGACTATTTGAGACATTACTCCTATGGAGGAAACTGCGCATGGAGAATGTTGTATTCAATCCCGATGCAGTTTCTGTGTTTCATCAACACTCTGATAGTCCACAGATTACAGGATGCCTCCAGATGTTAATCGGAAACTACTACTGGTCTTCCAGGGAACGATCAAAGCGTAGACTGTTTGAGACATTACTTTTATGGAGGAATGTGCTCATGGTGATTGTTGTATTCAATCCCGATGCAATTTCTATGTTTCATCAACAGTCTGATAGTCCACAGATTACAGAATGCCTCCAGATGTTAATCGGGAACTACTGCTGGTCTTCCCGGGAACGATCAATGCATAGACTGTTTCAGACTTTATTTCCATGGAGGAAAGTGCGGATGGTGAGTGTTTTATTCAATCCCGATACAATTTCTGTGTTTCATCAACTCTCTGATACTCCACAGATTACGGAATGCCTCCAGATGGGCATCGGAAACTACTACTGGTCTTCCAGGGAACGATCAAAGCGTAGACTGTTTGAGACATTACTGCCATGGAGGAAAGTGTGCATGGTGACTGTTGTATTCAATCCCGATGCAATTTCTGTGTTTCATCAACACTCTGATACTCCACAGATTACAGAATGCCTCCAGATGTGAAGTTGAAACTACTACTGGCCTTCCACTGAACGATCAAAGCGTAGACTGTTTGAGACATTACTTTTATGGAGGAATGTGCTCATGGTGATTGTTGTATTCAATCCCGATTCAATTTCTATGTTTCATCAACACTCTGATAGTCCACAGATTACAGAATGCCTCCAGATGTTAATCGGAAACTACTACTGGTTTTCCCGGGAACGATCAAAGCGTAGACTGTTTCAGACATTACTCCCACGGAGGAAAGTGCGGATGGTGACTCTTTTATTCAATCCCGATACCATTTCTGTGTTTCATCAACTCTCTGATACTCCACAGATTACAGAATGCCTTCAGATGGGCATCTGAAACTACTACTGGTCTTCCAGGGAACGATCAAAGCGTAGACTGTTTGAGACATTACTGCCATGGAGGAAATTGTGCATGGTGACTGTTGTATTCAATCCCAATGCAATCTGTGTTTCATCAACACTCTGATAGTCCACAGATTACAGAATGCCTCCAGATGTTAATCGGAAACACTTACTGGTCATCCAGGGAACGGTCAAAGCGTAGACTGTTTGGGACATTACTCCCATGGAGGAAAGTGCGCATGGTGACTATTGTATTCAATCCCGATGCAATTTCTGTGTTTCATCAATACTCTGATAGTCCACAGATTACAGAATGCCACCAGATGTGCATAGGAAATACTACTGGCCTTCCAGGGAACGATCAATGAGTAGACTGGTTGAGAATTACTCCTATGGGGGAAAGTGCGCATTGTGACTGTTGTATTCAATCCCGAAGCAATTTCTCTGTTTCATCAACACTCTGATAGTCCACAGATTACAGAATGCCTCCAGATGTGCATCAGAAACTACTACTGGTCTTCCAGGGAACGATCAAGGCGTAGACTGTTTGAGACATTACTCAAATGGAGGAAGGTGCACATGGTGAGTGTTGTATTCAATCCCGATACAATTTCTATGTTGCATCAACACTCTGATAGTCCACAGATTACAGAATGCATCCAGATGTGCATCGGAAACTACTACTGGTCTTCCAGGGAACGATCAAAGCGTAGACTGTTTGGGACATTACTCCTATGGAGGAAAGTGCGCATGGTGACTGTTGTATTCAATCCCGATGCAATTTCTGTGTTTCATCAACACTCTGATAGTATACAGATTACAGAATGCCTCCAGATGTGCATCGGAAAGTAATACTGGTCTTTCCGGGAACGATCAAAGCGTAGACTGCTTGAGACATTACTCCCATGGAGGAAAGTGAGCATGGTGACTGTTTTATTCAATCCCGAGGCAATTACTGTGTTTCATCAACACTCTGATAGTCTAGACATTACAGAATGCCACCAGAAATGCATCGGAAACTACTACTAGTCTTCCAGGGAACAATCAAAGCGTAGATTGTTTGAGAAATTACTCCCTTGGAGGGAAGTGCGCATGGTGACTGTTGTATTCAATCCCGATGCATTTTCTGTGTTTCATCAACACTCTGATACTCCACAGATTACAGAAAGCCTTCAGATGTTCATCGGAAACTACTACTGGTCTTCCAGGGAACGATCAAAACGTTGACTGTTTGGGACATTACTCCCATGGAGGAAAGTGCGCATAGTGACTGTTGTATTCAATCCCGATGCAATTTCTGTGTTTCATCAACACTCTGATAGTCCACAGATTACAGAATGCCTCCAGATGTTAATCGGAAACTACTAGTGGTCTTCCCAGGAACGATCAAAGCGTAGACTGTTTCAGACATTACTCCCATGGAGGAAAGTGCGGATGGTGACTGTTTTATTCAATCCCGATTCAATTTCTGTGTTTCATCAACTCTCTGATACTCCACAGATTACAGAATGCCTCCAGATGGGCATCGGAAACTACTACTGGTCTTATAGGGAACGATCAAAGCGTAGACTGTTTGAGACATTATGGCCATGGAGGAAAGTGTGCATGGTGACTGTTGTATTCAATCCCGATGCAATTTCGGTGTTTCATCAACACTCTAATAGTCCACAGATTACAGAGTGCTCCAGATGTTAATCGGAAACTTGTACTGGTCTTCCAGGGAACGATCAAATTGTAGAGTGTTTGAGACATTACTCCCATGGAGGAATGTGCGCATAGTGACTGTTGTATTCAATCGCAATGCAATTTTTGTGTTTTATCAACACTCTGATACTCCACAGATTACAGAATGCCTCCAAATGTGCATCGGAAACTACTACTGGTCTTCCAAGGAAGGATCAAAGCGTAAATTCTTTGAGACATTACTCCCATGGAGGAAAGTGCGCATGGTGACTGTTGTATTCAATACCGATGCAATTTCTGTGTTGCATCAACACTCTGATAATCCACAGATTACAGAATGACTCCAGATGTTAATCGGAAACTACTACAGGTCTTCCCGGGAACGATCAAAGCGTAGACTGTTTCAGACATTACACCCATGGAGGAAAGTGCGGATGGTGACTGTTTTATTCAATCCCGATGCAATTTCTGTGTTTCATCAACACACTGATAGTCCACAGATTACAGAATGCCTCCAGATGTGCATCGGAAACTACTACTTGTCTTCCAGGGAACGAATAAAGCGTAGACTGTTTGAGACATTGCTTTTATGGAAGAAACAGCGCATGGTGACTGTTGTATTCAATCCCGATGGAATTTCTGTGTTTCATCAACACTCTGATAGTCCACAGATTACAGAATGCCTCCAGATGTGCATCGGAAACTACTACTGGTCTTTCTGGGAACGATCAAAGCGTAGACTGCTTGAGACATTACTCCCATGGAGGAAAGTGAGCATGGTGACTGTTTTATTCAATCCCGAGGCAATTACTGTGTTTCATCAACACTCTGATAGTCTAGACATTACAGAATGCCACCAGAAGTGCATCGGAAACTACTACTGGTCTTCCAGGGAACGATCAAAGCGTAGATTGTTTGAGACATTACTCCCTTGGAGGAAAGTGCGCATGGTGACTGTTGTATTCAATCCCGATGCATTTTCTGTGTTTCGTCAACACTCTGATACTCCACAGATTTTAGAAAGCCTTCAGATGTTCATCGGAAACTACTACTGGTCTTCCAGGGAACGATCAAAACGTTGACTGTTTGGGACATTACTCCTATGGAGGAAAGTGCGCATGGTGATTGTTGTATTCAATCCCGATGCAATTTCTGTGTTTCATCAACACTCCGATAGTCCACAGATTACAGAATGCCTCCAGATGTTAATCGGAAACTACTACTGGTCTTCCCGGGAACGATCAAAGCGTAGACTGTTTCAGACATTACTCCCATGGAGGAAAGTGCGGATGGTGACTGTTTTATTCAATCCCGATACAATTTCTGTGTTTCATCAACTCTCTGATACTCCACAGATTACAGAATGCCTCCAGATGTTAATCGGAAACTTCTACTGCTCTTCCAGGGAGCAATCAAATTGTAGAGTGTTTGAGACATTACTCCCATGGAGGAATTTGCGCATAGTGACTGTTGTATTCAATCCCGATGCAATTTTTATGTTTTATCAACACTCTGATACTCCACAGATTACAGAATGCCTCCAAATGTGCATCGGAAACTACTACTGGTCTTCCAGGGAACGATCAAAGCGTAAACTCTTTGAGACATTACTCACATGGAGCAAAGTGGGCATGCTGACTGTTGTATTCAATCCCGTTGCATTTTCTGTGTTTCATCAACACTCTGATAGTCCACAGATTACAGAATGCCACGAGATGTGCATCGGAAACTACTACTGGTCTTCCCGGGAACGATCAAAGCGTAGACCTTTAGAGACATTACTCCCATGGACAAATGTGCGCATAGTGACTGTTGTATTCAATCCCAATGCAATTTCTGTGTTTTATCAACACTCTGATACTCCACAGATTACAGAATGCCTCCAAATGTGCATCGGAAACTACTACTGGTCTTCCCGTGAACGATGATAGTGTAGACTGTTTGAGACATTACTCCCATGGAGGAAAGTGCGCATGGTGACTGTTGTATTAAATCCCGATGCATTTTCTGTGTTTCATAAACACTCTGATAGTCCACAGATTACAGAATGCCACGAGATGTGCATCGGAAACTACTACTGGTCTTCCCAAGAACGATCAAAGCGTAGACTGTTAGAGACATTACTCCCATGGAGGAATGTGCGCATGGTGACTGTCGTATTCAATCCCGATGCAATTTCTGTGTTTCATCAACACTCTGATACTCCACAGATTACAGAAAGCCTCCAGATGTGCATCGGAAACTACTACTGGTCTTCCAGGGAACGATCAAATTGTAGAGTGTTTGAGACATTACTCCCATTGAGGAATGTGCGCATAGTGACTATTGTATTCAATCCCGATGCAATTTCTGTGTTTTATCAACACTCTGATAGTCCACAGATTACAGAATGCCACGAGATGTGCATCGGAAACTACTACTGGTCTTCCCGAGAACGATCAAAGTGTAGACTGTTAGAGATATTACTCCCATGGAGGAATGTGCGCATAGGGACTGTTGTATTCAATCCCGATGCAATTTCTGTGTTTCATCAAAACTCTGATAATCCACGGATTACAGAATGCCACGAGATGTGCATCGGAAACTACTACGGGTCTTCCCGGGAACGATCAAAGTGTAAACTGTTAGAGATATTACTCCCATGGAGGAAAGTGCGCATGGTGACTGTTGTATTCAATCCCGATGCAATTTCTGTGTTTCATCAACACTCTGATACTCCACAAATTACAGAATGCCTCCAGATGTGCAGTTGAAACTACTACAGGCCTTCCACTGAACGGTCAAAGCGTAGACTGTTTGAGACATTACTCCTATGGAGGAAACTGCGCATGGAGAATGTTGTATTCAATCCCGATGCAATTTCTATGTTTCATCATCACTCTGATAGTCCACAGATTACAGAATGCCTCCAGATGTTAATCGGAAACTACTACTGGTCTTCCCGGGAACGATCAATGCGTAGACTGTTTCAGACATTAATCCCATTTAGGAAAGTGCAAATGGTGACTGTTTTATTCAATCCCGATACAATTTCTGTCTTTCATCAACTCTCTGTTACTCCACAGATTACGGAATGCCTCCAGATGGGCATCGGAAACTACTACTGGTCTTCCAGGGAACGATCAAAGCGTAGACTGTTTGATACATTACTGCCATGGAGGAAAGTGTGCATGGTGACTGTTGTATTCAATCCCGATGCAATTTCTGTGTTTCATCAACACTCTGATAGTCCACAGATTACAGAATGCCTCCAGATGTTAGTCGGAAACTTCTACTGGTCTTCCAGGGAACGATCAAATTGTAGAGTGTTTGAGACATTACTCCCATGGAGGAATGTGCGCATAGTGACTGTTGTATTCAATCCCGATGCAATTTCTGTGTTTTATCAACACTCTGATACTCCACAGATTACAGAATGCCTCCAAATGTGCATCGGAAACTACTACTGGTCTTCCAGGGAACGATAAAAGCGTAAACTCTTTGAGACATTACTGCCATGGAGGAAAGTGTGCATGGTGACTGTTGTATTCAATCCCGATGCATTTTCTGTGTTTCATCAACACGCTGATAATCCACAGATTACAGAATGCCACGAGATGTGCATCTGAAACTACTACTGGAATTTCAGGGAATGATCAAAGCGTAAACTCTTTGAGACATTACTCCCATGGAGGAAAGTGCGCATGGTGACTGTTGTATTCAATCCCGATGCATTTTCTGTGTTTCATCAACACTCTGATACTCCACAGATTACAGAAAGCCTCCAGATGTTCATCGGAAACTACTACTGGTCTTCCAGGGAACGATCAGAACGTAGACTGTTTGGGACATTAGTCCCATGGAGGAATGTGCGCATGGTGACTGTTGTATTCAATCCCGAAGCAATTTCTGTGTTTCATCAACACTCTGATAGTCCACAGATTACAGAATGCTTCCAGATGTGCATCGGAAACTAGTACTGGTCTTCCAGGGAACGATCAAAGCGTAGACTGTTTGAGACATTACTCTAATGGAGGAAGGTGCACATGGTGAGTGTTGTATTCAATCCCGATACAATTTCTGTGTTTCATCAACAATCTGATAGTCCACAGATTACAGAATGCATCCAGATGTGAATCGGAAACTACTACTGGTCTTCCAGGGAACGATCAAAGCGTAGACTGTTTGGGACATTACTCCCATATAGGAAAGTGCGCATGGTGACTGTTGTATTCAATCCCGATGCAATTCCTGTGTTGCATCAACACTCTGATAGTCCACAGATTACAGAATGACTCCAGATGTTAATCGGAAACTACTACTGGTCTTCCTGGGAACGATCAAAGCGTAGACTGTTTCAGACATTACACCTATGGAGGAAAGTGCGGATGGTGACTGTTTTATTCAATCCCGATGCAATTTCTGTGTTTCATCAACACTCTGATAGTCCACAGATTACAGAATGCCTCCAGATGTGCATCGGAAACTACTACTTGTCTTCCAGGGAACGAATAAAGCGTAGACTGTTTGAGACAATGCTTTTATGGAAGAAACAGCGCATGGTGACTGTTGTATTCAATCCCGATGGAATTTCTGTGTTTCATCAACACTCTGATAGTCCACAGATTACAGAATGCCACCAGATGTGCATCGGAAACTACTACTGGTCTTTCCGGGAAAGATCAAAGCGTAGACTGCTTGAGACATTACTCCCATGGAGGAAAGTGAGCATGGTGACTGTTTTATTCAATCCCGAGGCAATTACTGTGTTTCATCAACACTCTGATAGTCTAGACATTACAGAATGCCACCAGAAGTGCATCGGAAACTACTACTGGTCTTCCAGGGAACGATCAAAGCGTAGATTGTTTGAGACATTACTCCCTTGGAGGAAAGTGCGCATGGTGACTGTTGTATTCAATCCCGATGCATTTTCTGTGTTTCATCAACACTCTGATACTCAACAGATTTTAGAAAGCCTTCAGATGTTCATCGGAAACTACTACTGGTCTTCCAAGGAACGATCAAAGCGTAGACTGTTTCAGACATTACTCCCATGGAGGAAAGTGCGGATGGTGACTGTTTTATTCAATCCCGAAACAAAATCTGTGTTTCATCAACTCTCTGATACTACACAGATTACAGAATGCCTCCAGATGGGCATCGGAAACTACTACTGGTCTTCCAGGAACGATCAAAGCGTAGACTGTTTGAGACATTACTGCCATGGTGGAAAGTGTGCATGGTGACTGTTGTATTCAATCCCGATGCAATTTCTGTGTTTCATCAACACTCTGATAGTCCACAGATTACAGAATGCCACGAGATGTGCATCGGAAACTACTACTGGTCTTCCCGGGAAGGATCAAAGTGTAGTCTGTTTGACATATTACTCCCATGGAGGAAAGTGAGCATGGTGACTGTTGTATTCAATCCCGATGCAATTTCTGTGTTTCATCAACACTCTGATAGTCCACAGATTACAGAATGCCACGAGATGTGCATCGGAAACTACTACTGGTCTTCCCGGGAACGATCAAAACGTAGACTGTTTGAGACATTACTCCCATGGAGGATTGTGCGCATTGTGACTGTTGTATTCAATCCCGATGCAATTTCTGTGTTTTATCAACACTCTGATACTCCACAGATTACAGAATGCCTCCAAATGTGCATCGGAAACTACTACTTGTCTTCCAGGGAACGATCAAAGCTTAAACTCTTTCAGACATTACTCCCATGGAGGAAATTGCGCATGGTGACTGTTGTATTCAATCCCGATGCATTTTCTGTGTTTCATCAACACTCTGATAGTCCACAGATTACAGAATGCCACGAGATGTGCATCGGAAACTACTACTGGGCTTCCCGGGAACGATCAAAGCGTAGACTGTTTGAAACATTACTCCCATGGAGGAATGTGCGCATAGTGACTGTTGTATTCAATCCCGATGCAATTTCTGTGTTTTATCAACACTCTGATACTCCACAGATTACAGAATGCATCCAGATGTGCAGTTGAAACTTCTACTGGCCTTCCAGGGAACGATCAAAGCGTAAACTCTTTGATACATTACTCCCATGGAGGAAAGTGCGCATGCTGACTGTTGTATTCAATACCGATGCATTTTCTGTGTTTCATCAACACTCTGCTAGTCCACAGATTACAGAATGCCACGAGATGTGCATCGGACACTACTACTGGTCTTCCCGGGGACGATCAAAGTGTAGACTGTTTGAGATATTACTCCCATGGAGGGAAGTGCGCATGGTGACTGTTGTATTCAATCCCGATGCAATTTCTGTGTTTCATCAACACTCCGATACTCTGCAGATTACAGAATGCCTCCAGATGTGAAGTTGAAACTACTACTGGCCTTCCACTGAACGATCAAAGCGTAGACTGTTTGAGACATTACTGCCATGGAGGAAAGTGTGCATGGTGACTGTTGTATTCAATCCCGATACAATTTCTGTGTTTCATCAACACTCTGATAGTCCACAGATTACAGAATGCCTATAATGTGCATCGGAAACTACTACTGGTCTTCCAGGGAACGATCAAAGCGTAAACTCTTTGAGACATTACTCCCATGGAGGAAAGTGCGCATGGTGACTGTTGTATTCAATCCCGGTGCATTTTCTGTGTTTCATCCACTCTCTGATAGTCCACAGATTACAGAATGTAACGAGATGTGCATCGGAAACTACTACTGGTCTTCCAGGGAACGATCAAAGCGTAGACTGTTTGAGACATTACTCCCATGGAGGAATGTGCGCATAGTGACTGTTGAATTCAATCCCGATGCAATTTCTGTGTTTTATCAACACTCTGATACTCCACAGATTACAGAATGCCTCCAAATGTGCATCGGAAACTACTACTGGTCTTCCAGGGAACGATCAAAGCGTAAACTCTTTGAGACATTACTCCCATGGAGGAAATTGCGCATGGTGACTGTTGTATTCAATCCCGATGCATCTCCTGTGTTTCATCAACACTCTGATAGTCCACAAATTACAGAATGCCACGAGATGTGCATCGGAAACTACTACTGGCCTTCCCGGGAACGATCAAAGCGTAGACTGTTTCAGACATTACTCCTATGGAGGAAAGTGCGGATGGTGACTGTTTTATACAATCCCGATACAATTTCTGTGTTTCATCAACTCTCTGATACTCCACAGATTACAGAATGCCTCCAGATGGGCATCGGAAACTACTACTGGTCTTCCTTGGAACGATCAAAGCGTAGACTGTTTGAGACATTACTGCCATGGAGGAAAGTGTGCATGGTGACCGTTGTATTCAATCCCAATGCAATTTCTGTGTTTCATCAACACTCTGATAGTCACAGATTACAGAATGCCTCCAGATGTTAATCGGAAACTTCTACTGCTCTTCCAGGGAACGATCAAATTGTAGAGTGATTGAGACATTACTCCCATGGAGGAATGTGCGCATAGTGACTGTTGTATTCAATCCCGATGCAATTTTTATGTTTTACCAACACTCTGATACTCCACAGATTACAGAATGCCTCCAAATGTGCATCGGAAACTACTACTGGTCTTCCAGGGAACGATCAAAGCGTAAACTCTTTGAGACATTACTCCCATGGAGGAAAGTGCGCATGCTGACTGTTGTATTCAATCCCGATGCAATTTCTGTGTTTTATCAACACTCTGATACTCCACAGATTACAGAATGCCTCCAAATGTGCATCGGAAACTACTAATTGTCTTCCTGGGAACGATGAAAGTGTAGACAGTTTGAGACATTACTCTTATGGAGGAATGTGCGCATGGTGACTGTTGTATTCAATCCCGATGCATTTTCTGTGTTTCATCAACCCTCTGATACTCCACAGATTACAGAAAGCCTCCAGATGTTTATCGGAAACTACTACTGGTCTTCCAGGGAACGATCAAAACGTAGACTGTTTGGGACATTACTCCTATGGAGGAAAGTGCGCATGGTGACTGTTGTATTCAATCCCGATGCATTTTCTGTGTTTCATCAACACTCTGATAGTCCACAGATTACAGAATGCCACGAGATGTGCATCGGAAACTACTACTGGTCTTCCCGGGAACGATCAAAGTGTAGACTGTTAGAGATATTACTCCCATGGAGGAAAGTGCGCATGGTGACTGTTGTATTCAATCCCGATGCAATTTCTGTGTTTCATCAACACTCTGATACTCCACAAATTACAGAATGCCTCCAGATGTGCAGTTGAAACTACTACAGGCCTTCCACTGAACGGTCAAAGCGTAGACTGTTTGAGACATTACTCCTATGGAGGAAACTGCGCATGGAGAATGTTGTATTCAATCCCGATGCAATTTCTATGTTTCATCATCACTCTGATAGTCCACAGATTACAGAATGCCTCCAGATGTTAATCGGAAACTACTACTGGTCTTCCCGGGAACGATCAATGCGTAGACTGTTTCAGACATTAATCCCATTTAGGAAAGTGCAAATGGTGACTGTTTTATTCAATCCCGATACAATTTCTGTGTTTCATCAACTCTCTGTTACTCCACAGATTACGGAATGCCTCCAGATGGGCATCGGAAACTACTACTGGTCTTCCAGGGAACGATCAAAGCGTAGACTGTTTGATACATTACTGCCATGGAGGAAAGTGTGCATGGTGACTGTTGTATTCAATCCCGATGCAATTTCTGTGTTTCATCAACACTCTGATAGTCCACAGATTACAGAATGCCTCCAGATGTTAGTCGGAAACTTCTACTGGTCTTCCAGGGAACGATCAAATTGTACAGTGTTTGAGACATTACTCCCATGGAGGAATGTGCGCATAGTGACTGTTGTATTCAATCCCGATGCAATTTCTGTGTTTTATCAACACTCTGATACTCCACAGATTACAGAATGCCTCCAAATGTGCATCGGAAACTACTACTGGTCTTCCAGGGAACGATAAAAGCGTAAACTCTTTGAGACATTACTGCCATGGAGGAAAGTGTGCATGGTGACTGTTGTATTCAATCCCGATGCATTTTCTGTGTTTCATCAACACGCTGATAATCCACAGATTACAGAATGCCACGAGATGTGCATCTGAAACTACTACTGGAATTTCAGGGAATGATCAAAGCGTAAACTCTTTGAGACATTACTCCCATGGAGGAAAGTGCGCATGGTGACTGTTGTATTCAATCCCGATGCATTTTCTGTGTTTCATCAACACTCTGATACTCCACAGATTACAGAAAGCCTCCAGATGTTCATCGGAAACTACTACTGGTCTTCCAGGGAACGATCAGAACGTAGACTGTTTGGGACATTAGTCCCATGGAGGAAAGTGCGCATGGTGACTGTTGTATTCAATCCCGAAGCAATTTCTGTGTTTCATCAACACTCTGATAGTCCACAGATTACAGAATGCTTCCAGATGTGCATCGGAAACTAGTACTGGTCTTCCAGGGAACGATCAAAGCGTAGACTGTTTGAGACATTACTCTAATGGAGGAAGGTGCACATGGTGAGTGTTGTATTCAATCCCGATACAATTTCTGTGTTTCATCAACAATCTGATAGTCCACAGATTACAGAATGCATCCAGATGTGCATCGGAAACTACTACTGGTCTTCCAGGGAACGATCAAAGCGTAGACTGTTTGGGACATTACTCCCATATAGGAAAGTGCGCATGGTGACTGTTGTATTCAATCCCGATGCAATTCCTGTGTTGCATCAACACTCTGATAGTCCACAGATTACAGAATGACTCCAGATGTTAATCGGAAACTACTACTGGTCTTCCTGGGAACGATCAAAGCGTAGACTGTTTCAGACATTACACCTATGGAGGAAAGTGCGGATGGTGACTGTTTTATTCAATCCCGATGCAATTTCTGTGTTTCATCAACACTCTGATAGTCCACAGATTACAGAATGCCTCCAGATGTGCATCGGAAACTACTACTTGTCTTCCAGGGAACGAATAAAGCGTAGACTGTTTGAGACAATGCTTTTATGGAAGAAACAGCGCATGGTGACTGTTGTATTCAATCCCGATGGAATTTCTGTGTTTCATCAACACTCTGATAGTCCACAGATTACAGAATGCCACCAGATGTGCATCGGAAACTACTACTGGTCTTTCCGGGAAAGATCAAAGCGTAGACTGCTTGAGACATTACTCCCATGGAGGAAAGTGAGCATGGTGACTGTTTTATTCAATCCCGAGGCAATTACTGTGTTTCATCAACACTCTGATAGTCTAGACATTACAGAATGCCACCAGAAGTGCATCGGAAACTACTACTGGTCTTCCAGGGAACGATCAAAGCGTAGATTGTTTGAGACATTACTCCCTTGGAGGAAAGTGCGCATGGTGACTGTTGTATTCAATCCCGATGCATTTTCTGTGTTTCATCAACACTCTGATACTCAACAGATTTTAGAAAGCCTTCAGATGTTCATCGGAAACTACTACTGGTCTTCCAAGGAACGATCAAAGCGTAGACTGTTTCAGACATTACTCCCATGGAGGAAAGTGCGGATGGTGACTGTTTTATTCAATCCCGAAACAAAATCTGTGTTTCATCAACTCTCTGATACTACACAGATTACAGAATGCCTCCAGATGGGCATCGGAAACTACTACTGGTCTTCCAGGAACGATCAAAGCGTAGACTGTTTGAGACATTACTGCCATGGTGGAAAGTGTGCATGGTGACTGTTGTATTCAATCCCGATGCAATTTCTGTGTTTGATCAACACTCTGATAGTCCACAGATTACAGAATGCCACGAGATGTGCATCGGAAACTACTACTGGTCTTCCCGGGAAGGATCAAAGTGTAGTCTGTTTGACATATTACTCCCATGGAGGAAAGTGAGCATGGTGACTGTTGTATTCAATCCCGATGCAATTTCTGTGTTTCATCAACACTCTGATAGTCCACAGATTACAGAATGCCACGAGATGTGCATCGGAAACTACTACTGGTCTTCCCGGGAACGATCAAAACGTAGACTGTTTGAGACATTACTCCCATGGAGGATTGTGCGCATTGTGACTGTTGTATTCAATCCCGATGCAATTTCTGTGTTTTATCAACACTCTGATACTCCACAGATTACAGAATGCCTCCAAATGTGCATCGGAAACTACTACTTGTCTTCCAGGGAACGATCAAAGCGTAAACTCTTTCAGACATTACTCCCATGGAGGAAATTGCGCATGGTGACTGTTGTATTCAATCCCGATGCATTTTCTGTGTTTCATCAACACTCTGATAGTCCACAGATTACAGAATGCCACGAGATGTGCATCGGAAACTACTACTGGGCTTCCCGGGAACGATCAAAGCGTAGACTGTTTGAAACATTACTCCCATGGAGGAATGTGCGCATAGTGACTGTTGTATTCCATCCCGATGCAATTTCTGTGTTTTATCAACACTCTGATACTCCACAGATTACAGAATGCCTCCAGATGTGCAGTTGAAACTACTACTGGCCTTCCAGGGAACGATCAAAGCGTAAACTCTTTGAGACATTACTCCCATGGAGGAAAGTGCGCATGCTGACTGTTGTATTCAATACCGATGCATTTTCTGTGTTTCATCAACACTCTGCTAGTCCACAGATTACAGAATGCCACGAGATGTGCATCGGACACTACTACTGGTCTTCCCGGGGACGATCAAAGTGTAGACTGTTTGAGATATTACTCCCATGGAGGGAAGTGCGCATGGTGACTGTTGTATTCAATCCCGATGCAATTTCTGTGTTTCATCAACACTCCGATACTCTGCAGATTACAGAATGCCTCCAGATGTGAAGTTGAAACTACTACTGGCCTTCCACTGAACGATCAAAGCGTAGACTGTTTGAGACATTACTGCCATGGAGGAAAGTGTGCATGGTGACTGTTGTATTCAATCCCGATACAATTTCTGTGTTTCATCAACACTCTGATAGTCCACAGATTACAGAATGCCTATAATGTGCATCGGAAACTACTACTGGTCTTCCAGGGAACGATCAAAGCGTAAACTCTTTGAGACATTACTCCCATGGAGGAAAGTGCGCATGGTGACTGTTGTATTCAATCCCGGTGCATTTTCTGTGTTTCATCCACTCTCTGATAGTCCACAGATTACAGAATGTAACGAGATGTGCATCGGAAACTACTACTGGTCTTCCAGGGAACGATCAAAGCGTAGACTGTTTGAGACATTACTCCCATGGAGGAATGTGCGCATAGTGACTGTTGAATTCAATCCCGATGCAATTTCTGTGTTTTATCAACACTCTGATACTCCACAGATTACAGAATGCCTCCAAATGTGCATCGGAAACTACTACTGGTCTTCCAGGGAACGATCAAAGCGTAAACTCTTTGAGACATTACTCCCATGGAGGAAATTGCGCATGGTGACTGTTGTATTCAATCCCGATGCATCTCCTGTGTTTCATCAACACTCTGATAGTCCACAAATTACAGAATGCCACGAGATGTGCATCGGAAACTACTACTGGCCTTCCCGGGAACGATCAAAGCGTAGACTGTTTCAGACATTACTCCTATGGAGGAAAGTGCGGATGGTGACTGTTTTATACAATCCCGATACAATTTCTGTGTTTCATCAACTCTCTGATACTCCACAGATTACAGAATGCCTCCAGATGGGCATCGGAAACTACTACTGGTCTTCCTTGGAACGATCAAAGCGTAGACTGTTTGAGACATTACTGCCATGGAGGAAAGTGTGCATGGTGACCGTTGTATTCAATCCCAATGCAATTTCTGTGTTTCATCAACACTCTGATAGTCACAGATTACAGAATGCCTCCAGATGTTAATCGGAAACTTCTACTGCTCTTCCAGGGAACGATCAAATTGTAGAGTGATTGAGACATTACTCCCATGGAGGAATGTGCGCATAGTGACTGTTGTATTCAATCCCGATGCAATTTTTATGTTTTACCAACACTCTGATACTCCACAGATTACAGAATGCCTCCAAATGTGCATCGGAAACTACTACTGGTCTTCCAGGGAACGATCAAAGCGTAAACTCTTTGAGACATTACTCCCATGGAGGAAAGTGCGCATGCTGACTGTTGTATTCAATCCCGATGCAATTTCTGTGTTTTATCAACACTCTGATACTCCACAGATTACAGAATGCCTCCAAATGTGCATCGGAAACTACTAATTGTCTTCCTGGGAACGATGAAAGTGTAGACAGTTTGAGACATTACTCTTATGGAGGAATGTGCGCATGGTGACTGTTGTATTCAATCCCGATGCATTTTCTGTGTTTCATCAACCCTCTGATACTCCACAGATTACAGAAAGCCTCCAGATGTTTATCGGAAACTACTACTGGTCTTCCAGGGAACGATCAAAACGTAGACTGTTTGGGACATTACTCCTATGGAGGAAAGTGCGCATGGTGACTGTTGTATTCAATCCCGATGCATTTTCTGTGTTTCATCAACACTCTGATAGTCCACAGATTACAGAATGCCACGAGATGTGCATCGGAAACTACTACTGGTCTTCCCGGGAACGATCAAAGTGTAGACTGTTTGAGATATTACTCCCATGGAGGAAAGTGCGCATGGTGACTGTTGTATTCAATCCCGATGCAATTTCTGTGTTTCATCAACACTCTGATACTCCACAGATTACAGAATGCCTCCAGATGTGAAGTTGAAACTACTACTGGCCTTCCACTGAACGATCAAAGCGTAGACTGTTTGAGACATTACTTTTATGGAGGAATGTGCTCATGGTGATTGTTGTATTCAATACCGATTCAATTTCTATGTTTCATCAACACTCTGATAGTCCACAGATTAAAGAATGGCTCCAGATGTTAATCGGAATCTACTACTGGTCTTCCCGGGAACGATCAATGCGTAGACTGTTTCAGACATTACTCCGAAGGAGGAAAGTGCGGATGGTGACTGTTTTATTCAATCCCGATACAATTTCTGTGTTTCATCAACTCTCTGATACTGCACAGATTACGGAATTCCTCCAGATGGGCATCGGAAACTACTACTGTTCTTCCAGGGAACGATCAAAGCGTAGACTGTTTGAGACTTTACTGCCATGGAGGAAAGTGTGCATGGTGACTGTTGTATTCAATCCCGATGCAATTTCTATGTTTCATCAACACTCTGATAGTCCACAGATTACAGAATGCCTCCAGATGTTAATCGGAAACTACTACTGGTCTTCCTGGGAACGATCAAAGCGTAGACTGTTTGGGACATTACTCCCATGAAGGAAAGTGCGCATGGTGACTGTTGTATTCAATCCCGATGCAATTTCTGTGTTTCATCAACACTCTGATACTCCACAGATTTCAGAATGCCTCCAAATGTGCATCGGAAACTACTACTGGTCTTCCAGGGAACGATCAAAGCGTAGACTGTTTGAGACATTACTCCCATGGAGGAAAGTGCGCATGGTGACTGTTGTATCCAATCCCGATGCATTTTCTGTGTTTCATCAACACTCTGATAGTCCATAGATTACAGAATGCCACCAGATGTGCATCGGAAACTACTACTTGTCTTCCCGGGAACGATCAAAGCGTAGACTGTTTGAGACATTACTACAATGGAGGAAAGTGAGCATGGTGAGTGTTTTATTCAATCCGGATGCAATTACTGTGTTTCATTAACACTCTGATAGTCTACAGATTACAGAATGCCACCAGAGGTGCATCGGAAACTACTACTCGTCTTCCAGGGAACGATCAAAGCGTAGATTGTTTGAGACATTACTCCCGTGGAGGAAAGTGGGCATGGTGACTGTTTTATTCACTCCCGATGCATTTTCTGTGTTTCATCAACACTCTGATAGTCCACAGATTACAGAATGCCTCAGATGTGCATCGGAAACTACTACTGCTCTTCCAGGGAACAATCAAAGCGTAGACTGTTTGAGACATTACTGCCATGGAGGAAAGTGTGCATGGTGACTGTTGTATTCAATCCCAATGCAATTTGTATGTTTCATCACCACTCTGATAGTCCACAGATTACAGAATGCCTCCAAATGTGCATCGGAAAGTACTACTTGTCTTCCAGGGAACGATCAAAGCGTAAACTCTTTGAGACATTACTCCCATGGAGGAAAGTGCGCATGGTGACTGTTGTATTCAATCCCGATGCATTTTCTGTGTTTCATCAACACCCTGATAGTCCACAGATTACAGAATGCCACGAGATGTGCATCGGAAACTACTACTGGTCTTCCCGGGAACGATCAAAGCGTAGACTGTTTGAGACATTACTCCCATGGAGGAATGTGTGCATAGTGACTGTTGTATTCAATCCCGATGCAATTTCTGTGTTTTATCAACACTCTGATACTCCACAGACTACAGAATGCCTGCAAATGTGCATCGGAAACTACTACTGGTCTTCCAGGGAACGATCAAAGCGTAAACTCTTTGAGACATTACTCCCATGGAGGAAAGTGCGAATGGTGACTGTTGTATTCAATCCCGATGCATTTTCTGTGTTTCATCAACACTCTGGTAGTCCACAGATTACAGAATGCCACGAAATGTGCATCGGAAACTACTACTGGTCTTCCCGGGAACGATCAAAGTGTAGACTCTTTGAGACATTACTCCCATGGAGGAAAGTGCGCTTGGTGACTGTTGTATTCAATCCCGATGCAATTTCTGTGTTTCATCAACACTCTGATACTCAACAGATTACAGAATGCCTCCAGATGTGCAGTTGAAACTACTACTGGCCTTCCACTGAACGATCAAAGCGTAGACTGTTTGAGACATTACTCCTATGGAGGGAACTGCGCATGGAGA